>NW_022900919.1:2027619-2060138 GCF_012274545.1 Fukomys damarensis
CGCCCCCCCCCCCCCCCCGTCTGCAGATGCCGGGCCGTCCTGCCTCTTCCTTGCACAGGGACAGCTGAGGTGAGCCTGTGGCCGCCCCGCTGACTGGCAAGGCTGTGCCCTTTGACGGGGCAGGAGCAGAGCTGAGGGGCGCCGGCCGTGGGGCATCCGTGGAGCAGCGAGAGTTGGGGGGAAGAGCTGCGGAGGCTGGGTGAGCCCAGGTCCTGCAGCCCGAGGGCGTGGCAGGCAGGGGGTCGGAACAGCTCGGGCTTCTCAACAGGGGCGGAGCGTGCGGTCTGTCGATTAAGTTTTCTCTACGAATTCTTCACAGACCCTGATAGCAAAACCAGTGACAGGACAGTACGGGGTTCCTTTCTTGCACTGTTTGTGTTATGTTTCTACCTTTCAGAAAGCTCGGGGAACATCGTGATAAGTATGAGTCACAGGGCCTAGCTCATGTGTTCAGTTCACCCGTCCCCCACCGGAGCACCAGGAGGCCGACGAGGAGCTCCAGAGCTTGCACCTCAGCCTCGCGGGCAGGAAGGGGCGGGCAAGGGGCCAGGCCCAGACGGCTTCCTGGGCTCCTCCACCGCCTCCTCCTGGCCGGAGTCCACGTCCCGGGGTGTGCTTTGCGATGGGGGCCAGGGAGCTTCCGGAAGGGCTGCGGGGTTTGGACTCAGGGCCGCCTCCCCTTGCAGGTGCTGTGCGCGGGCGCTGAAGGTCACCGGCCTGTTTGTCTCCGTGGTGCTGTGCTCGGTGAGTGCCGCTGCTGCCCCGCTGGCCATGTGCGCGCAGCTCCGGGCCGGGCCGGGGTGGCTCCTGAAGGAGATGGCGAGGCGCTGAGGGAAGCCACCCGCGCAGTCCCAGGTGGGGTTCTGCGTACACGCGGAGAGTGCGCTCCTGGCTCTGTTCCTCCGGCCGTGACTCCGCACAGCGAGGAGGCTCCTGGTCCCACGCTGGCTCGCTGCGTACTCTCAACACCTGCAGGGAGGGGAGCGGAGGCCCAGACACCGCAAACCCGTGCGGGAAGTGGGGAGGGTCTTCCGAAATCTGAAAACACCACGATTGATTTGTTCTTGGCTACCGTGTGCCCCCGAGAGTCGTGCTCACACTGCTGCGAGCTTCGGAAGCCCTTTTTCCGTGGGGCCTGGAGCCAGCTGGTGGGAGGGGCAGCTTCCTGACGTAGCCTGGAGAGGTGCCTCAACGTGTACGCGGCGTCGCTGATCCCCTCCCACTCTAAAGGGTACAGAAGGTTGTTTGCCAATCTCACAATCACGAGCTACAACCACCGGAGCGGCTGCGTCTGCTCTCCTGTAGGAGACACCCACCTCTGCCCATCCTGGATGATTTAATTTTGTGGCTGGGTCATTCATCTGGCAAATATTGATAATCAAGGACCGCTGTAGTTAAACACAGTGGGATGAATCAGAACATTTTAATTTCCAAGGAAAAGCTACTCAGATTAAGCTGGTGGAGTCTGGATGCAGATGGTTACCCTCATCTATTTTTTTTTTGTACTGGGGATCGAACTCAGGACCTTATGCTTGCGAGCTATTTTACAGTGGTCAAAATGATTTGAGTTCTGTTGCTCTCGCATCGCTCAATGTTTCTGGTTGTTACAGGTTTTATTCAGCCTGTATCCAGACCACGGGAAACTCTGGCAGCTGCTGGCCGTGTCCCCTCTGGAGAGCTACGGTATCCGCGGTGCTGCTGAGTGCCGCAAAGCACGATGATGAGGAGCTGCCCGCTGTGGCCGAGGCGGAAGCTTGGGCTGTGCCTTTTCGGCCGCGTGTGCTGTTTTTCTTCAGGGTGCTGTGGGTAGTGGTGGAGGTCCCCGCGGAGGGGAGAGGACGGTACAGCGGCACATCCTGCCTTTCCCGTGGCTCTGCTGTGCTCTAAGCTGTGTCCCTGTCCCCTCCACGCCCTCCTGCGCTTCAGCAAGGGGCATCCCCACTGGGCATCTTTACCTTCACTGCTTCTTTCCATGGCTCTGTCACCCGGTTGATGACGGCCCTACCTTTTTCTTGCCAGTTGGTTCACCTTGGGGTTTTCTGTGGAAAGCCAGAACCTTGTAGAGCACAGCAGGTGCTGAGTCAGTGGGTATAAGCTTGGAGGTGAGCCACCCCTCGGCCTTCCTTCCGTTGGCGTGAGTTTGAGGGTTTATGGAAAGCGAGTCAGACCTCAGCTGGGTTGAAGCTCCTGGTCACTATGGCAACTTGGTGCATCAGCTATGTGGAATTCAAATCACTCTTATTTTACTTAATTGTGGCCCCAAAACACAAGTGTAGCAATGCTGGCGATTCAGATCTGAAGAGAGGCGGTGAAGGGCTTCCTTTAAGTGAAAAGGCGAATTTCCTGACGCGCATATGTGAAGGGGTCAGTGTTACCTGAAGGTCTGGACTGTGTGGCCCGCAGACGCGGGACGGGGGTGATCGTACCAGCTCTAACAAGCCATCAACTCATTTGGACACCACAAGACAGGTTTTTCCCCTCTCGTGACTTCGGTTCATCATCTTGAGATACTGGGATTGTAGGACGCTGGGTTGTTGTCCTTGCAGTTGCCCCTACTCTGCCGCAAGGCTCGTTTCTTAGTCGGACACCCTCTCCCTCAGCCAGGCCCGTCTGACAGTGCCGTGGCCTCCAGGGGAGTCGAGATGCCAGGGTCGTGGTCCCTGCATCCTCTGCCTCAGTGAGCAGCATGCTCTGGGTCCAGCTCCCTTCTTGCTTGCGCCTTTGCATTTATCACTGCTTTAAAATTGAGTCTGAGCTTCAGTCTGAGAAGCTTCTCCTTGTGAGAGATCTGAAGAGCTCTGTGATTCTGACAAACTGTTAATTCCTTTGTGCCTTTTCCTCAATGTCAGCTCCACGAGTTGAAGAAACCAAGGCTTTATCCTGCCCTCTCCTGCCTCAGCCTTCTAAGAACGCTGGCATCATTGTGGCTCAGGGTCTGGGCCCTGTGTCCCCGGGGACTTCCCTGAAGGTGGTTGGAGCCTGTGGAGAACCTGGAGGCAGAGGTCCCTTCCAGACTCAGTCTGCAGGGAGAGTCTGGCGAGGAGGGAGGGATGAGGAGGCTTTCAGTGCTCTGCCCAGGACAAGCCTATTGATCAGTGGGCCTCAGGAAAACAGCAGTTAGAAGATTGATCTTAACAAATCAAAGCCCTCAACACATCCAGCGGCAGGGTGTCATTTTCATTCGAAAGTACTTTTGCAAAGTTCTTTGGGCCTGAGACTGTCGCAGTGACCCAGCCTCATTGGAGCAGGGTGAGGGAGGAACTCTCTTTGCTCCGGAGTGGGCCTGTGTTGGGATGAAGCCAGAGCAAGCCCAGGATGGAGGAGCCAGACAGGAGCTGGGGATGCTGTAGAGGGTCCGTTTCACTCTGTGGGCCTGAGTCTATTTCCCAGGGTTGCCCAGAAATGCCCGGGAGGAGGTGGGGCTGGCTGGGCATGGGCACTGCAGGGGACACCCAGATGTCCAAAGTGTGTGCTGTGGACCAAAGAGGGTCAGGGGCTGCGGAGGGGTGGGGACTCTCAGAGGAGTGGCCTTTGGTCCGGTCCAGAGCAGTGAGTCAGGGACACTTCCGAGGGGCCAACGGCAACATCTTTGAGGTTGTCATCCAAGCAGAGAGCTTCCCTGACCTCTGGCTTCCCTGGCTGGTGAGGGATGCTGGTGTCTGCTGGGATGGAAAGGCTTAGAAGAAAGCACCACTCTCCTTGGTCGCCCATAACAAATCTACCTTCCCCTGGTGAGCTTCTGCCTCTCCTGGTAACAATCAGGCGGTGTCAGCTCAGTAATTACAGGGTTTACTTTAGAAACCTGTAATTGCAGCACCTGAAATTTGTGGTCCTCCTTATGGGGGAGGCCTCTGTCAAAGGCTCCCAGACCACCTGCAAATAAGTCGGGGTCAGCAGACTTGACTGAGGTTAATTAGTGTTGCCTGCCCGCCCTGCACCGCTCCCCCTTCCCTTCCTCGCTCCCGCCTTCATTCCTGTCTGCTTTATTTCCATCACATGCCAAGCTGAACCCGGAGCTCACAGAGAGTGCCGCAGACAGGCAGGTGAGGAAAAGACCCTGCCTGCCATACTCTCCAGCAGGGAGACTGCGCATGTGACTAACGAGACAGGGTAACAAGTAAACAACCCGAGAGCTTTATGCTAAGGCCCTGGTTCCCACGATGATGGAGGTGGAGGTGCCTGCAGCAGGTGCGCAGCTGAGGGTCCGGGAGCTGGAGGCCCCTGTGTAGACTCCAGTGAGCGAGAAAGCTGAAATCCGAGGTCGCCTAAGTCGGGAGAAGACTGATGTCCCAGCCCGACCCACAGTCAGGCTCCCCTCCCTGCCCCTCCCATCTTTACTGTGAAGTGGACCAATCCTAAAGCGAGTCTTTTCCGGAGACCGCCCCCCCTCACAGACACACCTAGAATTTACCCTTAACCGAGCATCTTGGGGTCTGGCCAAGTTGACCCCAGAATTAACCTCTGCAGGAGATGAAAAGGAATTTGACTGGATATCAAGTGTTAGAATTAAGGGCCCTCCCTGCCCCTCCCATCTTTACTGTGAAGTGGACCAATCCTAAAGCGAGTCTTTTCCGGAGACCGCCCCCCCTCACAGACACACCTAGAATTTACCCTTAACCGAGCATCTTGGGGTCTGGCCAAGTTGACCCCAGAATTAACCTCTGCAGGAGATGAAAAGGAATTTGACTGGATATCAAGTGTTAGAATTAAGGGCAAGGATGAGGCTGATAGGAGGCCTGGCCCAGAAAACGGCTCAGGACAGCCTGACCAAAGCTGGGGTGGGGAGAACCCCTGCCGAGGGTTAGGGAGCCTGATGCCTGATGGCTCCTAGATAAGCCTCGGAGGGAGGCTGTGCGGATTGAGCGTCAGTGACCCACCTGCTTCTGCTCAGACAGCGCGTAGCCTGCTGTGCAGAGGGCTTGGCTTTCACCCTTCTGTTGCCACACGTAGGGCCCCCTTGACACCATCGAGTACACGAGGGCCCTTCCAGGGACACGGAGGGCAGCAACCTGGGCACCCAGAGGAGGCTGAGTCCCAGAGGGGTGTTGAGTCCCGGATGACGGCTCAGATTTAGACAGCGGGGAAGGCAGGAAGATGGTGGTGATTGCTGGCAGAGAGCAGAGATTTCTTTCTGACGTCTTCTCTGCAAGCTCCACCCGGCTGGGATTCTCATCTGGGTTCGAAGGACTTCATGGGTGATACTGAAAGCAAATATTGATCAGTTAAACACTGATTGGGGATATCTAACTTGGGAACATAAGCACCAGTCTCCAGAGAAATCCAGACATGACCCAGACACAGGTCCTGCCTTTGAGGAGCTGGACCAGCTGGGAGGAAGCGTCTAAAAGCAGCCACAGGATGGCGTGGACAGGCAGGCAGACGGACACGTTCACGCTGAGTACTCGGCGTACAGCAGAGATGCGTTAGGCAGACATGGGGCAAGGCCAGACTTGACAAGAGGAGAGCACAAGTGGGGTCTCAAGGGACCCTGGGGTCCTCCAGATGTGGGGGAGCAGCCAGTTCAGCAGGGCCTGGAGCTGGGTGTTAGGGCCCCGGTGGACAGGGCAGTGTGGGAGTGCAAGGGTCCAAGGTGGGCCGGGTGGAGCTGAACACCAGACCCTGTGTGCTGGGCCTGGACGCCTCTGTGGACCCCGGAGCCCTGAGCAGGTGGAGGCTGGGAGAAGGATGGTGGGTGAGTGGGTGGGGCACCCCAGGGGGTGGGGAGCCTCCTCACTAGTGCTTGAGTCCTCAATTCCAAGGCCATTGTCTCATTCTTTCTCTGTCAGGTGAGGAGGTTGCTTAATTGCTGGAGAAGCCCGCCGCTCTTCTCCTGGTAATCTCCAGGGGGCGCTCTCCCACCTCCTGCTGTCTGAGATCTCTGGAATCCATTCAGTGCTGGATACTTCTGAGTCTGTCCTGGGGGAAAGACGGAAGGGAATAATTTCAGGTGTGGCAGAAGCAACAGGATCTTGCGGGCCTTTTCTCAGCAGATTCTGCTCCACATGTGGCTTCCCTTTTCCATTTGTCCTTCCTGGGGCCCAAGTAGCAGAGACGCGTGGCTGATTGCTGAGGACAACTGCCCATTTTGGGCTCTCTCTTAGATGACAAGGATGAGAGAACACTTTCTTTACCAGGAAGATTTTGTACTTTTTTGGGTTATAAACAGTACATTTTGCAAGTGGAACACAACAATGAGAAGAATGACCCATTCACTGACCCTTTCCAGCGCTCCATGCAGATGTGTTGCTGCTGTTAGCAGCCACGCCCTGCCTCCCTCAAAGTCTGCTCCATAAATTTCCTGCCCTTTTAGGGATTTAAGGAAGAACAGAGGAACTGGCTACTGAATCATTGTAAAATCTGTGAGGGAGCTGCTGCTAGTTGTTGAGACCTGACATAGAGCAGGAACAGTTGTGAAATACATTTCTACCCACAGCAGCTTTCTTTTCTGGATTAAAAAGACTGGGCTGGCTGCTGTGCAGTCTTTGTCATTCTTAGACCCAACGTCCTCCCAGGACTGTGCAGCGGAGGTGGGGCTCTGAGAATCCTCCCAGAGCAAGTGGAGGCTGGGGACATGGGCCCTGCATTTGTAACACACACACACGTGGGCCTAGGCGCCGCGGCGAAGGGTCCTCTCCTGACAGCTCTGTCTGAATCCATAGCCTTCAATGTGCTTTGAAGGGGATTTCTGTCCTCTCCAGGAGACAGTGCTGATTTTGCCATCTTCAGGATTCTCACTTCCAAGTCTCTCTGTGATTTCTCGCCTTATAGCAGGAATGTGATACCTTAGGACTTGGTGTGGATTAGTTCGTCTTTTCACTCGTGCAGGCACCTTGCAGGCTCCTGTTGTGGTTCGACAGCCGCACAAAGAGGAAGCAGGGAGGGCAGTGGGCTGGGAGGAGACAGCACACAGACTGAGGGGGGTGCTGGACGCAGCTGCACTCATGGGGTGCAGCCTGGAGGGACAGGACCTGCCACAGGTGTGGGGTGGGGGCAGGCAGCCGGGTGTGTGCTTCTTCGTGCACTGAGCCGGCAGGTGTCTGGGGGGCGGTTTGGGAGCACCAGGCTTTCCTCCTTCCTCTGTGGCTTTCCTTGACACCCCCTCAGCTGTGAACCTCAGTGGCCACGCAGACTCCACGCTGCTGCAGCTCAACCTGGCGGGGGCCCTGGCCGTGAGTGGACCAAGTCGATCTGGGAGAGAAGAGCACGTCCTGGTGGAGGTGACCCAGAGGGGTGCCTTGAACTCGAGGCGGCGGCAGCCACAGCAAGTTACAGTTGCGTATTATTTGAAAGCAACCATAAAACCTCGTTTCATCCCGTTATAAATTGAGTTTGCTTTGGAGTGGATTTGATGGGAAGCCATAAGGCGATAATACCATTATTAGTCAGGCCATTGACTCTTTATATTTTACCTTGTTGTTGAAATTCTTTTTCCTTTTCTCTAAATCATTTCAGATGCCGTTTCAGTAAAATCAGACTTGTGACTTCATTCAGAACCATTGTGCTCGGGAACGCAGGGAGACATTACATACATATTTGAGGGAGGTTTTGCTGGGAAGTGCTACCCCATCTGGCCTCTGCTCATGGTGTAGCAGACCTGCCTTGTGTGTGGACAGTTGCTGAATGCACGGATCCCTGGAGTGTCTGCATCTACAACCAGAGGCCACCGTGCCGACTTTGTCTCAGATTACATCCTGCAGAGGCGGCCTGCAGACAGGGAGAGAGCCGGCAGCTGGGTGTCGCCGTGGCCAGGGCCCAGTGGGGAAAGGCATGGCCTCCCCATGTACCTGACACACCTGACTCCTGCCTTAACGGCCTGCACTGGGTGTTCATGGTGACTTCTGCACAAAGTTATAGCTGTAGCCCGTGGGTTTTCTTTGTAGCTAACCATAGAAGAAAACCCTGCTTGCATGCAGGGCAGTGCCCCTCACATTTTTCTGCCTCACAGAGTATGGTCCAGAGAGCCAAGATCTGATTTGGGAGGATGCAGTTTCTTGCTCAGTGGCTGGTGCTGCCCTGCCACAGTCTTAGGCCGTAATCGTGGCTCCCACTGTGTGGTGTGCACAGCCCACTGCAAGGAGACTATTGGCAATGCATAAGAAAAGTGCACTTCTGTCTGCCTCATGTCTGACATTCTTCTGCAGAAGAGGGTGGACAATCTACTTTTAAAAATTATTTTAATAAAAATTTTAGTTGATGCTTAATATTAACAGGGCACAGTATGATAATTTGATACATGTTACAATGGATAATGATTAAGTGAGGGTGATTAGTGTCCCTCTTCTGAGACATTTATCATTTTTCTGTGTTGGGTACCTTTGGCCTCTTTTGGTTATTTTGAAATGCTTCGTAAACTGTTGACTGTAGTTACCTTACTCTACCATGGAACTCTAGACGTAGTTCCTGCTATCTAGCCATCTTTTTAGCACATGCATATTCATAACCCAGATTAGGTGAGCTGTGTTGAGCTTCTGGCATCTGCAAAGAGGCCCTTCATAGCATGCTGATGCTCCCCAAATGCCCAGGTACAAATTCAGTTCCAGGAACCCAACAAATGTAAGAACTTTACTAAAGCATTTTTTTCCAAAGACCTAACTGTGTTGAGGGAATTGCTGTTCCTTCATGCACCGGCTTCTCTATCTTCAGTTTCCTTGGTGATTTGTGGGACAGACTCCAGCCCACTCACTGGAAGTTCTCATTCCCACTGGCCAGCTGCCCGCTGCTCTGGCCCAATCCCTCTCACCCCTAGTTTCCTGGGGACAGGAAGACACAGGGTGGGTTTTCCAGGAGCAGAGGAAGCACCTTCTTGGGTGGGGGCCCTTGCAGGTGGTCCTGGGACACAGAGGTGCAGGGCATTTTCCGGACATGTGTTTGTTTCCTCCAGGCTGTGAGCAGGAAACAGTTCCTAAGAAGCGATCCTTGTAGGTTGCCTCAGGATGAGGGGGACTTCAAGTATCCGATAACCTTAGTGATTTCTTTTGCTCACAGTAAATTTGGACATTTGGGCCCTCACTGTTTACAGGGTTCTCATCTGACGATTCAGCAAAGTACAAAGTGAAAATGCTTGGAAAATATTTGTGTCTGAACTGAACATGTATAAGCTCTTTTCCTTGTTCCCTAAACCCTTTAGTGTAATAAGTATTTTACACGGCGTTTTCATGTATTCGAGATCCTATGTAACCCAGAGAAGATTTAGGGTTTAAGAATCCAGTGCTCTTGGTATCCTGAAGGGTCGGGGAAAAACCTGAGTAGCTACTGAGGAACAATTATATTCACTTCTGTGCTTTTCGTACCTTTGTATACTAATTCTGTATTCATACTTTCATCTTCCTTTTTCTTAATATCCTCTGAATTGTGGAAATCCCCAGCATCACACATCCTGGAAAAGCTCACATAAAAACGCTTTGCTGTTCTTCTCTCTCTCATTCATAACAAATGTCTGGACAGAGTGGTACCAGATTCCGGATGATGCTTCAGGGGGAAGCCTTACCCCAAGCTCACACCTTGGTTGTTTCAGGTCACCCACAACTGGACAGTACTTCTAAATCCAAGAAGAAGCGAGCACCTGGAGGTGAGCAGGACCTTCTCGGTACTGAGCAGGTGGGTTCTGCAGGAAACGAGGTCTTGAGCACATGCGGTGTCTGGGGCAAGCTTACTGTTTCAGCCCGCTTTTTGTTGGTATAACGGGACCTCCAGGACTCGCTGATTTATGGAGAATAGAAGTTTATTTGGCCTACAGTTCTGGAGGGTGGGACGCCCAGAAGCATGGTGCAACGTCTGCTCAGCATCTGGAGAGGCTTCAGGGAGCAGCAGAGGCACCGCACAGAGAGACAGAGCACGGCACCAGCTCGCTCTCTTCCTCCTCTCGTAGATACCAGCACGGTGGTGGAGGCCCCACCATCTGACCTCTGATGCTTCCCAAAGGTCCTCCTCCAAATGCCATCAACATATGACTTTAGGCCAGAATGAGCTTCTCAGGGGACACAGTCAAATCACAGCATTCACCTAAAACACTTGTCTCAGAGGATGCCAAGTGGCGGCACAGCAAGAGCTAGGAGAAGGCACTCGGGTGGTCTAAGTCCTGAGCACAGCGCCGTGGGAGGCACCACAGCTGTCTCGGCCAGGACCCAGAGGATGCACATCATGCTGAAGTAAAAGGCGTTTTTAGTTAATGTTCTGATTTCATTAACATTCTGAAGACATAAACGGGAAGTCTAGGAAACCTTAGGTTCTTTCGCTTTGTAAGTAATGCGACTCCATATTCAGTCTGTACTCTTGGTTCCCGTGGGCCCGCAAGGTCTGCCAGGCCCAAGTGCTCAGGTGACGGATGGAGCATCAGGCATTTCTGGGCTCAGGTCCTACAGGCTAAAATCCCAGAAGCAAGGTATCAGAGGTCTAGTTTCTCCTGAAGACTGCTCCTGGCATCTAGATGGTCACCTTCCTGTAGTGTCTTCCCTGAGTGTGTGTCTGTGTCTTATCCCTTTGGATATGGACATTATCTGTTTTGGGGTTAGGACCCACCCCAATAACTTCATTTAGCCTTTATTACCTCTTTAAAGGTTCCGCCTGTAACTTCAGTCACAGTCTGCAGTGCTGGGGGTGAGAACTTCAGAAAAGGAGTTTTGTGGGGACCCAGGGAGGCTCACAGAAGTTACTGACTGACACTAGAGAAGTACTTCAGTTTTGGCATGCCATAAACGTTTGAATAGCGACAGACTTCTCGTTTGTGGTCTTTCCCCACGATCAGTGAGTGCAGTTTACACAGTTGACTTTGCTATCTGTTGCTGGGTAAAGCATGATATGTTGGTGAGGTGGATGAGAAGGAATTAGTGGCTAAAATCAGCTGCGTAGGTTGCTGCATCTTATTCGGCAGGGAGGTGAGCGCCATGGGTGGTGGCTGGGAAGCCTCCACTCAGGGCCGCGTTGGCCCCAGAAGGCTGTGTTCTGAGCCATATGTCGCTGTGAGGGTAGGTGTGGGGCCGAATCGCCCCGAGATCCCCTCGGGCTCTGGCTAAAGCTGTGGCTGACGTGGGCTCGGAAGGACATGAGGGGAGGACGCTAGTGCTGCTGACTCAGGGCTTGTCCCCCCGGCCAGCCGTAAGACCTGTGCTTCACTTTGCAGAGAAACCGTTTCCATCAGCATCCGGACCTCCGTCCCGCAGACCCAGGTCATCCCGCTCCTGCTGTCTCACCAGTACCTCCGCATCAGCATCGGGGCGCAGGTGACCACTGCGGCAGCCATCCTCGCGGGGGTCTATGCGCTGATTATATTTGAGGTAACTCTTACGCCTGCCTTCCTTTACCCATCGATGCTCAAGGTCAGAATGTTTTAACTTGTTTCTGTCAACATTGCTGTAGCTGCACCTACAGATTTTGATCTGTCATATTTCAGTTATACCCAGTTTCTCTATTTCAAAAGTTTTCCTCGAGACTTCCTCTTTGACTCATAGAATATTTAGGCATATGTTATTTGACTTCCAAATGTTAACAATTTCTGTCATCTTCCTGTTGTAGTATCATAGTTTGAATCACTCATGGGCACAGAATTTACTGTATGTTATTAAATTCTTTGACTTTATTAATTTTTATTGGTTTTGGTGAATATTCCATGGGCTTAAAATCATATGTTTGCCCATTTTGTAACACTAGTGGAACTTGAAAATACCAATTCTATATATTTACAAGCAACGGTTTGTGAAGCCCCAGCAGTTCACCTGCTTGGGTCTGTGTCTTGCGGTGGAAGGTGGTGAAGTCACAGAGGTGCTGGGAGGATAGATGTTCTACCCATGTTTCAGCGATTCCTGTACTTCCAGGTTCCCCTTGGGGACTGGGAGTGTCCGCGTCTGGTCACCGTCGCCAGCCCTGTGGGTTTTCCAGAGGTGGAGTCAACATGACAGCCTTTCTAGTTCTGCTCGAGGAAAGAGGTTTCCTTGGGTGAGGACTCAGAAGTTCTCCCAAGGGTGGGGCGGAGCTATTTCCCCACAAAAAGAGGTCTCAAAATTCTGCAGGGGCCCCCAGGCTATGTCTGTCCCCTGCTTTACTCAGTGGAGCCAGCCTCAGGGTGACCTGCAGACATGGCTCCCCACTTTCTCTGTCTGCTGTTGCTGTGGCTCCCCAGACCCGCGTCATTCCTGTGTCCTGCTGCGATTCTGCCTAACCCTGCCTTACCCTCGCTGTTACCCATTCTCTGTCTTACTTATCATGAGGGTTGCTTAGGGCCCAAGCAGTGCCTGGCACAGAGCAGGCGCTTCATGAATATGCATTAAGTAAGGTTTTCCCAGGTACTCGGGACGTGATGAAGTCTTCTGGGCTTGGTCTAACCTGGCTCCTGGGCAGGGAGGACCCGCGTGCCCTGCCTCTGTGTCCCACTGATTATGTGACTGAGCAGGACAACGGCTAAGCTGTTTCCTTTAGTGCCTCGATGGGATGGAATCACTTCAGCAAATTCCTCAGGTTGTTTTTACTTCTGGTCAGGCAGATAATCCTGAGCGGTACTTCCTTGGGGTCATACTTCTTGTCCTTGTGAAGTAGTTTTTACTGAAAGGCCCAAAGGGCAAACTCGGAGCAATCCTCTAACGCTTGTGCTTTGCATCCTAGCAGAGCTTCGTATTTCCCAGTGAAGCATTCTGAAAATTCCATCATCAGGGCGAAGGCTTCTAGGCCTCTTAGTGTATAAAGTCCTATCAAACCCCTTCTAACACGGTCTTAATGAATAATACCTTCCCCCGTGTGTCCTTCGTCGGGCCTCCAGACCGTGTGGTAAGAAGGGTTGCCATGATTCCAGCGCTGTTTCCTGCGGGAAACACTTGGGCGCCTTCCCCCGTCGCTCGCCCTCCTGGTCTAACTGGGCCGGTGTGGTGCAGCACTCCTGTAGGAGGATCGCGTTTCGTTGCCCTGGAGCCTTTCGGGTGTAAGGCAGGAGTTCATAGAGTGCTTGGTTTAAAAAGTAAACGTGAAATTAGATTCAGGAGAGAGGAATGGGGAGCATCTCTAGTCTTCCCGGGAGTCTCCACTGGAGTTTACGGAAATTGGAGGCACGTTTGGGGAGAGGAAGACGCCGTATTGCAGAACGCAGTGCACAAGTCACAGTGGCATTTTCCACCGGAAACCTCCAAGTTAGGTTCTCCTGGTTTTTGTTCTTAGTGTAGTTTGCAAGGCTAAATTTTAAGTTACAGCTGGAGCCAATAGCTCTGCACCTCAGTTCATTTCCCTTTGTCTGCGAGCCTCTTCTTACAGCTGGTTCATGGGACGGCTACTACCATAGCATTCAAACATCCTTCTGTTACCTTCAGAGATGTTTCCTTTCCTTCTTTGGAAAGGACTTTGCAACACACCCCTTTCCTTAGCAGACAAATCTCCTGAATTACAAAGACACAGTCTGCAGTCCAAGGAGTGAGGTGGGAGACAGGCTTGCTGGGCGCCAGACAATACTGCCCACAGTTTTGTCCGACAAGTTCACGATTCAGTATTTCAAAGTTTCTCAAAGTCAGAGGCCACGTGCCTCCTTAGAAAACTGGCAAGTGTTTTGCAGAGTGGCCTTGAAGGAAGTGAGATCTTCCCAGGGCCAGCAGCCCTTAGCCAGTTGTGAACATGCAAGCAGAGAGCCAGGCCCTGCTCTTTGATCAAGTAAGAGGTGGGCGAGGGACAGAGGAAGCCGGTGTGGGACGTGGAGAGTCCACTGGGAGAGTCAGGGCTGTGACTTCAAGGCAGCGACGACAGTGTAGACATCTACAGGAGGGGCGACGTTCTCTGCGCTCTGCCCGTTGGTACCCCAGAGGCGGGCTTTGCCGTCTCCTGCACAGGTGAGGAGGCCGCAGCACACCGAGGGCAGATATATGGGGCACCCAGCTGCTGCGGGCAGAGCTGGGGCTTGGCCTTCTGTGGTTGTCGGTGGAGCTTGTGCTTCTCCCCGTGCTCCCCAGAGCTGCTGTTAGGTCCCCTGGGCCTGATTTGCGTCCGCGTGCGCTGGGGTACTTAATCTGAACAGGCGCAGTGGGTTGCATAGTCACCCCCCACGACGTCCACAGCTTCCGTGTGTGTGACCAGAGAAACTCACAGAGGATCACTCGGAGACGTTGAGGCTGCAGATGACCTGGGTGGGCCCAGAGGGTTCTGATAGGTCAAGCAGACCCTGCCCCGCCAAGAGTGGTGGCACCTGCCCGACCGTGGAATAGTCCTGCGGAATGACGTGAGCGTCCCTGCTCTGGAGGTGGGAGGGGCCGTCCTGGGTGTGCGGCGGAGGCGGCCCTAGCCAGCAGGGCGAGGCGAGGCGGTGGCTTCTCTTGCAGTCCGTGGAAGGATCTCTCCTGCCAACGCTCAGATTTGCTTCTAGGACCTGGGCTCTGACCTCCAGGCTGCAAGAGAATAGGTCTGTGGGGCCTGTGGCAGCAGCCCGGGGAGACTGATACAGAGGAGGGGAGCCCCTGGTCCCTGCCACGCCTGGGGAGCGGCACGAGGGGGCCAGGTCCCTGCCACGCCGGCCCTTCCCCAGGCGGAGCTCAGGTTCACGCCACACGCGGGCTCTTGCCGCGACAGCAGCCTCCCTGGGGAGGGAAGCGCAGCCACCCGAGGACGTGCTGGAGGAGGCGCCAGCCCAGCTGCCTTCGCACGAGTGGGGCCACGTGGCGCCTTCCTAGTCACATGCAGGAAGTGTGAGGCTGGGGCGTGATCTGAAGACACGGAGCTGGAGGGTGTGTATGAGTGGTGTGAGTGTTGTCTGTAAGGTTGTGTGGGAGGCTATGTGTCTGTGTAGCAATGTGTGACTGAATAAAGATGTGTGACCATATGCTGTGTTTCTATTGGGACATGTGATGGTATATACATGTGTGAGGGCTTGTGAGAGTGTGCAAATGCGTGCTGTGTTACAGTGTGCGATCGTGTCTGCGCGTGTGCCAGTTAAGGTGTGTGGGTGAACTTGTGCGTGTGTGGCACTAAGCGTGTGTGTGTCTGTGTTCGAGGCTGTCCCTTTGTGTCCCCGTGTCTGGCGCACATGGTGACAGTCGGACCCACACACACCCGGGAGGTGTAAGCTGCTTCCCAGAAGCCTGAGGGCTGGAGGGGTGGGCTGATGCTGGTGGCTGGGCCAGGTCAAGTCTGGGGGACGCAGTGAGTGCGTCACTCTCTGGTCCTTGTGGACCTTGAGTCCTGCCTCTCCCCACTGACCTCGCAGAAGTGGCCCAGGGTAAGATGCCTGTGGTGCCCACCTCCTCTCAGGCCATCACAGACTGCCTGCTCCTGTGGTTTCATTTGTGCGAGTCCTTCCATACGTAGTTTGCCTCTAAAAAGCAAAACAATGCACACACATAAGAACGTAAGATGGCTGAGTAACGTTCCTCCTTGGGCTGGTCTGGTAAATGGAAGAATTAGTGAAGACAGAGTCCCAAAGAGAGAGCAGGACACAGGGGAGACCTCTGCCCTGCCCCAAGATCCACTGGCCGTGGAGTCTGCTGTAACCCCACGCGGTGTAAATGGCCCCTGAGGGTGTCAGCTGTGTAGCCCACTGCCCTGGGCTGGACTGCGCAGGAGAGGGAATTGGGTTGCTGTGATTCCAGTGATTTTTACTTAAGGCGCAACAGAGAGAGAACAGCTTCCAGCATGTGGTGTGAAGGCTGCGTGTGACAGGGCCCCTGGCTGTCCGCATCCTGGGCGAGGGACCAGGCAAGCTCCCTGGGCTGCCTCTTGTCTGACCACTGGCTACAGATGGCACCTGCCAGCCTGGCGATCTGCAGGACTGCTGACGTCATCTGTGGCATCCTGTCTGCTGGCTGGGTCCCCTCTGCCATCCCCATACGTCTCTGTCTCCCAGGAAGCAGCATTTGCTGTATTGGGCCCAAGTCCCTCTGTTCCTCCCTAGGAAGGTGCGCTGATCTCTGGGACACCTGCTGGCCGTCCGGATCCCCTTTGAATTTGGGGGTGGCCAGGTGCGAAAAGTCTGGCCATGAGATGTGCACAGAATGACACATATCTGAGGAAAGAGGCAGAAGGTCTCTTACAGGAGGAAAAGGACCACCCTTTAGGGGTCCTGCAGTTCCACGTGCCACCCACTCCCTGCTTCCCAAACTTTCCCACCTGTGCCGAAATGTGGGGCTCCCATCCTTTTCCTGGTCGGCGGGCACACGTTCAGGCCCCAGTTATGCAGCTACTATGCAGTGTTGGGCCAAAGACCTCTCAGGTTCTGGTCTGTGTCAGCCTGGATCTGTTCTCTGCCTGTCCCATTTAGTGTAGTACGACCTTTAAGGACATAGTCATGTGATTCTGGTGACATTCAGAGTCTCTAAGTGGGTTTGTGGATGTGTGGCTGGCTTCGTGATTTCCCGAAGGTACAGGCTTGCTCACATGTTCCCCCTTGTCACCGCTGTGGCTAATTTTTGTGGTTTCTCCATATGAACCTTTTCCATAGACAATAGGAGCTTAGCATTGAATGTTCAGGGATATAATTAGCCGCAGTTTCCTTTTGGGGAGAAACCCAAGCACTCCTAGCAGGCGACACAGGGTCACTGGTAAAGAAACTCCATCTGGGACATGACCAATGCAGGCACGGCCACATGACTTCAGCCACGGCTGTGACCTGTCTAAGTGGCTCCCTTAGTTTAGTTCTAAGGACACTTTACACGTTTGAGGACAGCAGTGGCGATTTCTTGCAGGGCCTGCACACTCTAGAGTCTATGATTCTACTTAATGTAAACCAGCTTAGAAAACTCAGTTCTCTGTGGGCCACACCTAGAGCCACACCAGCGGCTGAATTTGGGAGTATTCACTCTCCTTGGCTCTTGCAACGAGGGGCTGGATGGGATGCAGCAGATAAAACACAGCGATGGTGAAGGCATTAACAGGAACAAAGATCTAGAACCTGACCTATGTGCCAGGGACAGGAGGAAGTGGGCGGAGGCACAGGGACAGACATAGGGAATGCAGGATCTTGCCAGGTCACGGATCTGCCCCTACAGGGAGTGAGTTACAGCCACTGCATGTCCCCACCCTGTTGCTCCTCTGCCAGGCCCACGCCTGCCTCTGTAGCGCTTCCTGCCCCACGTCCAGGACCGGTGGGGGGCGTTGCAGCCCTTCAGCTGGCATTCTCTGCCCTCTGCCGGCTCCACAGTGAGGTGCAGAACCCTCACCCACTGCTGCCACCCAGGGGAGGAAGGAGGGAGCCCGGCAGGCTGTGCAGAGCTTCTGTGCTCAGCCCCTACCTCGCACTCACAGCCCTGTGCTCCAGCCTCAGCTCCGCTGCTCTCCAGGGACCCCAGCTCACCGGCAGACCTTCTGCCTCACGTCCTATTAAAAGTGTCTACCGCCTAATCCTCGATGCCATTTTCTTCCTTTTCCGTCAGCTTCTCCATAGCTGCTCAGCCTTGAAACCCCTGGCACATAGATTAGTTCCTCCCTAGCCCCCCACTTTGGAACAGTCTACATTTCCGTGCATTTGGCCATAGCCCCTAAACCTCACAGTGCTCCCTGCCTGCTCTGCTGGGTGCCCCCACGTGTTTATTGCTTAATATTTTTTATTTTACTAATTATAGAACTAGTGCTTCTATTTCTAAGTTTGCAGATATTTTTAGACTCCTGCTTGTTGTTATATCTAAATGTATGGTAACATTACCATAAGTACTGAGGCCCATAACTATTTGTTTTCCAAATCTATTTCTACATCTGTACATCTGTGAGAACAAAAGAACTGTTGTTATTAATTTTTTCTGATAAATTTAAAAGCATTTCTTCTGACACATAATTTATGGTAAGAGACAGAGGCAAATGTCATGTTGCCAATGACGTTAAATAGGAGAAGGCCTTATAAAGACCCCTGGGGCTGATCAAGGTATAACTCAGAATACCGTTTTGAACAGTAATTTGGCAAGGATGGTCACGTGAGAGCATGTAAAAATTTTGAAATATTGTAGTTGACTGCTGGGATTTTGCCTATTTGAATTCCAGAAAATTACTGAGAAGAAAATTATATATGTTGGCTCTAAGAATGTAAGTACCTGAAATGTCCATCAGGGAAAGAAGGATAATAAGATTGCAGTTTCTTCAACATGAATGTAACTCAGACACTGCGATTTTATTCCAGTATAGAAGTATGTTTTGTAATATTTAGAAAAGAGCAAGCACCAGCGGCCCATTTATAGGCTGTGTCCATGCCTTTAGTTTTTCCAGCATTCCTTCTACACTTGATTTGTTAAGAACCTTTTTTTTTAAAATCATAGAAGGATGTTGAATTTTGCTATATAAAGATAATGTTGGTCTCATAAAATGGATTTGGAAGTGCTTTTTCTCATGTGTTTGGAAGAATTTAAGAATGGCTGGCATAACTCTTTTAAATGTTTATTGAAAGCTCACCTGTGAAAGCTGGTCTTGGGCTTCTCTTTGTGGGGAGTTCCTCATCCTGCTTCCTTCCCTACTCAGTATTGGTCTGTTCAGGTTTTCGATTTCTTCTTGATTCAGCTTTGGTTGGTTGCATTTTTCTTGGAATTTACCCATTTCTCTAGGTTATCCAATTTGTGGCACATAATTATTCATAGTAGTTTCTCATGATTCTTTGTATTCTTGTGATATCAGTAGGAGTCTCCTTTTTCAGTTATGATTTTATTTATTTGAATCTCTTATTCTTGCTCAGAATAGTGAAGGCTTGTCAATTCTGTCTTTTCACAAATCAACTCATTTTTTCTGACCTTAATTTTCTTTCTAGTCTCTGTTTCACTTATTTCTGTGGTAATTCTAATAACTTCCTTCCTTGTAAATTTGGGCTTAGTTTATTTTTCTTTTCCTTTTTACTTGAGATGTAAAGTTAGGCTGTTTGAGATCTTTCTTCTTTTTTTAGTGTAGGCATTGCTAACAGTACCTCTTCTAAGATACTTTGTTGTAGTCTGTAAGTTTTGGTTGGTGTATTTCCATTTTTGTCTTAAGATAATCACTCATTTCTTTTTGAACCATTTATTATTCACATGTGCATTTCATTTCCAAATATTTGTGAATCTTCTTCCTATTTCCTTGTTATTGATTGCTCATTGTGTTTAGAAAAGATAATTGATATGTTCTGCTCCTCCTAAAATCTAATACTGGTGCGTGACCTAACATAGGACCTATCTCGTGTGCAACATCCGCTTCTCATATCCTGTGTATGCTCTGTGTGTGCCTCAGGAGAATGTCTCCTCTGCTGCTGCTGCTGGGTGGGAAGTTCTGAATATGTATGTTAGGTATACGTGGTCTAAAGGCATCATTCAAGTTTACTTCTTTTCCTAAACTGGTTTTCTGTCTGAAATGTTCTATCTGTTCTTGCATGTGAAGCCCTGAAGACCCCTATTGTTACAGCGAGGCTGTCAGTTTCTCGCTTTGGATCTGTCAACATTTATTTTGTATAATTAGATGCTGCAATTCTGGCTGTGTACTGTGGATACTTTTTTAATATTCCTGTTGAATTCAAGCTTTTATCGTTTCACAGTGTCTCTAGGGTCAGGTTTGACTCTGAGTCAATTGGTTTGATCTGCCTTTAATGAGTTCTGCTTTCTTTGATCGCCGTTTGCATGGAATCTCTCTCTAGACTTCCTCCGCAGGCCCCAGGTCTGGAGAGTGAGAACTCCTTGCCGCATCTAACGCCCTGTGTGCTGGGGAGTTTGGCGGTGTTCTGGATAACTTTAGAGAAGACGCTGTGGGGCTGTCCCGGGACTCTTTTCGCTCCTACTTTTCTCTTCTACTTGCAGCTTCGTTCATTGGTTTTCTGCTGTTGGTTGCTCTTCTGAGCAGTGAGGAGAACCCGAGGGAGGTACTTTACGTTTCTGCCCTCACGACACTCTCAGCCTGTACAGTGTTAAAGAGATAGGAGCAGGCGTTGTAGGCTCAGCTGATGAGGAGTAGGTGGGAAGGCGGCCACCGTGCTGCAGGCGTGCGAAGCTAGTGCAGCTTTCTGTGTCCTGAGAGGGCTTTGGCTGTAGTAAGAAGCACGCTGGGTTTCCAACACACATTGGGGAAGAGGACTTTACGCAATCCTTTAAAATACATTTTAAGCATTTTTATTGATTTTAGCATTTTGACTCACATTTTTATTATTCCTCAGAGTAGAGAAGTTATTTTTCCTCATCGGAGTAATTTAGGGATGTACGTAATCACCTAAAGCAATCTCATCTTCTGAGACCATTTAGTTAAAAAGGTTTGATTCCACCTACCTGAGGCTGATTCATTTTTCTCCTTCTGTTGATGGAGATGGAGCCTAGCGCTTTGCTTGTGCTAAGAATGTGCCTTCTGCTGAGCTACAGCCCCAACCCCTGGTCATCATTTTCTCACAATGGAAGAGTTTTCTCCTTCCTGCGATGTGTGGGGCTCCAGACAGTGGAAGGATTTGGTGGAAGGCTGGGTTTCTTAGTGAGGGCTGGCTGTGTCCACATGCATGAGAGTTGCTTGTGATTGTGTTGTCTACAGGCCAGCATGCACCTAGAGGGCCAGCGTGCTGTCCAGGGGAGAGGGGAGCTGATGGTGGCAGTGGGCTTGGCGAGCTCGGTGATGGTGCTTGTGCTGTCAGTGAGGTCATGACCTGTCCCTCCATTGTCCGAGAGCTGTGGTGGGTGAGGAGATCAGTGCTGTGTCTGCAGCTGCGGCTTCCTGTTTCCAGGTCTGCTCTTCTGTGTATCAATGGGCTAAGACTCCATTCTCTGCATGGCCACAGATCTCCTCCAGAACCGAAAGCTTCTCGAGGCATCGATGTAGGGTTCTGGTTTTACAGAAGAGTGGACAGCTCGTCTCCAGTAGAAAGAAGGTGCCCAGAGGGAGAAGATGCTGGGTCTACCCCTGCGTCTTCTTTGCCTTACCACATGGGGAAAATGACTCAGCGTTCTAAGACTCCGTTTCCTCATGTTTAAGTTGGGTTGTGATGGTGGTTTCTACTTAATTGGTAATTGTGAAAAGTCCATGATATGAAAATCTGTAAAGCATTTAATAAGTGCCGGTAGGTACGCAGTAGGCACCCAATAACAAAGTTGGCTATTTCTGCTGCTTTCCAATATAGCTGACTGGTGACTAACGGTGAGATCGCTACTGAAAGTCTCTATTCCCTGTGAAGTCAACCAAAAAGTTAGGTTAGAAGAAAAGAGCACGCAACAGGTTGAGATTGCAGAGATCCCAGAGAGAATTCTGTCTCCATTCTACTGTCCATAACACCCTTATTTCCCATCTTAGCCCACTTTCTGTTGCTATAATACAGTACCCGAGGTTGGGTGAGCTTGTGGAGGTGGGAGGTCCAGGAGCCACAGTGCTGGCGTCTGGTAAAGCTTCTTGCTGCATCAGGTCACCGCAGAGGGCTTCACACGGGGACAGAGCAAGCTAGCCACCTCAGACTCCTCCTCTTCTTGCAAAGCCATGCATAGCTAAAAATTAGCTTTGAATCTAGAAAAATAAATTATGAATGAAATGATCTTATTCAGAATTTGAGTTTCAGATTATTACTGATAAGAATGTCAGGTTCTGTGAGGTAGAAGCCATAGAACAATCAGATTAAAATTATTTTATGGTATTAATAAATAAATACTCTCTGCTGATGTTTAATTCTATACTCAGTCTCACCAAGTTCCTTTTGTATTTTTTATCATTTTTATTGAGGTGTAATTTAATTCCATAATTTCACCATTTGGGAGTGCACTGTTATTTTTCTAAATTTGTCACCTTGATGATCCAGTTGTAGAATATCCTATAGCCCCATAAGCATCCTGAGGACCTATATTCTAGTCAATCATTGTTGCTACCTCCAGTCTTAGGAAACCGCTTTTTCTAAATTTTCCTTTTCTAGATAGTTTCTATAAATGGGATGATATGATATGCAAATGTTTGTGTCTGGTTTCTTTCATTTAGCACATTTTAAATGTATCTATTACAAAGTTCCATGTGTAAATTCTATGTTGTGGTATGTTACACTGACGTATCTGTTCACTACAGACACACATTAGGGATGATTCCAATTTTGATGTGTGATGTGGACACACGTTTACATTTCTGGTGGGTAGGTACCCAGTGGAATTGTGAATCACCGGGTGAATTTATTAAAGAAACTGCGGACTCTCCCACAGTGGCAATACCCTTATCCATTCCTATCAGCCACGTACGAGGCCTCCAGCTCCCCCTCATCTTTGCCTTTTCTCATATTTTGTCTTAGAATTTTCACATCCATTTGAATTATAGTTAAACAGAAAAGATCCTTTTATGACGCAGTGTTAATATTGGAGTCTCAGTTAGATTAAGTGTTTGTGTGCTTTTGGTTTAATAATAGTAATTGGGAAGAATTGATCTATGTTGTTGAACTAATGGTTCAGTTGTCTAGGGAGTAAACAGTAAGTAATTAATGATAATTTGCGGCACGTTACCTTGTGGAACACACTTTATCCAACCTTCTGCTGCCTTGTCTGGGTCATCTAAGTATTCAGGGGATGAAAGCTTCCATTCCAAGGAGGAGTGGTGGTTGGGTGTCCGTGAGGTGTCTAGACCCGGAACACTGAAACCTTGTCTTCTTTCTTTTTAAAAAAAATTTATTTATTTATTTATTTATTTATTTATTTATTTATTTTCTTTCTCATTTTAACAGCACGACATACAATAATCAGCGTAGACACTGGTGTCAATACCCGCTTTTGTGTGTGTTAGATCCCGTGTGGCCTGGCATGAAATCATTTCCTGTTTCCTTCTAGATCGTCCACAGGACTCTGGCAGCCATGCTGGGGGCTCTTGCAGCATTAGCGGCTCTGGCTGTGACTGGTGATGTAAGTTGCAATGTTCAAAACCACTGGTTTTACCACTGGGTATAACATCAGACCCAAGAAACCCAGGAACGTGGGCTGCACTTGCTGTTTTTCATTCTTTTATATACTACTTCCATGTCTTTGCCCCAAACCATGCTTAGAGATATGAGCTAACAGCAGCATCGATGAATGTTTTTCATTTGATTTCATTACGCACACATCTAGGTAGTTTTACTCCTCCTTTTGGCTGAAGAAAGCCTCACCCTACTCGTGCGTTTGCCCAGGTCTGTGTGGCTCAGCAGTGTGAGGCTAGATTTGGTGTTGTTGGCTCTCAGGAGCTACACTAAGACATTTGAGCTGGAGCAGAGAGGTGGGAGATGAGAGGCAGCTGGGGCTCGGGCTTGGCGACTTCAAGAGGTTCCAGAGATGCAGTGTAGGGCTGATGGTGCCCTGTCAAAGCCTGATGTAGCCCAGCTGGCAGGGACATGGGGAACAAGAACAGAAATAAGAGAAGCCAAGAGTTCCCGGAAACAGGGGCCAGACTTGTTTGAGAAGCAATTCTGGAACTGAACTGAGAGCCTCCCGGATGTGACAACACACAGGTCCAGATTGGAAAATAACTCTATGGAATTTGATGAATTACTCTGAAAGTTGGTACCAGAGGCTATTCAGCCAACCCGAGAATTATAACTAGTTTAAAAAACCTATTTTGGAAGGCAAGTTGAGTAAGTTATGATTTTTTTAATTTAAATTTTGGATGTAGGCCTTGCCTGAGAGTAACAGTAAGAACTTGAACTTATTCTTAGCTACTGTTGGTATATTAAAAAAAAAGTTAATCCTGAAGATAAAGGCATAAAGCCATGCTCTTTGCTGTGAGCCCCTATAAAAATAAAAAGAATATTAAATACTTCCAACATACAATGGCATAGGGTAAACATTCCCATTCCAAAAGAGACAAAGGGGGAATGGAAAGAAGTGAAACCAAAGCAAGAATGAAGGCCAGGAGAGTAAGCATTAAATCCTGTTTCTGCTGTGCGTGCGTGTGTGTGTGTGTGTGTGTGTGTGGTGAGATATGAGCATCAATGGGCTTGGGTGGCCCTGCTCATATGAGATTGGGCCCCCTTTTGGTATAGCTCCACTCACTGCCTGATGACAGCCCACATTCCTGGCATTTCTGACTTCCTGGGATCTCTACTACACTTTTGGTTCCACTCTCATAGCTTCACACATGACCTCTCTAGAAATCCTTGGCTGGCCTCCCGGGTCTTCCTTTGAAATTTGTGTAGAAGCCTCCCTGACCCTGTAACTCTTGTCTCCTGCATACCGGAAAAGCCAGCACCACATAGATGATGCCAGGATCTGCCACCAGCTGAAGCAATATTAGAAGGGCAGGCTCCCTGCGATCATGGCTGCAACAGCCTGGATGGCTGAGCTTGCAGGAAGTGTTTCCCTCTGTGGCCCTGAATGGGCAAAGCACCCTGGCCATCTCTTCTCAGATGAAAGCTATATAGTTTTGCACTCTTGAGCCTGTAAAGGGTAGGGTCTTGATTATTCCTAAAATACCTTTGAGCCATCTTTCCTTTTTTCCTGGTGCAAACTCCTTGGCTTCTTTTAACGCGAATCTTTTCAGCAGCTGTGCTCTCTTTTGTCTTAACTTTGCAGGCGCTTCCTTTCTGGTGAAACCAAAAACTTTTCAAATGGGCTTTTCACTGCTGATTTTCAAAGCAGTCAACAATATCCATCCCATGACTTGAATGTTGGGCTATTTTAAAATTTCCTCTGCCTGATTAGTTTGCCGCCCTTAACCTCAGTCTCCTGAAAAGTCTCATAACTTTGGCAAAATGTAGACAAATTTGATGCCAGGGCATTACACACATGTCCTTTAGTCTTGTTCCTAATGGAGTCTTTGCTCTCACCAGAAATCTCCTGAGCCTGGCCTTTACTGTCTACATTTGTATCAGTACTCTGGTCTTCTAAGCTCTGCCCAGCACTGCACATCAACCACTGTTCACAACATTCTAAGGATTCTCTAGCCTTTCTGCTTTTCCAAACATCTCCAAGCATTTGCAAACAAATTCCAAAGACTTTTAAACCACATGGTCAGGTACAGACACAACAACAATCCCACTTCCTCTGTGCCAAAATCTGTCGCTTTCCTGTCACTGGGGACAAAATGCTCAACACTTGAAACTTAAAGGAGGAGAAGTTTATTTTGGCTTCCAGTTTCAGCCTAGGGTCTGCTGGCTCTGAGGCAGTCCTGGCATGGTGGAAGAGTATGGCAAAGGAAAGCTGTTCAACCCATGGCAGCCAGGAGCCAGAGAGAGGAGGGAAGAGCCAGGGACAAAATACACCCTTCTGGATCACGAGCCAGTGACCCACCTCCAGCCAGGTGCCACCTGCTAATGTCACATGTGCTATGGACCCATCCATTGATGAGTATAGCACCCTCTGATCCAGTTACCTTTCCCACTCATGAGGACTTTGGGGGACATTTTAGACCAGTGGCATTGGACCTATGGCATGTGTGCCACAGAAGGCTGTATCACTGAAAGCTCTGAAAGGTTTGCTGCTGTTTTTGACCATAAGAGTCGGGGCACATGGGGCTCAGGCAGAAGACTATCCAAGCACTTGTGATGTGGCCTCATGCCATTACAAGGAGAAAGGCATGTGTGGACTCTGCTAGAAAGATAACTGTTTTAGTCAATTAGTGTTGCTATAACAAAATATCTGAGACAATCAACTTAAAAAATGTTTATCTTGGCTCACAGTTTTCAAGGTTTTAGTTCATAGTTGGTTGGCCCCATTGCTTTTGGACTTGTGATGAGCAGTACCTCTTGGCAGGAGAGTGTGGCAGAGGAGTTGCCCAGCTAGTGGGAGCTAGGAAGCAAAGAGAGCAAGAACAGAGACTGACATGTGGAAGAGACAGCCCCCTTTCTGGTCATGTCCCACGTGACCTAACCTCCTGCCACCTGCCTCCTAAACGTCCCCCACTTCCCAGTAGCACCAGGATCTGGGGAACAAGCTCACATGAGCCTTTGGGGGACACTGCAGCTCCAAACTGTAGCCTTAACCTTAACGGTCAACCCTATATAATTTGAGCAATAGTTCTTCCTAAAACGTTTCCAGAGGTAGGGTTATGGTCCTTAAAATTATGCCATTCTGTAGGTTTGACAGTAGAGATGCAGCAGGTCATAAGTATTTTTCAGCAACAATATAATCCAATTTCAAAAGCGGGCAGCTGATATGTTTTCATCTCTGGTCCAACAAGTGCATTTATAGTAAAGGGCAGCACATTTTCAAGCTTATCCTCAGGAAGGTGGCCACAGGATTAATTAGCAAATCTGTGCTTTGATTGCAGAGACCCAGCCTGACCCAGGTGGTGGAGTGGATTGATTTTGAGACCCTGGCCCTGCTGTTTGGCATGGTAATTATAGCCCTCCCAGTGGGACATGGCCCCGGGCTTGCTGAAACCTGGGCCCTTCTCTTTTGCTGGTGTTGCTGCTCGCCATCCTATCACTATGTTAAAGGTGCTATGTCTTTTGACAGTTAGAGCTTGACTGAGAAACGACAGTACAAGTCCAGCTAATTTCTTTAGGAGTCAGTGGAATGACTGGTGCTTTGATTAGTTAGCTGGAGAGTTTCAGTTGAAAGTCCATGGAACAATAAAACAAGATTGCCATTTAGAAAAGTTAGCATTTAAAAAAAAAGTTACTATGCTTGAAAGCAATGACACCTCCCCAAATGAGAGGACTGTATAAAAGTTTCAGCGATTGGAAAAGTACTTTTAATTCTATAAAGGAATCAGTGGTCTCTGACAGTTTTTTGTGTTTGCTAATTTATCATATTGTCAAGTGGCCATTCTGCTATGTGCTGTGACAAATGTCACCAACTCAATTCGTATGAATCAAACTTAAATGCAGAAGTGGATTAGTGTGGAACATTCATCGTAAGTGGATTTAGCTAGAACAAGTGGACTTTGGCAAGGCCAGACGACCTTGGGAATGGCTCATGCATTCCTCAACAGACTTCAGAATAGTTTGGGGAGCTGAAAGAGAGGTGGTGTCCTTGGGCCGGAAAACACCCTGTAAAGCAGGTCACCGCGTGTCCAATTACCCTTGCCAGCATTTGATCCCTCGTGGGGTTGAAAGATACGTGGAGAATCCCGCTGCTCTGTTTTCACCTGACCCCAGGAGGTGCTGGCTGCTCCTGTGGGAGGGGAGGCAGAGCCGCACCCTGATCTGAGGCTTCCTGGAAGAGCGCATGTTTCTGTTGAGTGCTGAGAAGCACCCAGGATTTGGGCATCTGGATGGAAGAAAGGAAGATTTAAAAACATTTAAATGAGTGACGTGTTAGCTTGCTAGAGCTGCTACAATAAAGTGCCACAGACCGTGGATGTGACAGAAAAACTGATTTCCCACCTTTCAGGAGGAGCAGGAGGCTGGAAGTCTGAGATCAAGGTGTTCTTGGAGTTGGTTTTCTCCAAGGCCTCTCTCTTTGGCTTGTAGACTGCTGTCTCCTCCCCATGTCCTCTAGGTTTTCCCTCTCAGCGTGTCGGTGTTCTCTTCTTATCCTAGGAGGACAGTGGTCATACTGCTCTAGGTCACTGGTTGTCTACCCCAATAATCTCATTTTAACTTAATTGCCCCCTTAAAACCCCTACCTCCAAGAGTACATTGTGAGGTGTTCTGGATGAAGACATCAACATACGAATTTGAGTGGGTGACAGACAGTTCAGCCCATAAAAATGGCCTAATGTACTTTTTTCTTTTTTTTGAGTTTATTGGTACATTTTAGGTATATAGTACAGTAGTTCCATTCATTATGGGATCTTGTATCTTTACATGACAGGTCTTGGTTCTCATTTTTTCCCCGTGTCCATGCCCTCCCTTCACCCCCTCCTCCCCTCCCCATCTACAAACATTTTATTTCCATTTTTTCATTTTCTCATATTTTTTTCTTTCCCTTATTACCTTTCTCCTACCCTTCCCACTTTCCCTACACCTTTTGCCCTTTTCTTCCTATTTCACATTGTCAATTAGATCATTAGGATCTTATGTACTATTATAGTTTTTCACACCAGAGAAACTATTCAGTATTTACACATGTGTGACTTATTTATTTCACTTAGGAGTATATCCTCAAAATATATCCATTTTCCTATGAATGAATCTAATTCCTCATTCTTTATGGCTGAGTAGTATTCCATTTTATAGAAAAAACACATCTTTATCCAGTTTCCAACTGATGGGCAAATGGGCTGTTTCCAAGTTTTACCTATTACAAACTGTGCCGCTAAACATAGGTGCACATATATCACTGTGATGTGATTCTTTTAATTCTTTTGGAAAGATACCCAGCAGAGGGATGGCTGGGTCAAATGGAACCTCTAGTCCCAGCTCTTTGAGGTATCTCCACACTGACTTCCATAGTGGTTGCACCAGTCTGCACTCCCACCAACAATGGAGAAGGGTTCCTTTCTCTCCACAACCCCGCCAACATTTGTTATTGCGTGATTTCTTGATAGCAGCCATTCTTTCTGTGGTGAGGTGGAATCTCAGTGTTGTTTTCATCTGCATTTCTCGAATGACCAGTGATGTGGAACATTTTCTCATATATTTACTTGCTGCTTTTACTTCTTTGTCTGAGAAACGTCTGTTCATTTCAGATGCCCATTTTTGAATCAGGTCTTTATATTTGGCGGGGCTGACTGTTTTGAGTTCTTTATATATTCTAGATAATAGTCCTTTGTCTGAGGAGCAGCTGGTAAAAACTTTTTTCCCACATTGTAGGCTGTCTGTTAGTTCTGTTGATGGTTTCTTTTGCAGTGCAGAAGATTTTTAATAAGATGAGATCCCAGTTGTTGATTCTTTCTGCTAGTTCCTGTGCTACTGAGGATTTGTTCAAAGTCCTTTCCTATGCCAATGTCCTCAGTGTTCTTTTCTCTTAATTGGGATTGGTTCCCCAACCACTTGCAGGCTCTATGAGTCCAGAATGATAGGGGTGCAAAGAAAATGTACATCCCCAGTTCTCTTGTGTTTCTACCCTGTTTTCTGTTAGTCAGCCATCCATGGGGCCACGCAGGCCTCCACACGCATTTTGTGCACTCACGCACGCCTGTGTGGTCTTCCTTGGTGTGTGAATCACACATTCTGCAAACAGTCCCACAGCAGCCTTTCAGGTTAGGATGAACAGTAGGCTGCACTCGACAGGATAAATGTTTTTTTTTTTTTTTTTTTCTTTTTGGTACATTTTATTAGACAATGTTGGGCCTGCTATTTTGAAGTACTTTAATTTATACAATTTTATTGAAGTTTTGCAACTACCTAGCAAGGCACAAAACACTTAGAAGTGAGGTAAAAATCCTGAAGTTCACAAGGATCAAGAAATTTTTTTGCCTCAAGGCTGACTTACTCCTAAGTGGCAGAATGGGTGCTTGAACCTGCATCTTGTCCTTAAATTCAGCACGTGGTGGATGGGAGGAGTACAGGAGCAAGATGCAGTTCCGAGCTCGGGCTCCATGGTGGAACCCGTGTCTGTGCTGGCCCCGAGAAGTACCAGGGTTTCGGCATCTGCATGGAGAAAGGGAGGCACAGTAGACACAACAAGCTGAAAAAAATGAAAGGAATGATGTATTTTACCTCTGATGAAGTGGAAAACCTTTCAGCAAGTTTAAGCTGGTTGTTGCTTAAATTCAGGATAACTGGGTGTTTACTTTTTATTAGTAGTGAAGATGGTTGTTTACAGCAAGTTATTCTCATCAGTAGAGCCACAGGTTCTGGGTTCATACAGAGCTGGGAGGGACTCACTTCAGTGCAGTTGCCTTACTTGCATATCTTGATCAAATGGGCTGCAAAAAGGAGTTCAATTACTTTAGGAACTCAAATCTAACCCAGTTTTTTTTTTTTTTCTGTTTGTTTGTTTTTTTTTGAGACAGGGTCTCACTATGTAGTTGAGACTGACCTGGAACTCACTATGTAGTACCAACAGACTGGTCTCGAACTCACAGCGATCCTCCTGCCTCAGCCTCCCGAGTGCTGGGATTACAGGCGTGCGCCACCATGCCTGGCTCTAACCCAATTTTAAAATCTTGAAAAGTCTCAGTGTTGCTCCTGTGGACGGTCAGGTGCAGGAGGCCGCCTATTGGCCCACTTCCTCCTGGCTGCCAGCTTTGGGACTGGCAAATCACCTACCTCTTGGACCCTCAGCTTCCTGGTCTATAAAACAGGGGTAATAATGGTAATTTAGAGAGTAATGATGTTTGTTGTAAAGATTAAATGAGAGGACAATGTACCTTAGAGATAAGTTCCTGGACAAAGTACAAGCAGCTTGCAAGAGGTTCCACTTGAGGAGCCAGTCAGTGGACAGACTAAGAAACTTACCTTTCAGCAAGACCTCCAGAGCTTGATCACGCAGCTTTCAGAGGCCAGGGCTCAAGTCCGTAGCTCTGACGTTCCCATATGACCCTCCGCTGGAATAACCTCCGGTCTCCTTTTTCTCTTTCCCTATAGATGATATTAGTAGCCATATTTTCAGAAACTGGATTTTTCGATTATTGTGCTGTCAAGGTAGGTGCGATGTGCATTTAATAGCTATGTGCTAATTATGTGATATATTCATCATTTTGCAAATGAAAGTATCATTTAATTGAAGCAAATACTTTAAAATTCCACCCTTTCCAAAAATGCTTTCACAAGGCTCTGTGTAGTTACTGTGCTTAGCATGGCTCTGAGCAGCTCTTCGAGTTTCTCCATAAATAAATGAGGACGGAGGTCCAGGGAAAGAGTACTCAGGCGGGACGACTGCATGTGATTACAGCTGGCTGGTGGAGCTGCACATCAACCACTGTTCTGTATTTTATGATCTCCGAACACGTCAGGCCATTGGCTTCTGATTCCTTTCTTTTTGGTAAAAGATTTCAATGATTACTTTCTCCATGTGTAATGCAGACATTACACATTCACCATTTTTAAATGAGGGGGAAATGTTAGTTTTAAAGATTCCTTATGGACCTTATGTACTTGTTTACATTTTGGCGTTGAGGATTGAACCTGGGACCTCAGGCACACTCAGCGTGTGCTCTACCCACAGCTCCACTCTGTGCTGAGAACTGCTTCTGGTCGGCAGTCCCAGTCCTACGCCTTTAAAGGGTACAGTGGGTGTTTCCATGTACATACACACAATGTGGCTAATTACTACTTCTGTCATTTTGATCACATATACTTTTTCATGGTGACACATTTAAAACTTACTGTCAGTTATTTTGAAATCTATACTCCATTTTATTAAGTAGAGTCACCGCATTTGTGCAGTATGTTCAAAATCCATTGCTTTCATTTATCTGTATCTTTGTACTCTTTGACCAACATCTTTCCATCCCCTGCCTACCAGCCTTCATCCTCTGGTACCCACCGCTATTCGACACTTGTGTGAGATCATCTTTGTAAAATTCCACATCTAAGTGAGAGTATTCGGCATTTGCTCTTCTGTGCCCGGCTTATTTCACTTGACCACAGTGCATTCCAGGTCCATCTATATTGTTGAAAATGACAGGAACCCCTCCCCACCTTTTGCGGTGCTGGAGGTTGTACCGAGGGGTGCGGTGCCACTGCAGTACATCGCTGTTTCTTCATTTTCCCTCTGACACAGAATCTCACTGAGTCGCCTGGGTGGGACTGGAATCTGTGATCTTCCTGCTTCAGCCTCTCTCGGTGCTTTGAGTGGAGGCATGCACACTACACTTGGCGGCATAGGCCCGGTGGTGGCATAACTGGGTCATGTGGAAGCTGTGTTTTCAGTTTCTGAGGAACCTTCCTACTGTTTTCCGTAATGGTTGTACTAATTTACACTCCCACCAACCGTGTAAGAGTTCCCTTTTTTCTGCAGTCTCTCTGACACTTGCTATCTTTCATCTTTTTTATGAAGCCATTCTAACCAGTGTGAACCGATGTCTCATTTTGGTTTTAATTTGCAGTTTTAACTGAAGCCTTGGTGGGCTCTGACAGCAGGGTCTGTCTCCGGAGTGTGTACTGGCTTCATTATGCGTGGCTGGCAAGAGGAGAGCCTGCTGTGCCCTGCTAATGCGAAGGCTGGTGCTGACTTCCATAGTGTTTTGGGGATGGAAATGTTCTTTTAAAAATAACGTATTCAACAGAGCCTTTTGAAAACTCCAAATAAGAGACCCATGCTGTGATTTTTGTCATTTGTGCACCGTCTTGTACATTACAGGTAGATACCTAGCTTCTTTTTCCTAATCCACAACCCTAAAAGTGCCTGTCAGGTCTCCAAAGACTAGCAGATGCCAGAGTCACATAGGTCCCCAGTGCTGCAGCCCAGGCTGCAATTTGTTGATCAAATTCCAGGTGACCGGAAGGAGATTGACGGTTGACACTTTGTAACAAATTTAATCATCTCTGGGCACTGTGAAGACAGAGAATCAGGAAGAGAGAAGAGAAAACACAGCCCAGGCAATTTCCCAGGCCCTTTACCCTAGCAGCAGCAGGACTCCAGAGGATCTCAGCTTTAGCCCCCCACGTGTTTATTTAGGCCCCTCTTCTGTAGAGCCACCGATGGAAAACAGCATCCTTTCTAGAAACGCTGATTCTAGCCGTTCCTTCCCGTGTGCACCCAGGCGTACCAGCTCTCCCGGGGCCGGGTGTGGGCCATGACCCTCATGCTGTGCCTCCTCGCTGCTGTCCTCTCTGCCTTCTTGGACAACGTCACCACGATGCTCCTCTTCACCCCTGTAACGATAAGGTAGGCAGACACCCGCGAGTGTCCCCGCCGCTGAGGCGGGTGTGGTGGGACGCC
>NW_022900919.1:2060160-2085882 GCF_012274545.1 Fukomys damarensis
CAGCCCCCGCGGGGTCCCCCCGCCGCTGAGGCGGGTGTGGGTTGTGACCGCTCCCCCGCCTCAAGTTTCTCTCCTGACGGCCACCAGGGGCGGTGGACAGTGCCCACCCTCACTGCGTGTGGACCAGCAGCGCTGGCTTTGAGCAAGAACTTGTCTCAAACTTAAAAAAAAGGGGCTAGAGATAGATCTCAGTGCTGCCTGGACCCTATCCCCCATGACACACGTATGTGCACGTGCACACAAGTGCTGGCGGTCGAAGATTCACGCTTACGTCACTGTCCTCTCAGGACTTTGCAGTCACTGATCACGTCTGTCTTTGGGCAGAGCAGCACCAGTCCTTTGAGCTCAGCTGTAAGGCCTGCGTGGCTCAGATGCAGTCTCTGCTGTTGGCACTGCTGGTGTCCACACAGGTTCTGGAGAGTCCCACCAAGTACAGCGCTGCCTGGGGTCTTACACTCACAGTGGAGACACCTGCTCCAGGTGGCCAGGCTCTGCCCTTCCCCACCGTCCCGGGTCTGCCCGCCTGTCTGCCCTTGCCTGGTGGGGGAGGCCATGGGCTAAGGACTAGACCTCCTGCCCAGGTGTGACGGAGGAGGGGCAGTGGCCTAGCTACTTTTTCAACGCCCATCGCTCTAAGGAGGCGAGGTTTATTTAGCTCACAGTCTGTAGTGGTTTCAGTCCCTAGTTCCTGGCTCCAAAGCAGGGGGCGCGGCAGAGGGCATGGCCGAGGACAAAGAGCTCAGGGCCTGGGTTTGGAAGCAGAGCAGGGCTCAAGGGAACGTGGGAAGGCCACGCCCTGGTAACCGCCTCCTCCTACCGGATCCTGCTCTTACCTGCAAGCCAGCTGTAACACCCCGCCTGTGAGTGTATGAGCTTTGGGGGACATTTTAGATGCCAACCCTAAGAGGCAGCGAGGAAGCGCAGGTGTGAAGGATTTGGGGAGTGTAACATATAAGCATTTTAATTTTTATTAGTGCACGTGGCGGTGCATGCGATATTCCCCACGGAGAGTCGGTGCACGTGCATAACGCAGCTTAATTCTTTCTCCTTCCCGTCCGCTCCCTCCCTTCTCTCCTTCCTCCGTCCCTCGGTCTCGCTCCCGTTTCCTGTCATTTTACCTTTTATTTTGCTCTATAATTTATTTGTACTCTGGGTTTCTCATCTGAGAGAACCACGCGATATTCACACTTGTGCGTCTGACTTATTTCACTTGGCATTGTGGTCTCAAGGTGCCTCCATTTCTCTGCACCTGACTGTTCGCTGGAGGCTCACTGTGCATGCAGCCTCCCTGCCCCTGAGCCTCGCAGCTAGGCTCCCGGCAGGGACTGGTCTGCTGCAGGCAAAAGCGCTGCAGCCCTGCTCCTTCTCAAAGGAGGAAGTCAGCACTTCCGAGGTCAAGGGAGGGGCCTGGGGGCCGCTGCTCTGCCCCTCCCTGGCCTGGAGGGGCCAGGCGGCCAAGGCCCATTTGCCTGTGTGGGCCGGGCGGAGGGGACACTGATCCCTCGGACATGTGGGGCAGGGGTACGGGTGTGGCTCCAACACTGACGGTTCCCAGGGCGGTGGGGTGGATTTGGGAAGAGATGGAATTCTCAGTCATGGTAGCTGGCGGGTGTCACTGCACTGCTCGGCCCCCAGCGTCGCCCTCCTCACAAGTGTGAGTGTGAGTGTGAGTGAGTGTATTAATAGTGTCTCCACTTTCCTCCATGCATGATAGATTATGTGAGGTGCTCAACCTTGATCCCAGGCAAGTCCTGATTGCGGAAGTGATCTTCACGAACATCGGAGGAGCCGCCACTGCTATCGGGGACCCGCCAAACGTCGTCATCGTTTCCAACCAGGAGCTGAGGAAGATGGTACGTGCGGGGCGAGGGTGTCTCCTGCACCAGCGCTCAGCTACTTGGCCTCTACCAGGGTGCCAGTGACCTGTGTCACCCGCATTAGATGCCCTGGCTCCCAGGGCTCACAGCAGGCGCTGTTCCCGCCTCAGCCACCGCGGGTGTGGGCCGGGGCTCAGTTCTCCATCTCTGTTGCATGGACACCATCCTCAGGCTGACCACTGTAAAAGAAATGATTGGAAAGTGCGACCTGTTCAGTCATTGTATTAACTACACCATGGGGGGGGTGTCTTGCAATATTAAGAACAAAATGACCTATTCTCTTTTACTGCAGATAGGGAATTTCCTTCTCAATTCGGGTAGAGGGATTTCATTAAATGAAGAACTTAAATTGTCGTAAGAATCAGAAAAGAATTAAAATCCCTTAAAAGCCCTTATAATTATTCAGAGGTAGTTTTTCATACAGTAAAATAAAAACAAAGTACTTAATTGTCTGTATTTTAAAGATTGCAGATGTATCTTTGTGTGTCTCAAAGAGTTAAAGTTAGATCTCTATCTTATTTTTTGTACTGGGGATCGAACTCAGGACCTTGCACTCACCAGGCAGACACTGTGTTGCTGAGCTACATCCCTGGCCCCAGATCTCTCTCATTTTTATTTATCATTCTTTGGTCATTAGAGTTTTCTAAATCTCCTTTTCGGGGAGTAGATTCAATTTATAGCAATTTTGAACTGAATTACAGTAAAAACAGAAGATACAGAATTTCAAGGATTCCTTCAAGCAAGAGCCAGCAGACAACTCCTAGAAGGGCCATGAGTCAGTGTAAGGCTGGCAGGCTGTGTGGCCGCCCATCACCTACTCAGCTCTGTCACTGGAGGGAAGCAGCCGCTGGCAGTGGATTCCAGCTTGAGAGTCCTAGCCCACTTGCCCCGGCTCCAAGGTGTATTTCATGGGTACTCAGTACCCTAAGCTCTTCCATTAGAAACGAAGGGTCTCCAACCCCTGACCTCAGGGCACTGAGTCTTCGAGCTCTTTTCCCATAGCGTTCTCCTCCATTCTCTGTTGGCTGCAGTTGGAACAGCACCCCTCTGTGGCTCTTGCTCTCTCCTGGCCCCTTGGCGTCCCTTGTGAGTTTTCACCTCTATGGATACCTCTCGGTATCTATGGCCTCGGGTGCTTTACTTCGTCTTCCCTCTTGGGCCCGCTGTGTTCCCTGTAGGAACCAGTCCTTCGTGGCTTGCAGAGTTTCTGCGTGCTGGGCTGTCCCACCTCAGTGTGCGCCACAGGCTCTTGTCTCCTTCAGGTTCACGTGCAGTAGGACCTGCGACACACATTGCAGTGTGAACCACACCTGCCTCTCCTGTCTGTCCCCACACCTGTGCCCTTTCCTCACTCAGTGTCCAGACTGAATTCTATTTGCAAATCACACTCTGTGTATTTTATCAAAACACTCAATAGATTCAGCTTAACTGTGCAAGCATTTCCTGAGTTTTTCAATGAGAAGAATTTAGGAAGCCACTTTGGCTTGCATCATCCTTAAAAGCTAGTGGACATCATCATTTGACATCACAGAGCTAGCCTGAAGGTGTAGTTCCCGGAAAACGACACAGTGGGCCAGGAATTCCTCAGCCACATCCTCGTAGTTTCATGCAGCTTACGGAGCCAGGATTTCCTGATTTTATTGGTTGCTGCTCATGCTTGAACAGTGAGCCACTTCACCTGTCAAATGAAGACCATGTGGAGAACTAAGAAGACAGCAGCAGAGTGGAGCCCACCAGAAGGCTCGGAAAGGGCAAGTTAGAAGCAGCCAAAACAGAGGGCTGCACATGGGCTGCGTGCTGACGTGTGACGGGTGGGTGACTTTGTTCCCGAGGCCATTAGGAAAGGCGTCTGGGAAGCCACAGAGGCCCACGAGGAGGAGGCCCACTCACACGCCCAGCAGGCTCCCTGGAAACGCTCTCTCCCACTGCGTGTTGCATCTGCTTGTGTTGTTTCTTTTTTTTTTTTTTAATTTTAAATTGAATTTATTGGTACATTCTAGGTAGACAGCACAGTTACATTCGTTACTGGGATCTTGTACCTTTACATGCTTGTGTTGTTTCTTGCGGTGAGCGGTTTGGACTTCTCCATGCTGCATTTCTCTTCCTTGATAAATTTGCCCTGCACAGCTTCCCCAGCAGCCAAGCACTTGGGCTCAGTGCGGCACCCAGGACCTCCTGAGACCTTTTCTTTCTCATTTACTCACTCATCATTTTCTCTTCGATTGCCTACCATTTCTAGTGGGCACAATTCTAAAGATATCACACTCCAGGCAGGCTCAAAACTCAGGATACAAATACTTCTACCTTCATGGGTCATTACCCTGAGAAATATTAACAGTTACGTTTCATGACCCAGTGGGTAAACAGACAGATAGTAACATACTTTTAACCTTAATCTCTGGCCCAAAAGTTCATTTTTTTTCTGACTTCAGAGGAAATTAAAACATTAATTCATGAGCACATGAAACAAACAGATATCTGGGTTATAAATTTTATAGATAAATACAAAGTTATATTTCATTGAAGAGCTCACTGAATTATATGAACTATCAGAAAAATACTGAATTCTTTTTCTTTCTTTTTTTCTCTCCTTCTCTCTCTCTTTTTCTTTCTTTCCCTTTCTCTCTCTTTCTCTTTCCCTCCCTCTCTCCCTTCCTTCTTTCCACAAGGTCTTGCTTTGTAGTTCAGGCTGTACCGAACTTATGGTGATCCTCCTGCCTCAGTCTCCTGAGTGCTGAGATTTCAGGTGCGCAGCACCACACCAGGCTGGAAAAATAGTGAATTCTTGTACAACCATTCAGAGCATTCTGAGAGTCTCATATTTATCTTTCCCTCTTATTGGTTATGCAGATAATTTTGAGATTGAGAATTTCAGATGATCATTCATTGGCAAGCCCAAAACTTTGACACAATTCCTAGTAGTGTTTTACCTTTAGCAGTGTTTTACCGTAAGTCCTTGACTTACAAAGGAGTTCCACTCCAGGAGAACATGTTTAGGTCAGATTTGTTTATGTTGGATAAAGTGAGTCTTACACACCTTTGACACAAATATACAATATAAAGTGTAAAAAACCAAATACGAGGTTCATTTGTATCTGTGAAAGTTCATAACTCAAATGTTCATAAGTTGGGGACTTACTGTAAGTGGTTTCAGATCATTTCTAGAAGCAAGAGGGGCAAATACGTTTTAACACTTTAATGAACAGCATTTAATATAATCTGTCACCCTTTCCAATCCAGGACTTTGGAGGGTGGTTTCCAGCTCTTGCCCTGGGGTCTCTCAGTGCCTCCGTCTGCCTGTGCGCACCTGTCTCTGCCGCACAGCATGGCTGTACTGCTCCTGTCCGTGTGACTGCACTGCTCACCGCTGTGCTCCTTCACGCCTGGGCCCCGTGATGGTCACGCTTTCCACTGTGGCTCTGGCCCTCTTTGTGGCACCGTGGTCCATGGACTCTCTGAGTCCTCATGGGTGACCGTGTCACAGGGTGAGGGTTGCATCTGTCTCGCTGGGCTGAGGTTTTGCTCACACACTCTTGCTGGAAGGTACAAGGGCACCAAATAAGTGAAAGAACAAAGCCAACGGAGGATGGTGCTGACTTATTCCCCAAGTGGCGTAGTGGGCATTTTACCCCGTGATGAGGACCTCTGCAGCGTCAGGCGTGGCAGACACTCCACAGGTAGCGGGGGAGCACAGAGAAGAGGGCACTCGTCTGGGGACCATGTGGGAGGAGCTGGTGCTCTCCCCGGAGATGCTGCTGATACCCAGTGGAGGGAAGGCTGCTTTACAGACACGAGGACAATCCTTCAGATCAGGGGAAGGACTTCAGTGAAATATTTACAGAACCCAGTTTAGCTTTAAATAGCCCAGGACTGTCAGACCTTCTGATGTGTTGTCTCCTGATCCTGGGGGACTCTATCACTGAGAGCCCATGGACCTTGCCACCCCAGGCCACCCTGCACGGCCAAGCCAGGCCACGTTCAGAGTCAGATATGATGGCTTGGTTTTGCTTCCTCCTAAGATGGCTTGGGATTGCCACTCATGTAAGAGTTGGTTTTCGGCATGAAATAAATAAACCTTAACTGTTGTGAAGTCATCTGAGGGGTCCTTGCTCTTCCTTGGACTCGGTGCTAGGCTCCAGGTCCTCTCCCTCAGGCCCCCGGTCCCCTTGTTCCCTGTCACCATCCTGGCGTCAACCCTCCGCTGCCACCAGTGCGGAGGAAAAGGCCCATCTGCCATTCATCTCCCTTTTCTCTTCCAGGGCCTGGACTTCGCCAGATTCACAGCACACATGTTTGTTGGTATTTGTCTTGTTCTCTTGGTCTCCTTTCCACTCCTCAGACTCCTTTACTGGAACAAAAAGCTTTATAACAAGGAGCCCAGTGAAATCGTTGGTGAGTATGGAGGTCTCCTGCAGCCTCAGGGCTCCTGACCGGCACATTGCTTTGCTCCCCCGGGGAAGTTCTGACACACAGGCAGGAGGAGTTGTCCCAGGCAGAACTCCAGGGAAGCATCTCCTGTTGGGATGCTGCCTGCGTGGGACCAGTGACCACACGTCCTGGGCTTCCTTCTCCTGAGCAGTGTCTCCCAATTAAGTTCCTGCAGCTCCACGTGCTTTATTCCACAGCTAGGAAAACAGGAGTGTGCTACCTAAGCACCAGAGACAGGCCGAGCCGCAGAGGGCCGCTTGTCCTTGAGTCGGTAGGTTGCAAAGTGGGTAGGCACTGGGCGTGCATGAAGGGGTTCAGGCTGCCACTGAGGACCCACCTGCATCAGAGAGCCCAGGGGTCTGGAAGGTGGCATAACAGGCAGCGTAACCAGCCCTGTCTCTGTTTCTCCAAACACAGAGATGGGGCTGGCACCTGAGCAGAGCCCATGGACATGTGTGCTCTATAAAGCTGACTGGTGGCTTCAGAAAGTGGCCCTCCACCATTATGCCCTTCAAGAGTGTCTGGGAAGCCTCTGATCCTCGTGGATGAGCTTTCAGTGACACCTTTGGTGCAGTGAGGCCAGAAGATTGGACTGAACACCGGCCTTGTCTAACTTACACCGAAGCCATCCCCCTTCCAGTCCCAGCGCGGCACTTTTGTGTTCAGATAGTCTGGCCGCTGGGTTTTCTTCTTCTCTCCTCCTTCTCTTTCTTCCCATTCTTTTGGTGATATCATAACATCACAAGCAGTTAAACGAAGCGTGAGACTTTTCAGAAGAAATCACAGACCCATTTCTCTGAAGAGGACTTTGATCCCCGTAAGCCACAGTGTGCTTTGTAAGGTGGAGGCTTTGGAGCAAGTCATGTGCTGGCGGAATCCTTCCTTGCTCCCGTCCTGTCCCGGGTCTCTTGCTGCACACCTTGGCGGTGGCACTTACAGTCTGTGTCTGTCTGGTGCATTTGTTGCCTTCTCGGCATCAAGGCAGTTCTGCCACACAGGAAGTGATTGGCCCTTGTGTGCAGAATAGAGGGGCAGAAAATGTGCTCTTTTCTTTTCTTTCTGTTTGTGCTGCTCACAGGTCTCTGAGGCATCACTGTGTCTTGCTTCTGCCCTGAGCTGGTTATTGCAGGCTTCAGCCTGCTCAGAAAGCATTGGTCTTCTAGTTTCATCTTCAGTTTTTGTGATACACAGTGTGACACCTTGCACATCATAGGTGTGTTTATAGCCTGGCTTTGAGATGTCTCCCAAAGGCCTGTGTGCTGAAGCCCCTAGCACTGTCTGTAGATGGTGCAGCCATTAGGTGGTGGGGCCTGGTGGGGGGCACTAGGGTACCGGGGGTGTGCCCTTGAAGGGGGACGTTGGGACTCTAGTCCCTTCTTCTCTCTCTTTGCCTCTTGGCACTGCAAGACCATAGGCCCAGAGGCAATAGGCCAACCACCATGGACTGAGACCTCCATAACTGTGAGCTCAACTTTTCCTCTTTGTAAGGTGTTTATCTCAGGCATTTTGTTACAGTGATGGAAAACTCACACAGAGTGGTTTGTGAAAATATTGTGCTTTCTTGCATTCTTCTAATGATTGCTTTGAGAAGTTTATGTAGTGTTGTAAACTATAAAATAGAGGTTAAATGTGAGCTTTCTTAAAAAATAAAATAGAGGTTAAATGTTTTAAACCTTAGGAGGTAATGAATCAACAAATCACCTCTGAGCTCTTCTCTATAGAAGGTGTCTGGATTCAGTAAGGGTTGGAAATTTGTTCTGATTTCAACAGGCTGTCTGTGTCTGTGTCACGACTTGTCTGTGACTTGTCACTTGACGCCTGTATCAAGCAGGGGCTTGACAGGGAGGTAGAGCTTCTCCCAGCTCCTGCTCTCACTGCATGCCTTATGGGAGGGCCCCTGGCTGAGAAGTGTGCTTGTGTTTGTGGTTTTCACATGATCTGTTTCTGAAATCATCCAAAGATCAGGCAGTTGGCTTAATTCACTTTCTGTTGCTAGAACTGAGTACTGCAGACTGGATGGGCTGAGAGGGTCAGGCGTGCACTTAATTCACTGTCTGAGAGAGAGTCCGGAGTCTGGGCACAAAGCACCAGAATCTGGTGAGGGCTTTTTTGCTGTATCACAACATAAAGGAGGCTGCCAGCGGGTGCGTGATTCAAAATTTTGGCTGAAAGCAGGGCCAGCGAGAAGGGGATGGGTATGTTGGGTGCTAGCTTCGATGTCTCTGTTCAAGGAAGGGATTATTTTTCACCCAAAGAGTCAAAGTTGCATTACTCTATTTCCATGTAAAATTTAAAATCTGGCTTGGCATCTGTTCCACTAGGGTGGCTCATACACTGAGAGAGGCCTTGCTTTGGGCCAGCCCAGGCTACCTGCACACGGTTGGCATGTGTCAGGTGGAGCGGAGTGTCACTGACAGCCAGGCCCGGGAGGCTCAGGTTTTGCTGTTTTTCTCTGCAGAGCTGAAGCATGAGATTCATGTGTGGCGACTGACGGCGCAGCGCATCAGCCCAGCCAGCCGTGAGGAGACGGCTGTGCGCAGCATGCTGCTGCGGAAGGTGCTGGCACTGGAGCACGTGCTGGCCCAGAGGCTGCGCACCTTGCAGAGGTACTGGGCTGGTCCCGTCAGGCCTACTGCTGAGTTTGTCTTCCCAGGCCGTGCATGGTGGGGGGCGTGAGGCATCATCCCACTGCCACACAATTAGTATTCAAAGGTCACACCAGATAAATCCAGTGGGTTACAGCGATGGCTTGTTCAAGCATCAATGGCAGCACACAATGGTACACCTGCAGCGTACAAAGGCGCCGTTTTACACGCCACTCACTGTGCTAAGCTCTGCAGTGCACTCTTCTGTGTAATGTCACTTGGTTCTGTGGGTTGTGTGCTGGTTCACAGAGAAGACGGGGGCTCAGAGACTTCGAGCAACTTCCTGGCAGCAGCCCAGAAAGACTGACACCGAGGAGGGGTCGAAGGTCTACTCTCAGCGTGGGGCCGTCCACGCCACCTCCTACTTCGTAGTTCTTGCACAACAGGAGCCAAAACCACTTATTGTGATGAATTCTCGAATAACATTCTCCCAGTAGCTGATTTCAGGTACTCTGAAGGGTACAGAAGTTTCAGGCAATTTATTTCTTCGCATTTGTTTTTAATCAAAGCCAAAAGCAACTTTGCATTGGTGAGGGTTTGCTCCTCTCTGCCCCAAGGTGCTGAGCACTCTGGAGCTCTGGTAGGAACCCCCGGGAGCACTGAGAGTCCCTGCCGCTGAGCTGGGAGTGGTGGAGGTGAGGAGTCCCTCAGGCCGAGGGACAGCAGTGAGTCTTGGGAGTGGCTTGGACAGTGGTCTTGTTGCTATAAATTGCTGAAACAAGCTGCCCCTGCCTGGTCGTCCTTCAGCTCTGTCTCCAGGGCTGGCCCTGGGAGGAGGAGGCCACAGGCCAGCTTGGGACCCAGTGCTGTGGGCTAGGGCAAGGCTCTGTCTTCATAGATCAGCTCCATCCTGGCCTGGAGCCATCTCAGCTCAGCACTGCTAGAGAAGTGGGACCTCTGTCCTCAGACCCAAGGACATCCTGACAACTACAGCACACACAGACCAGAAAGGAGACCCCTTTCAATAAATTACCCTGGCACGGGTAATAACCACACAGCCAGGGGAGCTCAGGTCAAGGGCTGGGCCTCAGAGATCCAGCGGCCCCTCCTGATGCCGGTGTTGATAGGAGATAGGGCTGGTTAGGTTCGGGGAGGGGTCTGGCTTCCTGAGGCCACTACGTATCACAGGGCAGAGGGAATGAGCCATCTGAGCCACTGCTCGCTCTGCAGGGTTTGTTTTTAATTTCTTTCAAGAAGTTTTCCTCAGGCTCATTTGACTAGGTCTGCTCTAATGTCCTTTAGGGCCCCACCGGCTGCATGGCCTCTCTCCTTTGGAGCACACTAAAAAGAGCTTCTCCCTTGTCCAGCATCTCTTCTGTAACTGGTCTGGGAGAAAATGAACCGGAAAAGCTGGGCTGAGTTGGAAAGGTTAGAAGGAAAAGCAGATGGGGTGGTGGTTCCCGAACAGAGAAGGCTTCTTCTACACAGAAGGAAGGACGCAGATGTAAACATTCTTCAGAATTGATCTTCACGTGAAAAATAAATATTGTCAGAGCATGGGGCATTTCTTTTACCACTTTTTTTTTAGGTAGTTGTAAAAGTTAGTTGTAGAAGTACAGTGTCAACATTTTGGAATCAGAAATTCAGAAGGGCAGAAAGTAAAGCCAATACTTCACATCTGCAGATTCAAACATCTGTGGATTGAAAAATTTTGAAAAAGATTGTGTTCATATTGGATGTGTACAGGTTTTTCTTGTCATCTTCCCCTAAACAACACAGTGTAGGGCTGGGGATTTAGCTCAGCAGTTCTGCCGCCTACTTCACAAGCGCAAGTTCCTGAGTTCGATCTCCGGTACCAAAAACCAAACAAACCACCCCCAAAAAACAAACAACACAATGTAACAACTGTTCCCATAGCATTTACATTGTGTTGGGAATTATAAGTCATCTAGAGATTTAAAGCACATGGCGGGCACACAGGTTCTGTGGAAGTACTGTGCCCCTGGACGGTGAGGCCATGAGCATTTGAGAATTTTTGCAGGGGCCTTGAACCAATTCCCCATGAACTCCAAGGATGGCTCCATAAAGAGGGAAGAGGTGGTGGTGGTAACTCCCTGTTCACACCCTGGCGTGTGCTCTGGGTGTTTCCCATGCTCATGCCCTTGCACGCGCATGAGTGCACACACACACACACACACACAGTCCAACACCTCATAATTGCACATGTTTGTATGTACATATAGTGTATGTTTCCGAAGCGGCAGCCCCCACTTCCCGAGTCGCCTCTGTCCGGTGAACCCCACGCGATGCCCAGGGCTCAGGCTGGCGGTGCTGCCTCATCTCCTCATCTACCCAGGGATTGATGTACTGTCATCGCCTCTTTCAGACAAATCTCACAGGAAGATAAAAATTGGGAGAACAATATCCAGGAGCTACAGAAAAAGGTATCTTGGTTTCTTTTCTCAGAGGTTTCTTATTCACTTCTTGTAGAAGAGTGATTGATTTTTCTTTAAACAATTTGTATTGTGCTGATGACTGTTCATCAGCACACACTAATTTTAGAAAGTCAGGAGATTCAGTGTGATGTCTGGACACATATATGCACGAGATGATCAAATCATAACACAGCCTTCTCCTTAAGCACTAACCGTTTCTTTGTGGACAAACATCAAAATCTCTCTGTCTCTGTCTCTCTCAGCCCTGGGTAAAGTTATGAATTCCCATTGTTTTTTTGATTTCTGTACCTAACTGAATTTCTATGAGTTTATGAGAAAAACATTCCCCATTCACGGTAGGCTTATTTGTCAGGAAATTGAAAGCCTACAGTTCTTATGTCCCTGAGACACCCTGGGCCAGGCTCTGACACTGCAAGGGAGGCTCACATCCTGCTGCTGAGAGGAGGCAGCTGCAGGGCAGGGAGCAGCTCCAGGATCAGACACAGGATGTGTCCTGTCAGGGACAGAGCTCTTTTTTTATTTTGAAGGTCTTGCTCATCTTTGTGCTGTGGCTGCAGACACAGAGGCCCCTCTCCTGTCTGAGAGAGCTCTGCTCAAAATATGCTGGGAGTCGTTTTACCTGAGTGCAATCTTAAATCCAGGTAGTTTCTTTTCTTATTTTTTTTTTTTTGCATACCGGCGATCAAACTCGGCTCCTTGCACTTGCAAGGCAGGTGGCAGAGCCATGGAGACAAATCCCCAGGTAGTTTCTTTTTATGAAGGGATTAAACAGTCACTTTCTATTTATGGCAGGAACATTTTGTCTTTTGCAGAAGGAAATATAGATATTAGGGTCCTGCTGAGCAGTACATCTTTTAAAGGGGGCTGGGGCTCAGGGGTTGTCTTCATACGCTCTCTCCCACGTGGACAGTCAGGGTCAGACGAGAAGGGGTAGCCCTGTCACTCTCCTGGCCCCCGAATTTATGCAGACACCACGGCCTTGGCAGGCCAGGATCAGAGGAGAGACCATGCACCTCCCCTCTGACCTGGAGGGAGGGCGAGGCGGTGGAGGGGAGGCGAGGGCGTGGTTGGCAGCCTTCCTTTATCGCACTTAAGAATTCTTGCCAAAGTAGCACCGAAGGACAGAGGAGACCCACACACAGTCACACACACACACACAGAGGCCTCTCCTTGGGCCAGCTGGGTGCTGGAGCCTCTTTCACCTGCCGCTCCTCCCCATCTGACCTTTGAACTGGCTGTGGTGATGGCGACGTTCTTCAGGCGGTGTCAGCTTTGGGGCAGCTTGGGATGCTGACCTGGTGTCAGCCAGCTTTGCTCTTCCAGCAGGGGCTCAGCCTCTTGCCTGCATGGCTCCTTCCTCGTCGTTTTCCATCAGAATTGTGTGGCCAAACTGGCCTTCCTTGGCGGGGAGAGGAAGCACCCTGGGCCGTGCGCTGGGTGGAGAGGAGGCAGGTGCTCAGTGGATGACCCCACAGCAGCAGGGCGGCCTGAGTCCAGGGACCAGGGCCGAAGCCCACGGCTGCAGTGCAGAGTGCGTGCCTGGGTTTCTAACAGCAGCAGCATCAGCTGTGTGACTGGAGAACCCAAGAGAGGAAACGTCTCTATTCTGTCTGTATCTCTGCACGTCTAAGTGTCTGTATGTCTACACGTGTCGGTCTATACCTGTATTTATGTATCTATAGCTGTGCAGTGTATCTATGTTTGTATCTGTGTGCCTTTGTGTCTGTGCCTCTGCAAGTCTACAACTATCTGTATCTAAATCTAAACATAGGTGTAGATATCCTTGTAGATCCCTAAATCTGTGTGTGCCTACAAATCTGTGGGTATCAGTAATCAGAGCACCTGCGATATCTGTGGGTTCTGCATCTGTGGATTCAACCAACCAGGACTGAAAATAGTCAGAAATATAATTGTCTGTGTCGAACATGAAAGACCATTTTTCTTGTCATTATTCCCTGTGAAATACAGTATCACAGCTGTCTGCTGTGTATTTACATTGTGTCAGGCTTCACAGGTGTGTAGAGGTGATTTAAAGCACTTGGCAGCGTTACATGGGTTTTGTGTGATACTGTGCTGTTATATGCGGACTGGAGCATCTGAGGACTCTGGGTCTCCGTCAGTCTCCCCTGGGAAACAAAGGCTGCTTATGTACCTATTAAAAACCAGACGAGTTAGACAGACTGATGGACCATTTTTAATCAAGAGCCTGGTGTCGCTGTCAGGTCCTACACGGAGCCTGGACACACCCAGGACTGACCGGTGGTGCAGGCTGATGGCACCACCTGCCAGTGCCCCCTCCGCGCTCGCCCTACCCCACACTGCACCTGTTGGGGGTCACAGGTGGAACACTCAGCTGGCCCAGGATCCACCTGGTGGAGGCTCCGCACCCAGGACTGACTGGGCAGATCCCCTCAACTGCTGTCCCCCAATCGCAGGGGCGACACCCACATTCCACGGTCTTTGCGAGCACGGCAAGGACAAACGCAGCCCGAGCCATGGCAGGAGGAACAGGAAAGCTGGGCCAAAGTTGACGACTGCACCCGTGCCTCTGGAGGTCACTGGCCACCTCCCTGAAGTCTGCTGACCTCTCACCTAACACTGTGAGGGGACAGGAAGAGCTGAATACTGACATGTTTTATTGAGAAACTTATAACTGAGTCACGCAGGGTGATCAGAACACTGTACTGAGCAAGTGGATTGTCTCTCTCTCAGCACAGGATCTCAGACAGGATCCTGCTCATCAAGTGCCTGAGCGTGCTGGGATGTGTCATCTTCACCTTCTTCCTCAGTTCGTTTGTCCCTGGCATTCATCTGGATCTCGGTGAGTCTGACCTTCTGGGGCTTCGCAGTTGATATCCCAGCCTGAACGGGAAGTGCCGGAGCGGGTTCCCAGGGCCAACTGTCCCTGCAAGTGCTGTGGGAGGACACAGGGAAGAGGGGAGGATGCAAGCCCGGCTGACGCTACACCCTGCTTCATTTGAAGGAGGGGCTGTGTCTGGCTCTCCCGATTCACTGCTGTGGGACTTTGGCCCCTCCAGTGTCAACACTTTTTTTTTTTTTGTACTGGGGATCGAACTTGGGTCCTTGCACTTGTGAGGCAGGCGGTGTCTCCACTGAGCTAGATCCCTGGCTCCATAATAATGTCAGGAAATGGTTTCAAGGACAGCAGGGAGCCACACCACCAAGGCCCGCGCTGCAGGGACCAAGGCCTGCGCTGCCTTCCCTGCAGTAGACTGGTGACGAAGTGATAGACTGTTGGCGGAAGGGCAGAGCTTGGCTTGAGCTCCTCTCCTCACGTGGCTGTGAACTCACTTTGCTTCTGCAGTAAAACCCTTTCCCGCTCCTCCTTCTGCTCCTCTTCCCTCACGTTCCCCAGGCTTCGGCTCCCAGCCCGCTGCGTTCTCCTCAGCCCTGAGCCCAGGTTGGGTCCCCATAAACACGTGGCCTTTTAGGTTGAGCTCTTCTCATGAACTCCCAGGACCTCCCACTTCCCATAACTGTGCTCACTCCTCAGGGACTTTCCTTGGTGGTTTCACAGTGAGCTCAGTGTGGTGTCATTCTTAAAGGCAAGCGAATCGAATCAAAACAGCAGCAACTCGCAAAACCCACTGCACGTGAAAGTGTAGGAAGATAAACTCCAGGCGGTGTCAGGGAGTCTTTTCAGATCAAAGCTTTACCCATGGTTTTCCTCCCAAAACGGGTTCTGCTAAGACATTTAAAATGTCCCAGTTTTATAAAAACATGATCATGGGGAGAATGTAACTGCAGCAGGAAGCAAAGGCTGTTAACCTTGTAAAATAGATGGAAAAGCAGCTTTGGTTATTTCCATCACATGTCTGCTTCGTGGGTTCCTGGTGCATTAGACATCTTCAGGTTATGAATGTTTCCCTCTTCTGCCTTATACAAGGAAGTCCACATTTCTCTGCCCTCCTGACGGCACTTTATGTAATTGTACACAGGCTCTTCCGATTTATTTCCCTACGTTAACTCAAATCCAACTCGCCAGGCATCCTGGCTTGGTTCTGGGCTGACAGGTGCTATTTATTTATCCACACCTGAGAGCTGATCCCTTGAGCATCTCAACAAAGTTCTGAAAAATGCCAAGGCTGGATCCTAACAGTGTTATGAGTTTTAGTTGTTTTTGGTGGGTTACCTCTAGAATTGGCCACAGTGTACTTATTTTCATCACACCCAGGCATAGTGTAATGTTGTTATAAACATCTTATCACTATAAGAAGTTAAATGGTCAACTGGCAGTTAAACAGATACAATGAAACTGTTGTTTTATGAGCAAAGGCAATTATTAGAGAATGATTCCAGATGCTCACAGATTTTTTCATTTAAGATTATACTTGGAAAGTACAGGCATTTGAAAAACTAAAAAAATATGAAAGCTCACTTGTAATTTTGCTAGCATTTGGCTTTGCATACAAAAAATACTTTTTAAAAATGTAAAGTCGTATCTTTATATAGACTTAAAACATCTTGGTTTCTGTGAAATATTTCATTGTAACCTGGAAGTCCACCCTCTTCACAAAGGTACCTCATCTCTTTGGAAGTTGTTGTTTATCTGTGATTGAGAGATTGTTTCCGTTCTGTATTTGAACCGAGTTTCATCTTTAGGCTGTGTGCAGTTTGTATACAGAGGGTTAACCCCGGGGTCCTGGGACCCATGTTTGCTTATTCATAGTGGGTACATGGAGTGGAGCAGGAGGAAAGCTTGACTAGCACGTGTTGTAACAGAATCCAATTCCTGAGAGTGGCAGTAGCTCGCCTGGTAGAAATAGGGGCGAAATAGATGCCGGGTCTTCCAAGGGGAGTGGTAGGGATGGGAGCGTTGGTCTGTGGTGAAGCTCGGTGTTGGACAGGACCTGCTTTGGGAATTGAGCACTGCACAAACAGCACAACGTGAGACGTAGCCAGATGACACGATGTGATGCTGTATAAACTACACACCGTGCACCCCAACACCAACATAAACTGGCCACGTGACGCATGCCTGTGATCTCAGCACTATGGGAGGCTGAGGCAGGAGGATTGCTGGTTTGAGTCTAGTCTGGACAACTTGGTGATTTAATGAGACCTCATCTCAAAATAAAATAATAAATATTTCACTTAAAAGGATGGCCTTGATGTACATCCACTTAGCTATAAATGTCTCTAGTTTCTCATCTTTATGGCTCCAACTGAAAACAATGTACTTTCAGAAGCCCTGACACACATCTAATGTGTAAAGCAAATATAAATGCACACTCAGTGGTGTTAGCCTGTTGACAACAATAATCCCCGAATGGCTCCGTCTGAATTTTAATGAAGTGTTCATCTTAGATAGATGTGATTATTTCAGAATGAAGGGAAGAATAATACACACACATCTTGGATTCTTAAGTGGATTAGATGAATTAGCTGTTTTCTTTATTATTCTTACAATGGGTGAATCACAACTTTCTCACCCTAACCCTGAGGAAGGAGAGGGAGAATGGAAGAGTGTCTCAGTCTTGAAGAAATGGAGATGTAGGATGCATGTGATAGAAAAGTCACTTGTTAAGGGGATTCAAGAAGTTCAAGTTAACCCAGCACAGTTTACACATTCACAGTTGTGCAAGCATCATCAGCATGCAGTCGAGAGCAGCCTCATCTGCCCCGACACCCCGTCCATCCTCATCTGTAATCACCAGCTCCTCCTTCCCCCTGACCCGCCCTGGAAAGCACAGACCCTCCTGTCTGTTTCTAGGGAATGGCTTTCTCTGGACTTCTCATTTCACACCTGGCCAAATGGAATCATCGGATGCAAGGGCTCCTGTGTTTTACTTTTTTCATTTAGCATAAAGCTCCAGGGTTACCCATGTTGTGTGCATTTGTGCTTCACTTTGCTCTCTGGCTTAATTGTGTTCTATTGTATGGACCATATTTTATATTCCATAAGTGTATATTGTTATATTTAGCATGTTATATGTAGAATGATTTATTCTTTTATTCACTGATGGACATTCTTCCCGTTTTTTATTGTGAATGCTTCACAGGTTGTTTTTGTAGTTTTTATTTTTATTTTTTATCAGTGCACGTTTGCGGTATGTGATTCTTACCTTCCTTGTGTGGGGTCGGTGCAGGGACCTGACCACCTCTTAATAACTTCCATTTCCTCTTCCCCTTCCCTTTCCCTCCCTTCGTCTCTTGGTCTCCTTCCCTTTTGCAAAAGATCTATCTTCCTATTTCCTATTATCTATCTTTTCCTTTACCATTTGTTTATATTTTGGGTTTCTCATGTAAGAGAAATGACGGCTATTTAAGCTTGTGTGTTTGATTTCACTCAACATTATGGTCCCAAGATACAACCATTTTTCTACAGGTGACTCAAGTGTATCCATCTCTACAGCAGACTGGTACTCCACTGTGTAAAATAGCATATTTTGTTTATCCATTCATCCGCTGATGGGCATATAGACTGTTTCCAAGGTTTCACTATTATGAATTGTGTGCTATAAACAGGGGTGTGCATGTATCACTATAATATGATGTCTTTAATTTTTCCAAGAAGATGCCTAAAGGGGGAATAACTGGGTCAAGTGGAATTTCTAATTTTAGATTTTTGAGGACCCTCCCTAGGAGGGTTTCCCATATGAGGGTTTCCTATGTTTCCCATAGGAGTTATACTTATTAATTTACATTCTTGCCAATAATGCAGGCTTCCTTTTTCCTCACAGCCCTGTTAGAATTTGTTATTATTTGATTTCTTGATTATAGCCATTCTTTCTGGAATAAGATGAAGTCTCAGGACTTAAAGCACCTTAGAAAATTTATATTTTGCTCTTGTGAGTTGAGAGTTCACTCATGTTATGTCTAATTGTCTTATAGTCTTGACCAGGTTTTTACATGCTTGTCCATCTTTTCTCTTGGCATTTATCCCCACTAATGAAAGTGGAATATTGAAATATCAAGCTGTTATTATGGAGTTGCTTATTTGGTTCTGTCAATTTATATTTCATGTAGCAGTAGTTCCTCTCAAAATGTCTTGTAGAATTCAGCAGTGAAGGCATCGGGACCCAGACTTTTCTTAGTTGGTAAGTTTTTAATTACATTTTCAATTTCATTGATTGACATTGAGTTGTTTAGAAATTTTAGGTCATCTTCATTCAACTTTGGTAATTCATACAAATCTAGGCATCTGTCCATTTCTTCTATATTTTCTATCTTATTGGCCTATAGGTTTTCAAAGTAGATATTGATGATCCTCTGGATTTCTGCTAGGCCCATTGTAATTTCTTTCCTAATTGCATGGATTTGGGCCTTTTTTCCTTTTTTTGATAAGGTTGGCTAAGGGTTTGTCAATTTTTTTTATTCTTTGAAAGACCGAACTCTTCCCTTCATTGATTTTTTTGTATTGTTCTCTTAGTCTCCATTGCATTAATTTCTGCCCTGATCTTTCTAATTTCCTCACTTGCATGAGCTTTGGGTTTGTCCTGCTCTTCTTTTTCTAGAAGCTTGAGGTTTGCATCAGATTGTGTAATTGAGCTCACTCTGTTTTCCTAATAAGAGTATTCACTGCTATGAATTTTCCTTGTAAGACTGCTTTCATTGTGTCCTATAGATTCCAATATGTTGTATTGTTATTGTCATTTAATTGTAGGACCTGTCTGATTTCTTCTTTAATTTCCTCTGTCACCCATATTCAGAAGCGTATTGTTCAATTTCCACCTGTTTATGAAATTCTTGCAGTTTCTTTGCTATTGATTTCCAATTCATTGCACTATGATCCGATAATATACAGGGGACAACTTCAATTCCTTTGCACTTACTTAGTCATGTTCTATGAGCAAGTATGTGGTCTATTCTTGAGAATGATACATGTGCAGCTGAAAAGAATGTGCATTCTGATTTTTGGGGTGGAACACTCTGTAAATATCTGTTAAGTTGATTTGTTCAAGAGTTTGAGTTCTACTATTTCATTGTTTATTTTTTGTCTGGTTGATCTGTCTATTTGTGACAGTGGGGTATAGAGGTCTTCCATTACTCTTGTATTAGTATTTATATGATTTTTCATGTCTGTTAGTATTTGTTTTATACAGTTGGACACACTTGTGTTTGGTGCATATATTTTTGACTGTCATCTCTTCCTCTTGGATTGTTCCCTTTACAAAGTTATACTGCCCTTCTTTGTCTCTCTTAATCAGTGCTGGCTTGAAATACACTTGATCTGCAAAGAGGATAGTGACTCCTGCTTTTTTTCGGGTTCCTGTCACACAGAGTATTGTTTTCCACCCTTTAACTTTCGGTCTATGAATTTCTTTTTGAATTAAGTGTGTTTCTCATAGGCAGCATATTGTTGGATCTTGCTTCTTTTTTTAATTGAGTTTATTGGTACAATCTAGGTATATAATACAGTTACATTTATCATTGGGATTCTGTACCTTTACATAATAGGTCTTGATTCTCATTTTTCCCCTTGTCCCTGCCCTCCCTTCACCCCCTCCTCCCCTCCCCATTTACAAACACTTTATTTCCATTTTTTCAGTTTCTCACATTTTTTTCCTCTCCCTTATTACCTTTCCCCCACCCTTCTCACTTTTCCTACATCTTTAGCCCTTTACTTCCTATTTCACATTATTAATTATCTCATTAGGATCCTGTGTACTATTGTAGGTTTTCACACCAAAGAAACTATTCGGTATTTTAGTTAAAGAAATCTCTGTATGAACATTAAAAATAGGGAATCCTAAAATAAAACTAAGAAGGAAAGTAAAAGAGAAAAGGCAATGATGTAACATTAAAATAATCCTTAATTCTGGAGATGAAAATGGTCCCTGAACATATTTAAATTGCTTCTTGCTCTTATAGTCTTATCTTATTCTTTTTTTTCATTATTTAAGAATACTTTATTAGTTTCTATTATCAAACCCATGTAGATATGACCTTACATATTTAGTACGATGTGTTACCCCTGTACACTTGGGAAAAAAAGTAAAAAATAAAAATATAAAAAATTAACATTTCTAGACCAATATGGTTGTCCATTTCTGTACAATGTCAACTCAGCACAGTAAATTGGGATGACTTTTTCCAAAGTTGGCAGCACTGTTAAAGTTTCCGAAAATTCAATTTATATGTACATGTATATATATATATATATATTTATATAAAAAGACTAATAATAGCAGTATGCTATGCATTGATAGCAGCAACAGCTTTTCCAGGTTCTGCAGTCATCTATACAAAATTATAGACATTTAGCACATTCCATTAAACAAAACAAAACAAAAATAAGACAAAACAAAACAAAACAAAAAAAAAAAGAAAAGAATAATATCCAGAAAACAGCAAAGTTCTGTTGTTGTTGTGGTACCTGGCACCATTTTTTAAATTAGCATCTTAATCATCATCTGGAAAGAGAACATTCTAGAGTAATATCATTAAATGTAGCTCTGATAAAGCACAGTCCCTACTATGTATTGTAAAGCATGTACAAGATATTTTACATTCATAGAGGTATGATACAGTACCATCCTACATCAATAATACTAGAATCAGTTTTGGTTTGAAATTTGCTTTGTCTGCAAATAAGATTGCTACCCCTGCTTTTTTCTGGGCTCCTGTTACATGGAGAATTGTTTTCTATCTTTTCACTTGGGCTTCTTTTTTCACTAGGTGTGTTTCTTGTATACAACATATTGTTGGATATTGCTTCTTATTCCATTTTGCCAGTCTTTTTCTCTTGATTGGTGAGTTGAGGCCATTGACATTGCTGGTTATAACTGGTATGTACTGACTTATTATTGACATGTTATTGGCCTTTTGTTGACTCTTTTTACTTTTTTACCTTCTCCTTTTAATTTTTTGCCTCGCCTATTTGATTTGCTCTGTTGGGCCTCATAGTGTTGTTACCTTCATTGTCTTTTTCTAGGATCTTGTTTAGAATTCCTTGTAGTGCTGATTTGGTATTCATGTAGTTTCTCAGATATTCTTTGTCATGGAAGTGTCTTATTTCCCCATCCATTTTGAAAGAGAGTTTTGCTGGATACATCAGTCTAGGTTGGAGGTTATTCTCTTTTAGTGCTTGAAATATCTCATTCCAGGCTCTCCTTGCCCCAAGGGTTTGTGGTGAAAAGTGTGCTTTGATTCTGATGGGCTTTCCTTTGTATGTGATTTGTTTCTTTTCTCTTACTGCTTGTAGTATTTTGTTCTTCTGTTGGGTTTCTGGGATCTTAATTATTATATGTCTAGGTGTAGATTTTTTTAAATTGTAGCTAGTTGGGGTCCTGTATGCCTTAGTTATCTGAATGTCAAATTCTTCCCCTCTGTTTGGGAAATCTTCTGTCATTAATTCTGCGAACAGCTTTTTTAAGTCCTTTGTATTTTCTCCTGCTACTTCATGGATTCCTATCAGTCTTATGTTATTCTTCTTTGCATCATCTAGGAGTTGTTGGATCAATTTCTCATGATCCCTTACTATTTTTAAGAGATCTCTCTTTTCATGGTCACTGACTGCAATCTTATCTTCTATATCTGAGAGTCTATCTTCGCATTCTTTTATTCTGTTGTGTACACTTTCTATGGAGTGTTTAATCTCCTGGATATCTGTTTGAATCTGTTTTATGGATTCCATTTCTTTCCTATGTTGGGTGTTTATTGTTTCCATTTCTTTCTTATGCTGGGTCTTCATAGCTTGTATCGTGGTCCTGAGCTCATCTATTTTTTTTTGTCAGTTTCTGCTCTAGAGTCTCAAATCACGACTTCCATAACTCTATGGTTATCTGGGAAATTATTTCTGTTTTGAATTTTTCTAGAGCCTGATTGATCTGTTTTGTTACTTTCTGTGCTTTGAGTTCAGGGTGTCCTGGTGGGTCACTATTGGCCTTTTCATCCTCATTTGCCCTACTGTTTGCCATTGGTGAACTGGAAGTCTGTCCTTGTGTCTTGCTTAAGTGTTTTCTCATTTTTATTTTTGTTGTTGGACTGTCCTTGGTTTAATCTCTGGATTATCACCCAAATCTTCCTGATATAGTTGTGCCCTAGCTTTTGTGTCTCTAGCGACCCACAGACATTCTCATCTTCATAACATCAGAGAAAATAGCTCATCAAATCAACTGCAATGCTTTATCCCAACTGATACAATCAGCAACACATTAAGATCAAGCACAACTTAGAAACTGACCACCTGTGGTAGTCACTAGTCTATCACCCTTAAATTATTTGAATTAAATTGAAATCAAGAAGCAGTCCAGAACATGTCTGCAGTGAACAAAATTTCAATATGGTGTATTTACCATTTAATGGCTCAGACCAAGTGAGGATGCAAGTCCCCTGGTCTCATTTAGCTGATGGCTGAACCCCACGGCGCTGACTGACCTCGGGCTACAAGGCCCAGATTGAGTTCCTCAACCTTCTGAATGGTTGAACTACACAACGTTCTATTACAGGTTTCCCATGCCCTTTCTTTAAAGATGTTCAAAGTTGGGAACTCAGAGTGGGTCCAAAGACTGGCACTGTCAGGAGGTCTGTGAGTACGAAGGGGGGATGCTTATGGGGGTTCAGGGGCACGCACGCAGCTACCTCCCCATGCTTGAGCGATGGCGGCTGGGGCGGCGCACTTGTGTTTTGACTGTAACCCTCCTACTCAGAGTGAGACAGCCCACAGCTATGGAATCGAATCCTACTGCTGTCTGGATCTTGCTTCTTGACCCATTCTACCAGTCTGTGTCTTTTGATTGGTGAATTGAGAATGTTAACATTGATGGTTATAACTGATATGTAGTGACTTATCCTTGTCATGACTTTTTTATTTTCAATGGATTCTCTCCCTTTACATTTAACTTCTTTTTTTTTTTTTTTTAACCTGGGATTGAACTTGGGTCCTTGCACTTGTGAGGCAGGAGCGGAACCACTGAGCTAAATCCCTGGCCCTGCATTTAACTTCTTGTCATGCCTGATGGATTCATTTTGCAGGGCTTCCTGAGCTGATCTATTGTCTGGGTGGGATTCTGGCTGGGCTCTGTGCACACTTGGGATGGTATTTAGGTGTGCCTCTCTCTGGGGCCCTTATGTGGCTGTTGTCTGGGGAGGCCTTTGGCCAGGGGCTGTGTATCCAAGTTCCTGTTGTCTGTGTAGGCTTCTGGCTAGAGTCTTCAGCCACTTAGCAGTGGTATTGGGCAAGCCTCTGGCTGTTGCTTGTGCAGCTGTGTGGTTCTTTTTCTTATACTGTGGCCAGTGTATACCAGGACTCTGAATGAAGCTTGCACACCTGTGTAGCTCTTTTCTAGGTAGCCTATGGCTTTGGAATGGGTGCCCATAGCTCTGGGGTCAGGGTGGGGCCCTAGCTGTGACCTGCCTGCAGCTGCACCACTCTGGTGCACAGAGCTGCTCCCTGGGATGTGTGCACACTTATTGGTGGTATGGTGGAACTCTATTTATCATCTTTAACTATTTGTTTTACTTTAATTCTCTGTTTCCTGGTCTTAGCATGACCACTCTATCTTACATGGTATATGTTTTCTCATTTTACTTTCTATCTGTTTATCTTAGATTCTGAAGCAAATTTCTTATAGACAGCATATAGACCATTAAAAGTTCACGCTACCAATATCTGCCTGTGTTTGTCATGCTTAATCTTTTTACATTCAGTGTCAGCCTTGATATGGTAGAATTTAGTCTGCCATTTTGCTACTTAGTTTTTGTACATATTAGGGCTCTTTGCACCTCTGTTCCTTGATTACTCCTTTTTTTTTTTAGTTAAACAGATGTTTTCAAATGTACCATTTTAATTCTCTATTACTGTGTTTTTTGAATTATTTTCTTAGTGTTTGCCTTGGTGATTATAAAGAGCATTTTAATTTTAATGGTCTAGTTCAAATTAATACCAATTTAGCTTTACTACTATAAACAAGCTTTTCTTTTCCATAGCTCTACTATCTTCTGCTTTTTGTGCTATTATTATTATACAATTTTCAGTTTTATATATTTTATGTTGATCAACACAGTGTTATATTGTTGCTTTGTGCTGTCATCTTTTAGTATGAAAATTATTTATTTATATAACTGCTTTTATTAATGCTCTTTGTTTTATTTTTGTGGATTTGAGTTATTTGTGAAAGTATTTTCCTTTCAGATTAAAAATTTGTTTTAGTATTTCTTATATGGAAAGGGTCCTAGCAAATAATTTTCTGAGTTTTTGTTTATGTGTAAATTTCAAATTTTTCTTTATCTTTGAAGGATAGTTTGGATATATATATTTTTTTTTGTGCCAGGGATCGAACTCAGGTTCCCTTGCTTGTGAGGCAGGCAGCAGAACTGGTGAGCTAAATCCCCAGGATATTTTTGATCAATAGTCATATTTTTCAGCAATAGTCATGTCTTGCATATGTCCTCCACCCAGCCAGCCCCTCCCACTTCTGATGAGAGCCCATCTGGTGATTTTATTGAGGAACCTTTACACATGACTAGGTACTTTTCTCTAACTGCATCATGATTCTCTCTTTATCTTTGTCTTTCAGCAATTTTGTCACGATATGTCTAGGTACGACTCTCTCTGAGTTTGTCCTGGTTGGATTTGGTTGAACATTTTGAATGTTGAGACTTGTGTTTTTTGTCACATCAGAAAGTTTTGATCTTTATTTTCTGAAATGTTCTTTCTTTCCCATGCTTCCTCTTCTTCTAGGGCTCATTATGTGTAGTGGTGTGTTCTGTGATGTCTCTGAGGCTTTATTCATTTTTATTGTTTTTTGGTCTCTGATATTTTTCTTTAGCAAAGACCCTCTGCATCATTGTAAGCTATTGGTTCACTTACAGATTTCTAAAACAGTTGATTTTTGACAGCCTTTGCTGGTGTTCCCACTGCCTTTTGGAGGAGTAGAGTTTTAAGGTTTTTTGCTTTTCTCACTGATCACTCATGGATGAATTTAAAGTGGCTGTGATTGTAGTCATCACTTCTGCTGTTGGACAGAGGTCACTTTCTTTTTGAAGGATGCTGTTTATGCCCGTGAGTCACTGGCAGCCAACAGCATCACTCTCAGAGGGTGCTGTGAACTTTGATTCCTTGGTGAAGATCAGTTGTCCAGGTGACTTGGCAAGAAAAAGGCCAAGAGGAGGCAAGAGTAGAGTGCATGGATTTGAGCCCAGTTCCCCTTTGTGTCTGGAGGTGAGGGGCTCATCTGAGTGGAAACGGACCAAGCCCTGAATAAGAGCCTTCCTGTACCCAGTCAAGAGATGCTTTGTAGCTTTGTAGTCATTTCATCAAGATTGTCCCAGGCTTTCTCTGGAAAGCTGGAATCCCCAAGCTTGTACCATCTGGAAGTTCTTTCTTTCTTTCTTTCTTTCTTTCTTTCTTTCTTTCTTTCTTTCTTTCTTTCTTTCTCTCTCTCTCTCTCTCTCTCTCTCTCTCTCTCT
>NW_022900919.1:2085974-2107985 GCF_012274545.1 Fukomys damarensis
TTTTTCTTTCTCTCTTTCTTTCTCTCTCTCTCTCTCTCTCTCTCTCTCTCTCTCTCTCTCTCTCTCTCTCTCTCTCTCTCTTTCTTTCTTTCTTTCCTGTTCCAGGGATTGAACCCAGGTCCTTGTGCTTGCCAGGCCGGCACAGTGCCACTGAGCTACATCCCTGGCCCTAGAAATGCTCTTTTGATAAATAATGAGAGTGGTTTCCTCGTGTGTTAGGCAGTTCTGACTGTAGTGCACAGCAGAAGTTTCGGGGTCTGAGATAACCTGCTTATTTCGCTGTGAAATTGTTTGCTGCCTACTCCAGAGTGTGTTCAGCAGCCTGACTGAGCCCTTGAACACTGTGCATTACCATGAGTTGGGAGATAAAGAGGCCATCTCCTCTCCTCAGGTTTCTTGTAGCATAGCTGCGATGGTGACAGAGTGATGAGTTTCACAAGATCGGTCCTTTTGGGTTCTGAGTTTCCAACAGTGTCTGTCTCTGTTTGTGCTTTTCTTCTAGTATGTTCTGAAGAAGGCAGCTAATATCTCCACAAAGTGCAGACAGGCCAATGAATTTGAAGAAGAGGAAGCGAGCTAATGGTTCTTCTCATTTTTTGTTCCCTGATGATGTGCATCACACAGGCCTGCATATCACAAGAAGGTTCCTGAGGTTGCTGTTGTTTGTTTTTCAGTCCTGGGAACTGCACCCTGTGCTTTCACTCCGAATTACATCTTCAACCCTTTTTTTATGTTTTATTTTGAGGCAAGGTCTTGCTAAGTTATCCAGAATGGACTTTAACTTGTGATCTTCCTGCCTCAGCCTCCTAGAGTGCTGGGATTACAGGTGTGTGCTGCCACACTTGGATTTTTTTTTAGGTTGGGTGATTCTGATAGAGAACACATCAGCTTTCGAGCCATAGATTCTTCAGAAATGTTAATGTTCCATTGAAACAAAATATATCTATGAATTGTTGGTGGGAGAGTAAAGTGTTAGACATTCATTTCCTCAAGAGGATTGTTAACACTCCCCAATCAAATGGTCAATGGTCTCATTGGTCATTAACCTTGAAATTATAAATTATTTGAATACTTCTTAATATTGTTTTCTATGTAAGTTATTTTTTGCCTTAGCATTAATACCAAAGGCATTCTACATATTTGCTGTACAAAGTCAAATGGACATAAGTCATATCTATAGGCTTATCAGAAATATCAGGGCCAAAAGAGTATTCATTTTGAATTTCTGACTGTCTCTAACTTTGGAGTCATAATGTCAGGAAGAGTAAAATTTGTCAAATAGTTCACTTTTCTGAGCAATGCTGTGGTCATGTTTCACTTTCTGAACCACCAGTAACTTGAACAAGATTTTAAATAAACCCTGTGAAATCTCATCTTTTCTGAGGCTTGTCACATAAAGAGCCCATTTTCCAAACGCTCATTATGGAAATTGAACAGTAAGTGCTCATTGTTAGTGACATAGTTGATTGGAACAGCGCTCAACAGGGCCACAAGCAGCTGACCTAGTTTTCTCTGAGCATTTGTAAGTACAGCATGGATTACGTACACCTTGTGCATCTGATCTTTGCTCAGGACAGAGTCAAGACAGGCAGGCCACACGTGCGGGCACAGCGTCCTGGCACCTCACAGAAGGTTTTTCTTGCTGACACCCCACGCCCAGGGCTGGCCAGTGGGTGTCTCTGTGCACAGAGGAAGTAGTGTCTTGCAATGTTAACACATTTTCCGGGGTCGGCCAGCATGGAAGGGACAGTGGGTGGAGGCGCAGCCGCCTTTCCCTGCACACCTGGCAAGGTGTGTCCCATTGGCCCACGCCCAGTAGCTGGGTGGATCTTATGGCTTCACCTAACTGTGGGATCGGAAACCTTCCATAGGGAGGAAAGGGACAGATGTGAAGAGCTCGGATAATCTACCAGTGGTCCCCTCCGAAAATACTTGTGAAAGGGTTTACATGAGATGACACTAACAGCTTCAGGTACTGCAGTGTTCAGCACCCGGGAACGGTGAGACTCTGCTTCCACGTTGGTGGGCGTGGAAGGAATCCACGGAAAATCATCCGCTTTGAGTTTCAGAGAACCCAAAGAGTGCAGGGGATAGTCCCAGTGGCAAGGTTCCGTGACCCCCAGGGCAGCCGGGTGGTTTCTCAGGGTGGGGTTGCTCTGGTGCCAGCTCCTGGGGCTCTGTTCACATGGACCGCAGCTCACCGCATTCCTGCACTGTGGTCCACGCGGCTCTCTCAGACCCAAGGGAAGCCTGCCCCTCTGAGCCAGTGACCCCGACTTCTTTAACTAATGGGAGACACGCAGTTCCGAGATGGGAAACTCCATCTTAAACTACATTTGGGACCCTTCCTGACGCTTACATTTTAATTATTATCTTTATTAAGAATGCATTCATTTTAACAAGTCCCAATTTTAATTCTACTTCATAATATCTAGGGTACAGAATAATCATTTTTTAATATTGCATTTGGAAGTCTAGAGAGTATTAGAAGTACACTACACATATTGGCAGAGTTTTGTTTTGAATGGTGAATAATACTTATAAACATTGCCATACGAATAGTGAAGACATTGACTTTACAATGTGAGACACATCGAAAGCTTCAGTAATTGATTTTACAAAATAGAGTTTAGAAAGGTATATAGCACTTTGACACTTAAAAGAATAATCAAATAAGACATGGAGTATGGGCCTTTCCTCTGCCCCTGGCATTCTCATGCGTTTGTCACAGAAGCTCCAGTTCCTGTTAGCTTCCTCAGTCAGGAGCTTAAAGTCTGGCTGACTTCCAGCGTCTTTCCAGCCTGAGGTGCAGAAGGCCCCCTTGGGTGAGACACTGGTTGGTTCACCTCGAGACCTCCACGGGCCTGGGAGTCTGACGGGAGCAGAGCAGCCATACCGCGTATCAGCAGACCTGTGTGAGCGGTCTTCTTCCCGAGACTGTGCAGGCCTTGGGGCAGCCTCGGGGGCAGATCTCCAGCCCGGAAGCCCAAGGGCCTAGCCCGGGGTATCACTGCGAGTGCGTGTGAGGAGGGAGCTCTCTGGCGTCCTGGCCTTGGCACTGTGTTTTCTGACAGTGAGTGAGCTGGCATTTGGGGACAACTTGGGTATTCGGAACTACTCAGATCTATCAGAGACAAAGACTCTTTGCCTCCCCTCCCCTCCTCTTTTCTCCGCATTTCATTAAGGATCCTAATATTCGGGACGCTTCGCTGGCCTCCAAGCACAGTTACGCTTGAGTGACGAGAATTTTGTGTGCTTCCTTCTGGCGGGATATCTGACCTCTGTATCCGCCACTCTGCCTGCCTCCCTCGGTCTTCTGTCTTTCATTTTTGGACATGGGATCGAATGGCTACTGAGCAAAATAACGGTGTTTTCTAATTTCACTGAAGAGGGGCTGGGACGGCCTACGTTGTCTAGCAAACAGTGCACCCAGGGCCCAGAGTCCAGAGTGAGGATGACCCCCTCGGGCACGGAGGCTCCTCGGCCCTTGCTCCCGGCCGTCCCCAGCTCTCCTGGGGAGATGTGTACCTCCTTGACCTTCCTCGCCTCTCCATCGGGCCCCCAGGACACACATTGATCTAAGAGGATCTCAGCTGGCCAAGTCCAGAGGCCTTGCCTATAAAGCAGGGGTCTCTCTGAATAGCGTCATGAGATCGTATATGTCACAAAGGCGTTCCGTGTGACTCAGCTTCGTAAATATGACACAGAGTGCTAATGGGGAAGGACTAGGTTGGCGGCTTTCCTGTAAAATGAGGAACTTCTTTATCTCAAAGACAATATTAAATGTGTGAAAAAGGGTTAGGGGGGTAGCTTAGTGGTCAGTGGTAGAGCTCTTGCTTAGCAAATGGAGACCTACAACTCCCTCACCCCCGTACACAAACGAGGGAGAAACTACAGAGTAAAAAAAGTTCCAAACATATCTTTTGTTACATCTGGAAATTGTAGCCAAGATATGAAAAGAGCATCGGTACATCAATAATATTGGAACAGCCAAAGGAAAACGGACAGGAATCCTGAAGAGACACATCACAAACAGGATGTTGAACTACCCAAGGGCATTGGCAGAGGTACACCATCGCATAAGTCACCCACACAGTGCGAATTTAAACCACAGAGAGATGCCGCCGTGCCATACCCAGCTGGTTGAGATTGAGGTTATAGATTTGTATAATGGCTTCTAAAGTAATACAGCAACGCTTATTAAGGTTTAGGACAACGCATATCTCCTGCCGGGGAAGTTTGTTCTTTGTTCTAAGCACAACAGAAATATCTACACATGCGCATGAAAAGCCATGTTTGAAGTGCTAATTGCAGAATTAATTATAATAGCCCCATGTTAGTAACTTTTCTCTCAATGCTGAGACAAAAATGCCAGACACCCAAAGTTAGAGGGGAAGGGGTTTATCTGGCTTACAGTTCTTAGAGGTTTCAGTCCATAATCAGACGACTCCAAGGCAGGGATGACAAACAGGCCTGGCAGAGCAGAAACACCATGACACACACAAGGCAGCAAAGGCAACAAGAGAGTTTTAACAGCATCTCCCTGCCCCTTTTATTTTAGACTACTTAGGGTGGGCAGCACTCACACCCTTAATCCTAGTGTCCTTGAGCCTAGCATTGCATCATGAATCAATTCCAGCTTCCCACACTCTAGATCAAGCCTGTGACCACATGAGGCATTGGGGGACATCTAGACTCAAACCGTAACACGCCCCAAATTGGAAACAACTCAAATCTGTTGTCTTGGTCAGCTTTTTTGTCCCTGCAATTTAAAGGAGGAAGGAGAGGTTTATTTTGGCTCATGGTTTCAGAGGGTTCAATCTGTGGTTGGCTGGCTCCAAGGAATTTCATGGCTAAAGGGCCTTGGCAGAAGAAAGCCACTCAGTCTGTGGCAGCCAGGAAGTAGAGTAGCTTGGAAAGAGCAGCTGAAAGGGTTAGGACCTGGGTATAGTTCTCAAGGTCACATCCCCAGGTGTCCCCAAACGCACTGAGAAGTGTGTTTTAGTTATCTGCCGGGCACCTCCTAATCCGGTCATGTTGATTAACAGTCACACCTATCAGCCTTATCATGCATAAGTGGGATGTGGGACAACAGCGCAGTGGAATATTACACAGATATAAAAAATACACATTCCCTGCAGCTGTAATGAAAGCAATGGAATCTCTGAGACATGTTCAGCAAAGGGAGAGTGACGTGCTATATGATTCCTTCTATAAAGAGCTCAGAACAGGCGCATCTGTGGTGTTAGGGTGGAAAGCGGAGTGTCAGGAGTGCGGTGCAGTCCAATCCGGCTTTTAGAATGCAGATGCTATTCTGCTGCTTGTTAAGGGATGTGGTTATGTGGATGTGTTTCCTTGGTAACTGAGCTGTATGGTTTATTTAAAAATGGTTCTCTTGCCGGTATGCATAGTGTAGTTAATATGTTTATTAAATGAAAAAATGAATGCATTCAGTGTTATCAGTCAGAGTCCTGCCAGGAAAAAAATGTCACACTCCAATTTGGTGATTGCACAGATTTTACGGGAGGAGCCGTTTGCCAAGGTGTGTGGCGGGAGAGCATGGGAGCAAGGCAGTGTCCCAGAGCCCGAGCAGGCTGGTGTGTGTGAGGCGCTGCTGATTCCTCGGAACCAGAGGGCGGGGTGCAGGGACACTTGGCAAGAGCTACGCGACCCCTGGCTGAAGTGAGAAGGGGCCCAAAGTAATGGCTGTGGCCGCCCACTCCCACCTGGCCGTCTCCTCCCAGCAGCGCTGCCTTGGGTCCTGTGCTGAGCCTTTGCTTTGATCCACACAGGCTGTGCTTGGGGGAGGAGAGTGGGTAGGAAGGGGCCACTCAGCAGCGTTCCGAGCCCCTGCAAAGGCTGGAGCCTTATTTGAGGAAAAGTGCGCAAAATAGGAATCACTTACGTTCCAGTCAACTTTCTTCCAAACCTAGATGCTTCTCAGTGACCCACTCGATACAACCGTGATATTTCTCACCCCCACGGGAGACCGTGGAGAAGCCTCCAGATGTTGAAAGGGAGCCATCGCCTCGCTCTGAGCTTTGATGTGTGAGCCACAGCTGGAGCCTTGGCATGTGGGCGGCCACTTCCCTGGACACAGGGAGAGAGGGCATCTCTAGGGCTGGGCCCTCCTGGTCCCGAGCTTGGCTCCAGTCCTGCACCCTCCCTGTACCTCAAACCTCCTACCTGGTAGCTCACTGTGAAGACGGGGTCGCTTTCCACACACCGAGGGCTTAGAGGCTGCACCTGGCGCAGGATGAGAATAACGATTAAAGCGAAGCAGTGGCCTTGGAGAGTAAGAAAGAATGGGGAAGGGACTTCGTCCTGAGAAGAACAGCCGCAAAGGCCAGGGGTGGAATGGAAGGTCCTGCGGCCTGTCAGCAACCAGAAGCGGCCAGGGCTTACGGGGCTGCTGAGGAGGGCAGGTCTGCCTGTTTTCTCACTGCTGGTTTCATAGCTGCAGAGGTCTTTATGGCTTCGTCCGCTCGCAGGACGGGTCCTAGGAGTTTCCTCTAAGTGGAGACAGGGAGCTCAGTCTGCCCCCTGTGCAGTGGGTTGTAGGCTCACTGACTTTTGTCCCGGAGAATCACAGGGTGCTTCAGTGAGAGGCATGAGATAGGTTTAGTTGGAGAAGTGCATTCTTGGAGAAAATAGAATGTGGTCTGGGGCTGGGGTTTTGGGGGCTGTGGGGTCTTCAGGAGGTGGAGAGTGTGTGCTCCCACCCTGCCAGGCTGCCCTGTGGGGGCCTGATTAAAACAAAAGCCATTTCTTCCTATTTCACTTAGTGGGGAAGGGCAGGGGAAAGGAAATAAGGGAAAAGAAAAAAATATGAGAAAATGAAGAAATGGAAATAAAGTGTTTGTAAAGGGGGAGAGGGGAGGAGGGGACAAGGGGAAAAAGGAGAACCAAGACCTGTCATGTAAAGGGACAGAATCCCAGTAATGAACGTAACTGTACTGTATACCTAGAATATACCAATAAGCTCAATGAGAAACAAAAAATAAAGCTAGGGGAGACTCCGAGGTTTCTCAGGGTCAGGGCAGGTGTCAGGGAGCCAAGCTCTGAGGAGAGAGAGAGCCTGTTCTGAGCGTGGACTCATGAGTGCCGCGGCAGGGGTTTTAAATGAGGGAAGAGAAAGCTGCACAGAGTTCTAGAGGAGCATCCAGCTTTTCAGGGAAGTAGCTGATGTTTTGACTTTTAGGGGAGAGAGTTCTATTGCCATGTGGCAGAGCAAACAAAGGAAAGCCTTTCTGACTGTAGAAAAGCACAGCTCAGGGAAAATGCACTCATGCAATTTTTTCTTTCTAAGAGTTAAAAAAAAAGAAAAGAAAGCTGTGATGATCTGTCTCTAGTTGAGGAACCAAGGAGTGAACATTCAGGTTGCTGTGGTCTGCACTGTGGGAGGTGCCCCACAGAACTGAAAGACAAGTAATGGAGTCACGCCAGCGAGGCCAGCGGCCGAGGAGGGACAGGCTGGGCCGGGCTGGCTCCTTCGCTTCTCTCTGTCTTCAGAATGAGGTCCCTTTGCCTGCTGTTCTGGGTCTGTGATCCTCATCCTAACCCCAAGCAGTGGCACTCTTCCTAAACACGACTTCTTCCTTCTTTTTTTAAAAATTTAATTTATTGGTACATTCTAGGTAGACAGTACAGCTACATTCATTACTGGGATCTACTTCTTCCTCCTTTTTTTAAAAAAAACCACAACTTTGGCTTTAAGAGGCTTCTGTCAGACACCTAACCCTAACCTGTCCTTGCTCCTGACCTATGAGATCTTTGGCCTCACAGGTAGAGATGGTGTTCAGCCACTATGTTTCTTTGTCATGGAAGCTGTAGAAAACGAATACACTTTTTAAATCTAGAGAAATCTATAGTCGTGTCATTGATTTTATTCTTGATACGGCGATTTGGTTTTCTCACTTCATGTCCTGTTCAGATTGGTTAGAAGTTAATCAGTCTTACCACTTTTCTCCAAGAGCCAGCTTTTTGCATTATTGCTTTTCCCTAATATTTTCCCCTTTTCTGTTCATTGATTCCTGCTTCAATCTTTATCATTTCTTTTCTTCTGCTTATTTTGGGTTTCATTTGCTCTGCTAAAAAAGGAGCAATTTAAATAGAAACTTCCTGAAAGAAGGTATACAGGTGGGATGCATGCATGAGAAGATGCTCAGCACAAGGAATCATTAGAGAAATGTGACTTAAAACTGTAACAAACACCATCTCACACCCTTGGAACCTCTAAAGTAAAATAGACTGATCAGGTCTTGGTGAAAATGTAGAGGAACCAGAATTCTCATGTGCTGCTGGTGGGATTCTAAAATGATTTTATAGTGCAATTTTGTAGTTTCTTAAGACGCAAACGCTTCGTAAGATTAGCCAGTCATGTGATCCAACCATCCCATTGCTACGTATTTCCTCAAGGGAACTGAACACGTGCATTTACGAGCAGCTGTGAACGAAAGCTCATAGCCTGCTCACTTGTAACACCACACAGCAGCATAACCCACACGTCCACCAGTGGGTGAACCATACGTGCATTGTGGCACAGCCGCGAAATGGTCGACTACCGAGCAGTGGATAATAATAAGCTATCGGTTCACACACCAACACTGAGGAACCTTAAAATAATTATGTCGAGTGTTGATTTTTCTGTCTTGTTGAATTGTCCATTGAGAAACAGTCAGACAAAAAAAAATCCATACTATATGATTAATTGAGGATCTATGCTTCCAGGGGATATAGAATACGTAAAGTAGTCTATAGTGAGAGAAAAGACATGGACGCTTTACTCGGGGTGTGTGTGAGGAGACAAGGGCTAGAGAGACCCAGAGCACGGCACACATGAACTTCTGGGGTGACGAATGCACTCATGGTCTGGATTGAAGTGCTGGTCTCATGAACACAGGTATAAGTCTGAATAGAAACTGTGCATTTTAGATATATGCAGCTTACAGTGTATCAGTTCTGCTCACTAAGGAATAAATCAGAACAAAAATGAATCGGCGTGATAACAAACATATCTGTGTGCTCATTTACTTGTATTTCAGGATGGATTGCTATTCTGGGTGCCGTCTGGTTACTGATTTTAGCTGAGATCCACGACTTTGAGGTGATTCTACACAGAGTAGAATGGGCAACCCTTCTGTTCTTCGCGGCACTCTTCGTACTGATGGAGGTGAGATTTTCCAACTTCTACAATCTGATCTCTTGTCTGATGTTTACATTTTGTATTTTATTTGGTAAATGAACAAAGCCTAAATCTGTAAGGCTTTCTGTATATTCACTAAGTAGAAAATAATGGAGGCTGTGATTGAACTATTATGTTAACCAACGTTCACTTCGGCCTTTTAAATGTTTCTGATGAAACTATTTATTTGGTTGCTGTTTTTTACTTGCTTTATCTTTGTGGCTTGTAAAATTGTTCTAATTCCATTTTCTATAAAGAAGTCTTTGAAGCATGAAAATGTTGATTGCCTTGATCTGAACATGACACACTGTATGCACATATCAAGTTATCAAGCTGCTGTCCTTCATTCATGTGTTCAATTATTATATGTCGAGAAAAAGTAGAACTTGCTCAAAGTGGGTTTGCAGGAAAACAACTTGTCACAGACGCTCAGAGTGCAAGATTGCTTTGAGAACTGACTTCCTCGCGTGTTCACTTGAGTGAACTCCTGCGGCATCACAGAGAAGCCTTCCTCACCGAAGTGTGAAGAGCACGCCTTGTCGCAGTTACACTTGCTGCTACAAATCTATTCACAGCGCGTTCTAATCTTGACATTTCACTTACAGTCTTGGACCTTACTCAGACACAAAGATTTACTGACGAAGAAACACGCTGCTCCCCAAAGCCCGCCTCCAAGCACTGCTTGCTGTATTCCTTATGTTTAGCATGTACTACACCTTCATTTTCATTAAGTTAAAAATATTTCCTAATTTTCTATGCAATTTCATTTTTATTCACAGATTATTTGAAGTTTCAAATATTTGGGAATTGCCTATGTTTGTTTCCGTTTTTTTTTTTTCCCTGATTCTGTTGTGCGCACAACTCATACTTTGCATGATTTCAGTTCTTTTAATTTCATTGAGACTTGTTTTATGGTCATTATGGATTTAGTTTGTTTACTTGTGCTTGATAGTGATGTGTGTTCTGCTGTTGTTTGGTGGAATGCTATATAAATGCTGTATGTTGTGCTTGTTCATGTGCTTAAGTGCTGCACGTCACAGATCTTCTGTTTTATCAGTTATTGACAGTGAGGTATTACAATTTCCAGCTATTAGAATTGAACTATATAGTCTTTCTACATATAGTAATTTTATTTGTTATTACCATAGCCACTCTAGTGGCTTTTTTGGTTGTGTTGTTTACTTTTTGCATAGCATACCTTTTCTCATACTTATACTTTCAACCTATTTGGTTCTTTCAACCTAACATTGACATCAGTCATCTCTTGTAGAAAGCATATAGTTGGATCAAATTTTAAAAATATTCATTGCATTAATATCTGCCTTTTAATTGGTATATTAATTCAACTTATGTTCGATGTAAATACCACAAAGGTAGTATTTGTGTCAACATCATTTTCTATTGTTTTAAAACATTATCTTTGATTGTGTCTTCCCTTGAACTCTCTGTGACGGTGTTTTTCTCTGTTACTGTTGCACTTAGCTCTTAGGCTCCAATCATTTCCTAGCTGACTGATCTTTTTCTTAAGACTTCATTCTTTTGAGAACTTGTGTAATCTCACAACAAAAGGAAGCACAGAGTTTTCCTATATGGCCCAACCATTATTCATGTATAACCTGTACTGTTATCTACATTATCCACCAGAGTGGCACATTTCTTAAAACTGATGGGCTTACACAGGCATTTCACCCTGAAAGCCTGCAGTTTATACCAGGGTTCACACATAGTGCTGTACCGTCCATGGAAAATGTGTAATAGGTTTGACAAGCGTGTAATAGCACACCCACCATCATAGCATCCAATACAGAGTAGAGTTCCTGTCCTAAAAATGCTGTGTGTCCCACCTATTTATCCCTCCCTCTTCCCAACTCTATATAAACATCCGTGTGCAAACTTTTGTTTTCAATTTCTTTGAGTTAAATATGAAGGAACACACTGAATGGATCACATGGTAAGGGCATGTTTAATTTTGTAGGAAATCACTAAACTGCCTTGCAGAGTGACTGTACCATTTGCAGCATTTTTTACTGTCTCATACCATTCCCACCAGCCATGATGAGGATCCTTGTTGCCCCGCGTGCGTCCTCACCAGCATTTTGTTTTCAATTTCTTTGAGTTAAATATGAAGGAACACACTGAATGGATCACATGGTAAGGGCATGTTTAATTTTGTAGGAAATCACTAAACTGCCTTGCAGAGTGACTGTACCATTTGCAGCATTTTTTACTGTCTCATACCATTCCCACCAGCCATGATGAGGATCCTTGTTGCCCCGCGTGCGTCCTCACCAGCAGTGTAGTGGTTTCTCGGTCCTGTTGTAATTTGTGTTTCCCGGATGAGCATCTTTTCATATGTTTATTTGCTTATTTGGTGTATCTTCTTCAGAGAGGCACCCGTCGAAGTCTTTTGCTCAGTTTTTTAACAAGCAGGTTTCCTGGTCGGGGGAGAAGTCTCTACTCTTTTGCTTCCTTCTCTCTACGGTATTGTGGTGGCAGACTCACAGTCCACGGTGTAGCAGCTCTTAGCGGTTTAGCAGGATCAGGCCAAGAAGAATGGAGAACGCACCCGGAGGTTGGAGGCAAGTGTACAGCCTTATTATGCTGGTGGGGCGATCAGGGATTTCTCCACACAGCAATCAGCCTGGAGCTGGCAGTGAACAGGGTTTATATGGGTTAAGGGAAGAGGGACGGGGCTACGGAAGTGAGGCCTTTATCATGATGTTCAGTGGTTGAGGCAGTTACATTTAGTTTATGTGACTGGATAGAAAAGTACACTGGAACCTATCTCATTTGCATATGGTGGGGAAGTAGGGATTACATCGTCTTGAGGATAAGACACTTACTGAGAACAAGAGACAATGAAGGAGGACACGGCCAGGCAGCCTCCGATGTGTGTTGGCTGAGGGAGGGGTGCGAGCTGTGGGCAGCTCTTTATCAGTTAGGTCTGCTGGCTGCAGGAAAATCTTTCTGCTCAGAAGTCATTTTTTCCTGCTCCCTACAACTAGGCCAGGATGAGCCCAGCCGGACCCCAGCATTCTTGGTGGCCTCCTGTGGGTGAAGCTTACACCCTGTTGGGGGTAGCTGGAGAGGAGTAGAGCTACCCTGATTTCGTGGATGCTCACTTGAGTCAGGCCCTTCATTGGTGCTGATGTCCTGAATTCTCAGAAACATGGTCGCCCTGGCCGGTGAGGCGAGGGAGGGAGGCGTCTCCCCATCACACTGTGGTGAGGGAAAAGAAAGCGACTGTAGTTCACGTGCCACAGACTCTCATTCCTCTGACCGAGATTTAATAGAGCTCTTAAATTAATGTCGTTTACTTGCTGTACAGCCTTAGGGAAATTTCCAGAGGCTTTTATTTTTAAAAATAATCTTTGGTCTCGCCCTCTCTTTTCCTAAAAGAAACCAGTTATGATTGTTTTCCTGGGAAAGTAGCATTGCAGAGCTCCTCAGTGTTAATTTCAAAGTCCAGTTCTCTACATTTCTTGTTTGTTTCTTCATTTTTCCTTCTAAGGTCAATGTTTGATGATTTCCAAAAGCTAGTAATAATTGCAAAGCAACACGTATCATTTTAGCAGCTGCGTTTTCCTTGAGGGGCACTTTAAAGTTTGCTTATCCTACTCTAACACCAAAAAGTGGTCCACAGCAGAACAGAACCAATCATCTTGGTCTTTAAAATTGGAAAGCGTCAGAAATGCGATAAGGTTTCCAGCGCTTTCCCTCCTGTCTGTGAGTGTTCGTGTACGTTATCTGGGTACCTTCTCCTAATGTTCATTTTGCTTTTATATTTCTGTACTAACACCAAGACCACTCCCACGTTGGCAGAGTCCTCAGCGTCTATTCCAGGAGCTGCTGTGGTGCCCTGGCCCAGGCCTGTCCTCCCTCACTGCCCAGGGCCACCACCACCTTTCATGGAAGGCGGGAGTGAGAGCAGGAATGGCTCTTTCAGGAGAGTGGTGTGGTATTCACGTTCTTGGATATCTAATTTATCTCTAGATCACTGCAGACTTCTGAGTTCTTTGTTTATTTTTTTCTGTATACAGGTGTCTCCTTTGTAGCTCATTTAATTCTCTCCGGTTTCTCTTCAATGCTTTTCTCCTTTGTGTGTGCTAACCTACACCAGTAGAGAGCTGAAGTAGGCACATTGATTCAGTTACCTCGCCATCGGGCAAGGCTGGTTCTAGCTCAGTCTCTTCTTGTATTCATTACCACCCTGCAGAGTCCTGGCGATAGAGACGAGCAGTTAGCTCACGTCTCCTATCTGTATCCAATAGTACAGCGACGTGGAGCACTGATCGTGCTCCTCTTAGTAAGCCAGAATATTATTTCATGTAATTTAGTAATATTGACTTAAAACACCTCTGGCAATTATAGGGATACAGTTTCCCCAGGGGGGGAAAAAGATAGAAATTTCATTTGCGCCTGAAGTTAGTGTCAGCAAGACCAGCTGAGCAAGGTTTCTACTTCAAAGAACATTTTGAATAGGTGTTGGTCTCAAGGCGTGTTAACCAAACGAGGTAATTTGGATTAGAGAGCAGCCTGCAGGGTTTCTGATGCTAGCTAAGGGGAGTGCCTGCCTTCGCTCCAGACGCCACACTTTGCTAGTCTTCAGCAGAACAGGTGGCCCCTCCCAGAGACCGCGATCTGCTCAGCGCCTGCCCAAGTGCAGAAAGCCAGCCGGAAGCTGCTCTACTGTCGCTGCGCTTCCCGGGCCTGCGTTAAGCCTCGCGTGCAGTCTGTGCTTCCCAGGCCGTCGGAGCTCCCTCTCGGAGCTCCCTCGCCCTAGTGCTCTCCCTCGGCCGGGTCCCTGACTCGGGGCAGCTTCGTGGAGAGGCACTGTGGCCAGCCCTCCTCACGCAGGAGAGCGCCGCCGGCCAGGGAATGCCCGGTGCTGGTCCCGCCCCAGTCCTCCGTCTCCTCTGTTCCTGGGCGTCCTTCCAGAGCTGGCCTCGTGTTGTTTCAGCACCCTCAGCCTCCGCCAGACCTGTGCTGCGGAGCCTGCCCCTGGCACTCTGGTGGGAAGGATCAGGCCCTCCTGGGCATCGTGGGGGATCCGGGTGCTATGCCAGCTCCAGGGTGACTTTCCATTCAGGGAGCCCAGTGACTGAGCATCAGGGACCAACGTTCAGATCTCAGCGTTGTCTGTTCTCAGGCGTGAAACTTGAGGCAAGCTTCTCCATACTGGCAACATCAGTTTTCCTCGCCTTTAGAATAGGTTTGTTTATACCGGTCTTGAGAGAAACCAATCAGACCACTTATTCAAAGTACCAAGCCTAATCTTGCTTTTGAACTGGCATCCAAAGATTGCTTCCTTTTGTTATTGCTTTTCATTAGTAATTTCATTTTAAGTTTGGTTTAATCTATTCATGTCCAGTCCGTCCCCTGTGAGCCCAGTGGGGTGTGCGGTGCTGGACACAGAGGTCCCAGGGAGACTCGAACACACAACCTCACACCTGCAGCTCCCTGACTTCCCTCCTGCCTGGCTCGCCCCATCTTGGTGCCCTGGCTATGAATCCCTCGTTTCATACTGTCTGATACCTACCTCTGACCCCACTCAGATTATGAAGGTTTCCTGGTCGTTCCCCAGACGCAGGCCCTGAGCTCTCCAGCGTGCATGTCCGACCTGATCCCTGTTGTTCCACACCTCTGTTTCTCATGCTTTTATGCTGCCCACGTTGCCCTGAAACATGCCTCCTGCTGAAGCACAGTGGGGCTCAGAAGGACTCTACTCTGGGGACGTAGCTGGACATACTCAGGTCCATGATGCTACTGGCCTGAATTTACAGAGGCAGAACAGCTGTGTGCCCGGTGGTGCTTTCGTGTTATCCTATTCTTTCTAGTTTACCAACTGAGTTATTCTGAAAGAAAGAGCTGTCTGTCTATCTGTCTGTCTGTGTTTTTGTTTCCTTAGTAAGGGCTCATGGATATTTTTTTATGGGTTCTAACCCAAAGCTATCAGTTATGTACTTTTGCTCGAATTGTTCTACTCTCGGCTACTGGGATGAGCTTCAGGTGCTCTTCTGACTCGTGTGTCCTTTTGAGACAGCCTCACCGGTTTTCAGACATCTCATTTTCTGGCATCACAAAACTTTCCTGGTTCACTTTGAATCCTCCCTTCCCTTGCCCTGGAATCAACTTCATCACCAACGAGTTCTCACTGTACTTAGAAGCCAAGACCTGGTGTTTGGTGTGTGTGTCGCAGTTTCAGTGTCTCTGATGTCAGGCCCGCTCGGTCAGCACAGCGGACCCAAATGCGCTCACACACCCACGCACCCGCGTGTGTTCTCACGTCTGTTTGTGTGTCAAAACTTTCCTGGTTCACTTTGAATCCTCCCTTCCCTTGCCCTGGAATCAACTTCATCACCAATGAGTTCTCACTGTACTTAGAAGCCAAGACCTGGTGTTTGGTGTGTGTGTGTGTGTCGCAGTTTCAGTGTCACTGATGTCAGGCCCGCTCGGTCAGCACAGCGGACCCAAACGCGCTCACACACCCACGCACCCGCGTGTGTTCTCACGTCTGTTTGTGTACATGTGGAACACTGGGGGCTCATACTAATTCCCTGGATTCCAGTCCAACACCCCAGGTTCTCCTCTTGCCCCAACTGCTGCAGTATATGCTCACTTGTTCAATCTAAGCACGTTTGCAGAACTGCTAACCTGTGTGCTGGTATGGAAAACATTTATTCACTCAGTGGCATTTGTCTACAAGTCCTTGTGTCTTTAGCGTTCTGTAGGCTCCTGCCCTCTGTGTGTCTGCGTTGCCCCTGTGTGGTGCTGCTGGAGTGCGGCTGTGTTTAAACGTGGCCGTGATCCTAAGAGTCAAAGCCGCGCAGACATGTGTGGTGAGGAGTACCATTGCTCTTCGTGCGGTATCCTGGACTCCTTTTCTCATCTTTCTGCATTCCCGGCTCTATCCTGTGTGGAACTCCTGTTTAGTTTCTGGTTTATCCTTCCTGCATTTCTCTTGTGGAATACGTAGATACAGATAAGTGTGTGTTTTGTACCTTTTCCTTATGGGAAGGGTAGCATAATGTAGATGACATTGCACTTAAAAACCTCAGCAGTGAGTCTTGGAAATCACCCCTAACCGGTTCCCATAAACATTCCTCGTTCTCTTTTGCTTGTACCGTGTGCTGTGCAGTGAATGTTTTATGGTTTGCTCAACTCCCTTCCTGCATAAGGACATATAGATCATTTCCCGTCTTTGTAACCCCCTGTCCTCAGATGATTGTGTGTTTGGAGGGTGGACTCTGGGAAGGAGACTGCTGGGACAATATCTAGTGAGTGCGTGTTTTACCAGATGTTGCTGAGCTTTCCTCCGTAAGACTTGTACTGGTTTTTGATCTTTTTAAAATGTATTTTTATCAGTGTTTGTCAACTTTATAAAATAACAGGTTTCAGTGTGGTATTTTCACAGATACATACTACATAGACTGGTCATTTCCATCTTCTCCTTGCCCTCCTTACACTGCTTCCCCTCCCCATTATTCACTTTATCATGACTAGTAATAGTCTCTCTTTTACTTTCGTGTAATTTTTTGAAAAAGATTTCATATGTTAGGGAAAACATGGTATTTGTTTTTCAGAGCCTGGCCTGTTTTGCTCAACATGACGATCTCCAGATCCATCCAATTTTGTACAGATGATAGCATTTCACTTTTTGTGGCTGAGTAATATTCTATTGTGTATCTGTGCCATATTTTCTTTATCCAGTCCTCTGTGGATGGGCACGTAGGCTGATTCCCTATCTCGGCTTCTGTGAATTGTGCTGTAATAAATGTGGGCATTCAGGTATCCTTCTTCCCTGCTGGGTAGATACCTTCTGAGTACATACCGAGGAGGGCTACAGCTGTGTCTTAAGGTAATTCGAATTTTAGGATGTTTTGAGGAACCTCCATGCTGATTCTCGTAGTGCCTGTTCCTATCTTCCATCAGGAATGTAGAAAGGGTTGCCCCACCCTTATGAGCAGTTATTGTTGTTTTCTTTTTGTCTTGGTGGTGGCCATTCTGACTGTGGTGAGATGAGATGTGGTTTTGATTTGGTAAAGATGTTGAAGATCTTTTCATATATTTACTGGATATTTGTACTTTTTTTGAGAAATGCCTGTTCAGTTTTTTTGCCCATTTGTTGATTGGGCCATTTGTCTTTTGGTATTAATTTTTTAAGTTCTTTTTATATTCTTGATACTAATTCTCTGTCAAAAGAGTACATAACTGGCAAAGATTTTTCTCCCCTTTTGTAGTTTGTCTCTTCACTCTGTTGTTTCCCTTTCTGTGCAGAAACTTTAATTTGATCATCCAATCTGTTGGTTCTTGCTGTTATTTCCTGAACTATTGGAGTCCTATTCAGGAAGTCTTTGCCTGTGCCTATGGCTTTAAGTGTTTCCCTTGTTTTCTTATAGCAGTTTCAGAAGTTTCAGGTTTTATAGTTCGGTCTTTAATCTATCTTGAATTGATTTTTTTATACAGGGCAAGAGTTAGGGATCTAGTTTTATTCTACATATAAATATCGAGATTACCCATCAGTATTTGTTTAAAAGGCTGTCTTTTCTCATATATGTTTTTGATCCTTTATCAAGAATCAGATGGCTTTGTAGTTTTGTTTCTGTGTTCTCTCTTCTATTCTACTGGTCTATGTGTCTGTGTACTGTGCTGTTTTTGTTACTGTCACTCTGGTTTATATTCTCAATGCAATTGTATGACAGTGTTCTTTTTCCTACAATCTTCCCAATGGAATGTGATGTCATATCTTTTTCACTTTGTCATTTTGTGAGAAATAGTATCTTGGTGCTATTTTAATTTGTAATTCTTTAATGATGAGTGAGTCGGAACATTTTTTCCATGTTTGAGGATCATTTTCATATATTTTTTGTTTAATTGTGGTGTGTCAATGTCCTGTTTTTCTGCTGAGTTTGCATTCCATATTTTTAAAGAGTTTCTTGCTTATTAGGGTTATTAGCTCTTTGGCTGTGGAACATCCTGCATAGGAAAATAATTTTTCTTCCGGTTTGTCTATTGTTTTTAGTCGTGAAAACTTGAAAAAAATTTATGTATCAAATTTAGTAATGATGTATCTGAGTTTTCAGTTCCATTTAGAAAATCTGTACATCAAGGCTCGAGGTGAAATTACCCACTGCTCAGACAGCATCATGCTTGTGCTTAAGTCTCTAAGCCATCTGGAGACATTTTTTTTTTTTTTTGCACATGGTGTGAAATATATATCCAACTTTATTTGATTTTTCCAAATGGATACCTGGTTGTCTAGGACCATTGACAAAAAAATGACATTTTTACTCCCGTGATTTAGCTGCTGCCTTTAGCATACACTAACCTGCCACCTGTACTTGGGCCTCTTTCTGAACCTTGTATTCTATTCTCTGGCTTACTCACTTACTCACATGCCAGCACTAAACTGTCTGAGGCTTTCTGATGTATCTGGCAGGACTAGTTACCTTCCTTTTGGAGGAATTTCTCAGTAATTTCTTGCATATATTTACATATTGCTGTTTTCATAAGAAGTTTAGTACCTATTTGTTTAACTCTAAAATAACTTGCTATGCTTTTGGTTGAGATTGCATTGATTTTATACACTAATATTGGCACAGCTGTCAGGTATATAACGTTGGTTCATCCAGAATGAGAATAGGATGTATTTTTATATATGATCAAGTCTGTTTTTATGTTTTCAAGAATGTTTTAAATCATGTTGTATCAAATTTTTTACATTTCTTATTAAATATATTCCCAAATATTTAATCTTTCTTGATATACACGTGCTTTCTCGACCAGCATGTCCTCTATGGTCTATTTTTGTGTAGATGAAAAGCACTGGTTTTTGTGAGTTACTAAGTCTCACTTTCCTTGTGAAATCACCTGGACCTGTTTCTGAGGGGAGAAAAGGGGTTTTTTATTCACCAGTTTTCTGTTCTTAGGAAGTAGGTCAGTTTAGACAGCTTTCCAGTCAGAAGATGCAAATACTGGGACCTGTTTTGCTTAGGGAACTATCCATTTCAGTTGGATTTAAAAACTTATTTTCAGAGATCTTGAAATAAGTCATTCATGATTTAAGAAATTTCCTCTGTTTTAATGGTTATTTCCTCCTTGTGCTTTCTTATTTTGAGTACCTGTGCCCTCTTTTCCTCTTTCATCGTTAGATTGCAATTTGTTTATTTTGTTTACTTTTTAAAAAACCCATTACAATTAGGATTTGGTTTTTAATCTACTGTTTTTCTATTCTCCATGTCATTTATTTGTTTTTTTTTTGTTATATTTCTCCATGGTATTTTGTTCTTTTTCTAGTTTTTAGAATTAGGAATTTAATTTATGTAAATTTAAAAATTGATAATGTATTTAGTGCAATGATTTCCTTATGAATATCGGTTTAAATGCGTCACTTAGATTTCAAATTGCAGGGTTATTGTTATTAAATATTGTAATTCTTGTTTTTATTTCCTCACTCCCTTAACAGTTGTTTTAATAGAAAATGTTAAACTTTCTAGGTAGAAGGACCATTCTGGGTTTTGATTTTGTTAGTAATTTCTAGTTTAGTTGCATTGGGACTAAAGAATTTTTAGTTTTGTTTAAAAAAATATTTTTATTTAATGGAAGTTGCTGATGTATCTTTTGTCACCTAGTAGAGCGATACCTCTCTGGGTGTGGGTGGGAGTGCCGTGGACTACAGAAGCATTTTTGTCCTGCATTTTCATAGTGTAAAGATCAATGTAAATTCATAAGACCTGTCTATTGATCATGTTGTTTAAGTTTTTAAAATCTCCTTTCTTTTTGTCCTTCTGATTGTCTTACACTGGATGTAGAGTATTATGTTTTTCTGTTATTGGGTTTCAATTTTTGAGACTTAGTCTTTTCTTTATAAAGGCAACTGTTTATAAATAGATATTAGTGTTATATCATCTGCATTGCACATTATGACCTTCACCATTTAAAGTGCCTATTGCTGTCGCATTTACTTCGAGATGAGCGCCGCACCTGCCTTTTTGTTTGTTTCTATTTGTCTAGTACATGTTTGTCTGTTCCTTTTCGATCACCTCGCCTGTGGCCTCTCTCTCACATGGAGCTTAGTGTTGAAAGCGTTGAACCTTGTTTCATACCAAATCAAAAGCAACTTTTATTTCTATTCTTCTGTGAGAGCCCAGGGCCTTGTGAGAACCCAGGAGGCAGGTGGTCCCAGGCTTTTTTCTTTTAGTGGAAATTAAGCCCTTTCATGTTGATGTGACTGATGATTTTAGTCTTCACTCAGATGAAATATTGTATTATGTGCGTTCAGTCATACTTGGAATGTTCCTTTCTCCACACTATGTGGTCTTTGTTCTTTTTTGACAATTTATTTTTAGTATTTGACCTAATGCTTGTTTTTGAAAGTAAATTTTTCATGGAATGCAGCCATACTAGTTGATTCATTGTGACTGCATTTTTTTGTTAAAATGATGAACTTGAGTAGTAGAGATTATGTGATTCAAAGACCATAAAATATTTAAAAACATTTTCTAGCTCTAGATGATTTGTCAGAAAGGGTTAATAGCTACTGAATCTAATAAATTATTTCTTGATAGCCTTGATATTTGGAAAAGAGCTTGGCTGGATTTAAATCTCTGGTTTACAGTTTCTTTCATTGAATTGTTTTAAAAATACTTCTTGGCCGGGTGTGGCGGCACACACCTGAAATCCCAGTACTTGGAGGCTGAGGCAGGAGGACCACTGTGAGTTCAAGGCTAGCGTAGACTACATAGCAAGACTTTGTTTCACCCTCCTCCCAGGGCTGCTTCTTTTTTGTCTTGTTTTATATGCTGATTTTGAAAGGTCTATGACAGTCTGATCCAGTTATTGCCAGGGGGCCGTGATGATTTTATTTTCTTGCATAAAATCGAATACTTTTCCTAGAATATGTTGCCAGAGCTTTCTAAGCTCCATTCTTGTATTCTGCGTTCCTGCAGCAGGGACTCCAGAGAGCACATACTGCTGCTTTGTTGCTGGTCTCCCATTTCTGCTGCTGCGCCTCTGACTCCGTTAATTATTAATTTATTTGGTATTATTCTCTGGGTCTTTTTGTTACCTTTGTTCAGTGACACATTGTACTTTTGTTTTAAGCCTGTTGGGCATCTTGTAAATTCTTTGCTCATATCTGAGAAAACTTTGTCTTCGATTTACCCGCAGTTCGGTCAATATCATCTCCCTCCCCTTTATTTATCCATGTGATTTCTGCTTTTGAATTTCTAATGCCAAGGTGGTGTTTGTGTTTCCAAATGTCTGAGCAGATGAAACTCATTCTGCAGCGTGCTCTGCAGCGTCCTCCTAGCTGTTGTTTCAGAGGCGGCTCTTCCTCAGCTGGTAGGTGCGAAGTCTCCCTTCCCACTGCTTTCTCTCTCCCTCCGCTGTAGCGCCTTCTGTTCATTTCCGGCCTCCGCGCTGCTTCTCGGGGGTTCCTGCTCCGTCGCTCCCTCTGCCGCTCAGCCTGAGCGTAGTCCTGTGAGTTGGGACTTGCGGGACTCCACTTTGACTTCCTTTTCTTCTTTCTTGTGCCTTAATCATCAGTTTCAGAATTCACCTGTTCTCCCCCGACGCCTGTCGTTGCAGGAGGCCCTTCCCTGCCCATCACAGTTGGGAGGCTGGGGACCCCGGCATCCCGTCCGGCCGTGGGAACTGCACCCTAGCACAGGACTGGGCTGTGCGGAGGGTTTGCTCTCGCCTTCTTTGTCTCCGTGGGAGAGAAGGACTTGCGTGCTGCACTGTCCCTGGCCCGTGCGGCCGGTGTCTAAGGCGGCGCTGTCGGTCGCCAGCTCACACTCACTGCGCAGGCCCAGCAGGCAGGTGGG
>NW_022900919.1:2108005-2114943 GCF_012274545.1 Fukomys damarensis
GCCCTGAGCCTGGCCGGCCTCGGGGGCTGTGGCTCGTGCCCTCTGGAGCCAGGCTGCTGCGGCGCGCTTCTGTTTGCTTTTCCTGGTCTCTGCACAGCAGCTCCCCAGTGCGCACGTTTCCGGGTGGGATGCAGCCCTGCCCCCTGCTTCAGGTCCCCTCTCTCAGGGACTTCGGTCTCTCTCTTCTGGCGAGCTTTTCTCACAGTCCCAGAGTGGTCCAGCCAGCAGTGCTGCCCACGTCTGTGCCTTCCAATGTCCTCCCAATAGATGAGCGCCACCACCTCCTCCACTCTGGGAGGCTGAGGCAGGAGGATTCCAAGTTCGAGCCCAGCCTGGGCAACTAAGCGAGATCCTTAGAATAAAAAATGAAAAAAAAAATGCCTGGAGTGAAGTCCCTGGGTTCAGTTCCTAGTACACCACACACACACACACACACACACACACACACACACACACACACTGCTGTGCCTGTCTGCCTCTCCACCAGAATCTGCCCCACAGAGCTCTGTACTTAGTTTCTTGCGGTTCCATCCAGGGAGGGAGAGAAGGAGCAAAGGTGGGAATCAGCACGAACGCTGGGAGCCAGTATCCTGTGGTGTTGTCCTGGGAGGAACCTCTCCAAGGCCTAAAGTCTGAAAGAAACCAGAACCGAGCCTCACAGGGCCCAGATAAAGGGAAGGTGAGACTGTAAACAGCTGGATGCATCATGTCAGTGTCTGCCTGCCAGGTGTCAGCAGACTGCCCTGCTATCTGGAGTCCCCCATTCAAGGCTGAGGCCAGTTTCTTGCCCATGCAGAGTTTCTGCTCCTGACTGGAAGACACAAAAACAACTCCAGATGTACTCAGCTACCTCATCTTTGACAAAGGAGCTGACCATCCTCAGTGGAGGAAAGTGAGCCTCTTTAATAAATGGTGTTGGAAAAACTGGATGTCAACCTTCCAAAGGTTAAAACTGGACCCTTATCTTTTACCATGCACTAAATTAAAATCCAAGTGGATTAAAGATCTAAATAAGTTAGGCAGAACTCTTGAAGACATTGGCATAGGAAAAGACTTTATGAATATATCCTCAGTAGCACAGGAACTAGCAGAAAGAATCAACAACTGGGATCTCCTTATTAAAAAGCTTCTGCACTGCAAAAGAAACCATCAACAGAACTAACAGACAGCCTACAATGTGGGAAAAAATTTTTACCAGCTGCTCCTCAGACAAAGGGCTATTGTCTAAAATATATAAAGAACTCAAAACAGTCAGCCCCCCCCAAATATAAAGACCCGATTCAAAAATGGTCATCTGAAATGAACAGACATTTCTTAGACAAAGAAGTAAAAGCATCAAGAAAATATATGAAAAAATGTTCCACATCACTGGTCATTCGAGAGATGCAGATGAAAACAACATTGAGATTCCACCTCACCCCACAAAGAATGGCTGCTAGCAAGAAATCAACCAATAACAAATGTTGGCGGGGTTGTGGGGAGAAAGGAACCCTCCTCCATTGTTGGTGGGAGTGCAGACTGGTGCAACCACTATGGAAATCAATATGGAGATACCTGAAAGAGCTGGGACTAGAGGTTCCATTTGACCCAGCCATCCCTCTGCTGGGTATCTTTCCAAAATAATTAAAAGAATCATATCACAGAGAAGTATGTGCACCTATGTTTATAGCAGCACAGTTTGTAATAGCTAAAACTTGGAAACAGCCCATTTGCCCATCCGTTGGAAACTGGATAAAGAAGATGTGGCTTTTCTATAAAATGGAATATTACTCAGCCATAAAGAATGAGAAATTAGATTCATTCATAGGAAAATGGATACATATTGAGGATATACTCCTAAGTGAAATAAATAAGTCACACATGTGTAAATACTGAATAGTTTTTCTGGTGTGAAAAACTATAATAGTACATCAGATCCTAATGATATAATTGACAATGTGAAATAGGAAGAAAAGGGCAAAAGGTGTAGGGAAAGTGGGAAGGGTAGGGGAAAGGAAATAAGGGAAAAGAAAAAAAATGACAAAATGAAAAAAATGGAAATAAAGTGTTTGTAAATAGGGAGGGGAGGAAGGGATGAAGGGAGGGCATGGACAAGGGGAAAAAATGAGAACCAAGACCTGTCATATAAAGGTACAAGATCCCAATGATGAATGTAATTGTACTGTATACCTAAAATGTACCAATAAACTTAATAAAAGAAAAAAAAAGAGTTTCTGATCCAATGTTTACTCTGACTGGAAAGAGAAAAGTGGTGTATAAGAACTGTCACATGAAATGTTCATTTAAAAGTTCTTCTCAAATGAGAAGACATTCTCACCTGTAAGAAATGCTCTCCAAATATTAAAAATTAATTCCTGAGCACTAGAGAGTGAACCAGGACAGTGCAAGTTTTTTCCAGGTTTAAGATCCATCCCTGAGACTTCCAGACCTGAACCATGCTAAAGAATGGGGCCCTCGCTCCGTCCCTGGAGGCTGGGACAGGAGGCTGGGGCAGCCTGGGCTGTGCACCGCCATGGTGGCTGGGCAGAGGCAGCACTGGAGGAGCGGCTTACAGGGAGCGAGGGCAGCCAGTGTCCCAGAGAAAGCTGGCTTTTGGGGGACACGCACGTGTGTGCGCACATGCACATGTCTGTGTCATCTGGGCCGGGGCAGTGTGCTCTCTCTGGGAAGGCCCTCCCCCGCTGACACCTGCTCACGGACACTGGCTGTCCCCATGGACAGGTAGATGAAGTCTCATGCTAGGGCTGTTCCTAGGTCACCAGACTGCAGGGCCCCTGTGTCCTTGGCCACCCATTGCAGTAGCCATTGTTTCTGGGAGGTAGGACTTCCCAGAGCTGCAAAGCAAATGCCAGAAGAGGCAGTGTTTCCTGGGTCTCCCAAAGCAGGATGTGCTCCAGAAACGTCTGGGGAACACAAAATTTACTATACCTCAATGATGCCACCTGCTTGCAGGATTATCTTTCTTTCTAAATGAATGGAAACAACCTAGGTATTAAATTCTTAAAATCTTCCATTTACACTTCAATTTGGGAAAAAGAAAATCACCCAGAAAATAAATTTAGTCAATTGGTGATAATTGTGTTTGGAATAAGTTCCATTTAAATGTAATGTTCCAAGCTTGATAATTTGTTGAGTAAATCAAATCATTGATATATTTTAATGTTCTGAAAGTTATGGAATAGTATAAGCTTCATAAAAAGAAGGTATTTCATGTATTTTAATTTCCCTCAGAAGTCTTTCTTTGTTTAAAAACAGGAAAAAAAAAACCCCTCAGTTTTTCTTTCATGCTTTTAAAATGTGACAATGTCATATTGCTGGAAGAAATCAGTGGGATTTTCATGCTTTCTGCATGACCCCGGCAGGGGGCAGCTCCAGACCCCCATTTCTCATGCATAGCACTTTCTGTGAGCCTGCATACCCAGCTGCACAGGGCCTCCCGTGACACCACATGGGCAGTGCCGAGAGGAAGGAGCCGCGGTGTCTGGCTCTTCTTGGTCTTCCACCCAGAGTTGGGAACCACTCAGAAGAGACTTGCAGAACCTTCTGGAGCTTCTCTTTCGGCCCCACTTTTCTGGTCGAGAGGATGAGTCAGCCTGTTCCTGGGGTGCTGTGGCTTCCACACACCTCCTGCTTTCTGATCTGGGTTCTTCGTCTTTCTTCTCCCACTGGCCAGACTCTGGCGCTAAGTGCCCTGCATACACAGGGCTGAGGCAGCAGGTGTCTCCGCAGCACTGCGAGAGCACAGCGCTGCTTCTTTGTAGCCTCCAGTTTCCTTGTACGGCACCGTCGACAGCACAGTGATTTGCTGTCCTCCTGGGAAAGCTTGGAGCTGAGCTATAGGAAACTAGAGAAAGGATCTTAGAAAGCCTAAACACTGCCAGGTGGTTACTTTACTGGATCTGTAAGCAGCACTCGTGGGTTTACTCTACCCCTAGGGCTTCTCCACAAAATGGGTAGTGGGAGTTTGAAATTTACTTAATTACTTAGACTTGTATTGGTTTTCTTTCCTCCATTAATGATTTCTCTATATCCTCAACTATGAATTTGCAATAGAATTAAGTACAAATAAAATATGCGGTTCGATATGTTGAGGGTATCAGCCTGAATAACAGAGTAACTCCAGAGAACAAGGACATGTACTCCAGACTAGGAGAGCACGGCAGTGGGAGTATGTGTGAGACACTGATCTGTGGACAAATTCAGAGAGCTTGACGTAAGAAGGTTTCACAGGACAGGGGAAGAGGGTTATATAAGAGATTACAAGTGGTCAGTGGTTGCATTGATAGCAAGGGTGATGCCAGTCCCAGGTTGAACAGTTTTTAGGCAGATGTCCTTGGAGAAGTATACTTTGTGTAATGTTGCAGTAAACTTTTTGTACAGTTGTGGTTCTCGCAGCCTTTTGTGACAGTTAATATCAGGCCATTGGTCATATGTCGTTATGGGCCAGCGAGTTAGAACAATGGAGATGCACGACACTCTGCTAGATTCGAGCCTATTTAGTGTAGCTGGTGGCTGAGGAGGGGCTAGTGCCTGGAAAGTCTCCTCAGCAAAGGGAAGCGGTTTGATTTCTCTCTTCAAACCATGCTTTCAGCTGGGGAGAGCAAGAGCAATCTTACAGAAGAACCCTGCCAGATTAGTTGGGGGCACAAGGAAATTTCACACACTAGATGAGCTACAAACCATCCTGCAACTGCAGTGAGTTTTCTGCCAAGCAAGAAGTGGGGATTTCGGGTGCTTTGTTCAGGTGCAAGCACTTTGTTCAACACAGGTACAGACTGGCCTTGAGGCACGAGGTGGTCAGGCTGGCTATCACAGCATAAGAACTTTTCCTTCGTAGCCTCTGGACTTTATTTGTTGTTAGAGTTGACACAAGGGACTCAGTTTTGATGCTGACAACTTACACAAGATAATTAAGCAACTCAGGATGTGAATTTATTCTGATAATAACTTTGTTTTGCTTTTCTGTGCAGTTAATTTCATTTCCTTGTGTATTAGAACCTCCACATTCATTGAACTCAGCTTTCCCCACATTACCAATAATTATAAGAAGTTCCAGACCAGAAGTATGTTGGATTTGACTCAGGTTTTCATGTTCTTCTTCCATCATTGTAAGCCTTGACTGTGTAGCTTGATGTCTGTGAAGAATGCAAGTTATCCATTCGTTAAATGCCTCTTATCCTGTGCGTTTGTTCCTTGTTTTCGCCTGATGAGATTCAAGCTAAGTAATTTTGTTTTCTCATTTGTAGCCTATCACCTGGCACAGAATTTTGATAGGCCCTTTTCTGGCTGCTTTGAAATGAATGTTTGTAGTCTCCTCCCCAAATTTATATGTTGAAATTCTAACTTACAAGGGGGCAGAATTAGAAGGTGGAGCCTGTGGTGGTAATGAAACCATGAGCATGAACCCTTGTGGGTGGGATTAGCACCCATATAAAAAGAGATGCAAGAACTTGACCTCTCTCTCCCTTAGCTCTCACCCATGTGAGATGCAATGAGACCAAGAAACCAACTCTCAGCAAACACTGGATGTGACAGAGGCTTGGTCTTCTCTTTTCTGCCGCAGAGCGGTAGGAGGTAAATTGCTATTGTGTAGCCGCCAGGGTTATGATCCGCAGTTTGACAGCCCGAACCAACACTGCTGTTACTAGTTTTACTTTAAGTGGCATCTGCCTCACCTTCTCCACTATAGAATTAGTCTTTATCTTTTGGTATTTAATAGATATTTTGTAAGGATGTATTTAAGTACCAACTTTCTCTTTCACTCTTCTCTTCTTTCTCTAATATTTTGAAACATGTTATTTTCATTAACATTCAGTTTTATGTATTTTAAAATTTATTTCATTGACCCATAGATTATTTATAAGCTGGGAGGTCGGGCCGGGTGCCAGAGCCCCAGCAGCTGCGCTCTCCTCTGTCCTGTCCCCGCCAGGTTCCGTCTAGTCTCCTTGTGTCACTTTCAGAGCTCTCCTTGAGCTGCTTCCGGCTCAGATGACAGAGTTTATGGCTTTGCCTGGCCAGGTGAAAAGCGATGCCGTTTGGCCTGCACCGGAACACTCCTAAAATTGCCTATTTGTTTGTTTTTCACACCTGTTTATTTGTTTTTAGTATACTTCTATCACTGGTTCTAATTTTAAAAATTCAAAGTTATAGCTGGATCTGGTGGCTCATGCCTATAATCCCAGCACTCGGGAGGCTGAGGCAGGAGGATCGCTGTGAGTTCGAGACCAGCCTGGGCTACACAGTGAGTTCCAGGTCAGTCTCAACTACAGAGTGAGACCCTGACTCAAAAAAAAAAAAAAATTCAAAGTTATGACTTCTATGTGTTATGCTGCTGCATTGCCTTGATATCTTCTCTTCTCATCTTCTGATATAGAATACTATTAAAATTTCTTTGCATCTATTTTTTTCCGGCATCTGGGAGTTACAGGTAATATTTGTATTCTCTTGAGTCGTTAGCTTAAAAATTGAGACGAACATCGAAAGCTTCTTTATCTGGAAATCCCGGGAGTAAGAAAAGCACGGTCAGTCCTTTGGCGCCACTGCCCGCTGCCCTGCAGGGCCGACTTCAGGGCAGCAGAGGCCCTGCCGGTCCCTGTCTCAGCAGGGCTGCGAAAGCAGGACCCTGGCGCCTCTGCCCGCAGTGTTGTCCGGCTGCGCTCCGCTCGGAATGAGCCCAGGCTCACGACCCGCCCGTCCTGCGTGTGCCAGGGCCGGGTGTCGCCCCTCCCTCCTGCCCTGCCCTCGCCCCGGCCCTGCGTCCTGCTTTCCGCAGCAGATCCTTCCTGGGAGCAGCACCGAAACGCGCACGGACGTGCCTGAGCGCACGAGTGCAAATGGGTAAATTGTTACCCTTTTCATCAGAGTCTAAGCTTCAGGAGACCCGCAGACGCGTGTCGCTGCCCACGGGCGCGCCCGGGCGAGGCCTGAGCAGGGTGCAG
>NW_022900919.1:2115171-2135970 GCF_012274545.1 Fukomys damarensis
TGTTCGCGTCCGCGCGTGGCAGCAGGCGGGCTCGGGAGGCCGCGGGAACCTGCCCGTCTGCGTCTCTGCCGGAGAGACGTCTCTGTCCGTGCTCAGTCCCGGCACTAAAATTAATTCCAACAACGGGGAGAGCAACATCCCCGATTTAAAGGCCACAGGTCCTCATTTCTTATTAATCCTTCGTAACCCAGGCCCAATTCCAAGCCAGCCTCTGCCGCAGCCCTCTCCCAACTCTCTCTGGCCACCAGTTATTTTCCCTGTTGTAATTTACTTTTTGCTAAAGTTATTGTTACTTAGAAGCAATAGGGCTCATCACACAGAGTCCAATACGTTTTATATTCTCATCTGTCACGAGAGGTGTTAAGCCAACTGAGTAATTACACAGGCGAGTGCGTAAAAGAATGCCGATCCACTGTAAAAATTAATTGCCCACAAAGGGCAGAGAGTAGCCATCAATCTTTTTAGTTCACAATCTAAAAAGTACAAATGAGTCAGTATTTTTGCCTTGGGGGAAAATAGCGGACATAGAAATCACTCCCATAAAAATAAAACTAAACAATTAAGAATGCAAAAACAAAAATAAAACCAAACAAAACTTAGAAGGCCTATTGCAACCAAAATATGCCAACAAAATTAATTTTATTTTTGCGTTTAGTATTTTCAATAATTATCCAAGTCGCTTCTAATGTTTCTTTTTATAGACTGTAAAAAATTAGTAGGAATATTTTCCCCTTATTGATTAAAAGGCACTTATTTATTTTCAGTTTTTATTTTATTAGTACATTTTGCATTACATAATGATTACATGCCTTTTGTAGAGTTGGTGCATGTGCCTAACACATCTGAATTATTTTTTGATCCACTTCCCCTCCCCTCCCTCTCTCCCTCCATTTTGTGACCCTTCACATTTGAAAAAGACCTCCCTACTTCCTCTTATCTATCTTTAATTTGCTCTTTTATTTATATCTTGGGTTTCTCATTAAGAGAAACCATGTGCTTTTTAAACTTGTGCGTCTGATTCATTTCATTCAACGTATGGTCTCCAGGTGCATCCATTTTCCTGCACATTCATCAAGTTTATCCTTCTTTATTGCAGAGTAGAACTCCACTGTGTGTCTATGGCTTGTCTCGCTATCCCCCCAAAGCCTCGTGTGGTCATAGGTGGGCTTCTCAGAGGTGGCTGGATCTGGAGTGTGTGGTACTGGGATCAAAGGTGTGTGGGTACTAAATCAGTCCTGATTGATTTGGCGCAGTTCTGGGTAGGACTAAGGGTGCCCACCCTGGGTGTGAGGGCCACCTGCCCTCAGGGTGTATAGACTGGATAAGGTTTAAGGGACAGGAAGGGGGTCCCTGTTGCCGGTTGTTGCTTGTCTTCTGCTCTGCCACACCACCCTGCCTTGGAGCCAGCTGATTATGGACTGAAACCTCTACAACTCTGAGCCAAAGAAAACTTTCTTTCTCTAACGTTAGGTGTGGGGTATTTTGTCTCAGAAGAGGGAATGGTAACCAAGACTGCATGAATACCACTTCTCTGGAGGTGGGCACATGCATCACCTCCGTGGTTTAGCCGTTACAGACTGTGCTGTTACAGACCTGGTGTGCAGGCTGCAACACTGTAACATGACTTTAGGTCCTTCAGGAAGATGCCTAGCAGGGGCGCAGCTGGGTCACACGGAATTTCTAGTTTCAGCTCTTTGAGGAAGCTCCACAGTGGAGGTACTAGTCTACATTCGCACCAGCAGTGTGGAAGGGCTCCGTTATTCCCTGCAGCCTCGCCAGCATTTGGTAGTACTGATTTCTGGATGACAGCTGTTCTTTCTGGAGTAAGATGGTATCAGTGTTGTTTTAATTTGCATTTCTTTAATGGCCCGAGATGGTGAACAGTTTTTTCACATATTTATTGACCCTTTGTACTTCTTCTGAGAAGTGTCTCTTCATTTCAGATGCCCATTTTTGATTGAGCCTTTTATTTGGGCAAGATCTAAGTTTTTAGTTCTTTATAGATGTTAGTTTTTTTTAATCTGAAGAGTAGTTGGCAAAATTTTTTCCCCTGTGGTTTTTAAATTATAGATGACGCTAAATGTATCTCTGCTTCCCCAGTAAAGGAGAACACAGGAGGAAGTCTGTTTTTAGAAACCAAGGATGGTCTCAGCTTTTCTGCAGGCAGATAAACACAAGGGTCATTTAATTGCTGTTTCTCTTGTCTCTGGGTCTCTAAGGAAGCACTGCTTTGCAAACAAGATCGCTGGTATGTTCACCGGGAAGAGACATGAATAATTCTGGGGGAAATGATCACACAGGCATTTTGATTTTAAATGTTTGCAGCAAAGATGACTTATAATTAGCTCTTTATCAATTTTGATCGTCTGTTTTTCACCTTGCTGTGACAGTCTCCAAAAATAGCAGAGAAATTCAAGTTTATTTAAAATAATTCCAATTATAATATATTCAAAATGTTTATGAAAATAGCTAAATGTATCAGCCATTCAACATGTAAGAACTTTGCATATATTTTAAAGATTAAAACAAAATAATTTTCTGCTCAGTTCAGATTTTGGTGGCAATAATTTTAAAATAGGAAAGATCAAGAATGAAGGTGGGGTGCAGGGCACTGACAGGAGAGCCCCGAAGAGCACATATAGAGCTTTCACCTGACTGGTGAGCATCAGAGTGCTTCTGCTTCCTGCGTCTCCTGGTGTCGGAGTTTGGGGTTTCTTTTTGAGTCCCGGCTGGGGCAGGCTGGCCTGTGTTGTCCACTCTTCTCTTTCACCAGAGTTGCCAGGGATTCCCTTCGATCTCCCTCGTGTGGCAGAGGATCTGAGGTGGGCCTGGGCCTCCCCCGCCTCTGCCCAACTCTCCAGGTGAGGGCCAAGTGCGTGTAAGGTCAGCCGGGGAGGATTTGGCCTAGCAAAAGTAGCCTGTTTAATCTGTTTTAAATGCAAAATTGGCTGAAGAAGAAGATCTTACCCAGGCTTCACAACAAGAAAGAATGTTGATTTTCAATTTTGCAATAAAGTGCAAGCCCACTGAAGTCCATTCTTCCCTCTGGACAAACGGAAACATCAACTGTTCACAAGCTCTGAGAAATAAGCAAAAGCAGGTGGGTTTGGAGGGGAGTTGAAACCTGGAGGAGACGCTCAGGGGCGACTGTCTCACGTCTTCTGTCGCGGATGCAGCCTGTTCACGCAGTGACCCAGACAGGGGCAGCGCTGGGGAGCAGTACATGTGAGGGGCAGGGCAAGGAGGGCTGCAGAGCTCCGGAGCTTCCGGGAGAGACCCCGGGAAGACGCCAGGGTTCTGTGCGTGAATTTGCACAAGACTCGGGCTAATTTCTGTGGAACCCATGCACGTGACACAGCCAACCCAGCCCAGCCCAGGCCCGAAGGCTGGCTGATGTCCTGGTATTCCCGTTTACAGAGGCTAGATCCGCAGGTTGAGCTCTTGGAGCCATGCCCTTGTGGGATTGAGCCAAAGTATGCAGGAAATTTAAATCAGAACTGTATCATAGAGTTTTGGATGCAGTTAAAGCTCACTTAGAAGAAACTTGGAGATGTGATACTTTCAATAGAAAACAAGGAAGCTCTAAAATCCACTAACGGTCTACATCAAGAAGGAATTTTAAAAATGCTCACTGAACAACCAAAATCATTTCATTTAATTTTTCCTATTGACAGGATAAAGGAGAAAAACCATATGATCCTTTCATCAGACAAAGAGAAAGCATTTGATAGGACTCAAATTCATGATAAAAGCCTTCGGCAAACTACACATCCTCAAATTGATGACAGGCATTTTAAAAATACTGGAGCCAGCCTCGCACTTAATGTGGAAAAATTTCATGGCAGCTCTTTGCATGTGGGAGTGAGGCAAGAATGCATACTTCTCCAAGCTGGGGTCCACCAGCATCCAATGTCCTGGAGGATGTAACTTCTGAAATGCAGTGTTACGGAGAAATATAGGAGAGAATAGGAGAAAATGGAAAAAGTCAAACTAAAACCCCAGGCAATGCACAGAAACTCAGTGCCACCTGAACCAACATGTGAATTTAGCAAGGTCAGAGGACTGAAGACCAACAGTCAAAACTCAGTATCTTCTCATACACTAGCAGCACACCGCTGGAAAATACGTAACGGTTGTATTTGTAGTGTTGCCAAACCATTAAGAATTTAGGAATAAATTAACAAAATATGTCCATGATCCATATGCCAATAAATATGGAGATTTCTTAAAGAAATTAAAAAAAAAAAAAACCTAAGCGGAGAGAGTTGCTTTGTCCATAGACTGGAATACTCACTGCTGCTTTGTTGGAGCCCTTCCCACACTGAAGTGCAGATCCACGTGCAATTCAAATCAAAATTGAATCATGCTTTTTCTGTAGGGCATGACAAGCTAATGATACAGTTTATATAGAAATACAGTGGACTTAGAATAACTGCAACAGTTTTTTAAAAGCAGCACAGCCCTGTAGCACTCACCCAATTCTATGACTTACTGTAAAGCTATCGTAATGAATAGTGTTGGACTGACAAAATGCAGGTATAGTTCAAAGGAACAGAGTATCGAGTCTAAAATCAGACCCTACCTTTGTGGTCCATTTTAGTTTTAAACAAAAGTGCCACAGCTATGCATTTGGGGAAGAAATACCTGTTCAACAAATCATGCTGAATCAGCAAATGCAGCATCACCCATGATGCTGTGTGTCTGCGTAGAAGCAGGAAGAACGCTGGGAACAAGTGTGCTGTTCTGTATTTCAGTCCTTTATCAGTGTTTTCGGTACCAGGGCTCGAACTTAGGACCCTGCACTTGCCAGGCAGGCACTGTGCAGCTGAGTTCCATCCCCACCCCTTTGTCTGTTTCTGTGATGTCTTCAGTGCTGCTTTCTGTTTTTACTGTGCATAGAGCTTGCTTTCTCTTTCACCTCTCCTTGTTTGCCATCCTCCCATGAGTATACACATTTGTTTGCCTTAACAAATCTCAATTGCATACTTATTTTCTACTTTATGACATTCTACTCTTACAACTATTTCCTTCTCTTTATATGTTTAGGTTCAATTTAGAGTTCTTTTTTTTTTTATAACTTTGGAAGATGGATGCTCAGCTTTTCTTGTTGCATGCTTGTTTTCCAGTATGTATATTTACGACTATAAATTTTCTTTTAGCGTAGCTCAGTGGCATCCTCAGGTTTTCATGTGCAATTTGATGATATTTGCATTTTATTTATTCAAGTTATTTTAAATGTTTATTGTGATTCCTTGTCTTGTTTTTCCTTGATTAGCCTATTTTTCTAAGTGATCATGGATTTGTTGCTTGACCTTGTAATTCTGTTTACTTGTGCTTTATATGTTTTGAGACCGTGTAATGAAGCACATATAAAATTAAAACCGCACTCTAAAGCTTTCATTGTTAAAATTTGTATGGCACATATTTTTCTTCAGCACTTTTATTTGGACATGTCTTTGAAATTGTTTTTGAGTTTAATATTTTTAATCCAGCGTGACAATCTTTGTCTCTTAAAGTGATATATTTCTTCTTCTGCTTGTAATAACATCGGTGATACATTTGGGTTTAAATCTGCCATCTTCTCTTTTTAATCAGTCTTACCCTTTATGCTTTATTTGCAGTCTCTTTTCTTTCTTATTTATATGATTGAGAATTATTTAACCTTCTACTTTCCCCTCCCGGCAGTTATATATTTAAAAAGTATCTTTAGTGGTTTTTGTGTCATGTAGAGACAAGGGCCAACATCAGTCGGTACGTTCACATTCTTCAACCCTTAGTTTCTCTAAACAAAATTATTCTTCGGTACCTTCTATCAGTGAATTTTGGTTTGTGCCGTTCTGAGGCCTGTTTAGGTCTGTTTTTGTTGTTTCTGCTCTCATTTGCATGACTTGCTTTTTATATCCCTGATGATCCTGCCCCAGAGTCTCACTGGTCTTCATCTGTGGGAGCCTGGAGCCTCTACCTGTGGGATGCTTTCTTCTGATGACTGCTCGAGTCTACCTTGCTGGATGCGGGCTTAGTCCTGGTGTGTTTCAAGAATCGTGCTGTGTGCGAGTGTCCTTGCCTTGGTGGACACTCACTCCTGCTCATGCTGTCCCACCCTCAGCACCAGGTTTCAGGCTTCCAACTCTTGCAATTGCCAACCAGCTGCAGGAAGTATTTTCATGAGGAGAGAGATTCCTCGGATAACCTTGCTTTGCTTTCCTGATAAGAACTGTTTGTCCAGAGTCTGGCTGCAGACTGTCAGTGTGAAAGTGGTGCCCATGACCTATCCTAGGTCTGATTCCTGGAGACAGAGCTGTGATCCAGCATTTCTCTGTGGTGGAAGAATCACGACGTGTCATGTTGTGATTTGTACCAGATGATCATCTTTTCACTGCTATGTGTGAATCGACAGAGACAAGCACCATGTCATCCTCAAGTGCACATAACTCCTGCATTCCTGAGAGAAGCATCAGTATGACCTGCTTATGTGCCATCCTGACTTTATGAAAAAGATGTGCAATATTTGTATTTAATCATATTTTGACTTTTCAAAATGAAGAGATTAGATATGTTGAACTGGCATTAGATGCAGTGTTTGAGTATTCTGACGATCTTATTTTGTCTTTTATTCTTTACATTGTAGACCAGGATGTTCGATGTAATTATGTGACACTAAATGTGTATAAATGTTTCGTTAAGATGTACACGTAATACTAACAGGAGCATATACATATATTTGGTGTTTGGCAGAAACTTTTAATATAGTTTAGAGTTCTGATTTTCTTCTAGGTGATGGTATGGAACCAAATAAAATGCCTGGCTACATGTAATTTTTTAAAATTTAAAACTAGTTAATCAAATGAGGATTGTGTTAATTAGAGGCTCCGAATAGGGGATGATTGTGTCTCCATGGGTCGCCGGTTCTGACTGGGCACCCTTTTGGTCATCACACGGAACGGGGAAGGTGCTCCTGTCTCCCAGGGTTGCTGCCCAGGGTCTCATCATGGCGATGTGGGTCCCCACAACGAGGCATGGCCCAGCTCTAAGTGTTGACAGTGCTGGAAGTGAGACCACCTGCTATGAACAGATAATCTTGATAATAGACTTGGTATAAAAGAGAACTTGATCAAGAATTGTGTTTGGAGACCTGTCTTGTGGGCTTCATGGTTTCTGCATGAAGGTCGGCTAACAGCAGTGCCATGTTATATTTGGCATTTTTGCTATAAGCAAATCCCAGTGAAAGGCGTGCCCGGGGACTTCTGCACCAGTAGGGTGTGCACCTCCAGCTCCGCCTGGGCCCTCACACCACAGGTGCATCGTGGGTCCCCCAGCATCTCCAGCTGGGCCCCCATGGCAGCCTGAGCAGAAGGACTCCCACACCTCACTTTTCCTTCTAATTGTCTTCCTGCTTCTTCCTGGATACAATTTTCTGCATCTGTCCAGGGCTGTGAAAAGTTATCTGCTGCATTTAAATAGACCTTTCCTTCCTGTCTCTGATGGTTATAAAAACTGTGGATTTTCTTTTTAAACTCAAAGTGTGATGTTAAAAATAAATGGAAGGGCCGGGGATTTATATCAGAGGCACTGTGAGGTACAGAGTTTGATCCCCGGTACCTGATGGAACAGGGCCTTTATAGAGCTTGGAAAGAGATTGCCTTCCTTTCAGATTTAAATTTACTGTGGACATTAACACAAGTCGAGGAGGAATCCCTGCCTCTGCTATTGTACTTTTTTCTCTGTGAAGCTTCAGTGTGCATATGTGATAGTAAATTCTTTCCAGACTGGGAATTTGAGTCTGACCTTTTATAAGAAGGGAGAATGCAGGGCCCCCTTATCTTCCCTTCTTTTAGTTTGAAAGGCATCTTAGAAAAGAAGTCTTGTGTATGTTCTCATTTTAAGTAGGGTTTCACTCTCCACCCTCTCTTCCAGGCGCTGGAGCATCTCCACTTAATAGAATACGTGGGGGAGCAGACTGCTTTGCTAATAAAGGTACAGTCAGTGCTATAATAGAATGTCCCAGCCACTGTTCTTTGATTTTTGTAAAAAAAAAAAAAACCCAGTAAGGAGAGGTCACACTAATTAAGTAAAGAGCGCAGCAGGGAACCTATTTTATCCTGATTAGTCTAGAGATGAAGGGAGATTTTCCCCCAGAGAGTATCAGTCACAGGTGCTGCTGCCTTCCAGATCACCCTTAGTTAAATCCTGCCTGAGAATGAGAGCTGTGGGTGTTCCGTGGCTGCTGCGAAGTCCCAGTGCCAGCCCCGGCTCTGTGGGGCCACAGGACCAGTGAGTGGCCCGGGGTTGGTGAGGCACGTGGTGTGGGTGTGGCCCTGGTTTGCACACGCGTGTGCACTTTGGTCTTGCCACGTGTAGCCCTCCTTTGGCCCCTGCCGCGTGTCACCTGGCACAGCACACTGAGGGGTGTGTGATGGAACAAGAGTGTTGACGTTGGGCACTGCTGTTGTCCCTCCCTGCAGACTGTTCCGGAGGACCGGCGCCTGGCCGCCGCCATGGTCCTGGTGATGTGGGTCTCGGCCTTGGTGTCTTCCCTGATCGACAACATCCCATTCACTGCCACAATGGTGAGTCAAGCTCCAGCGGGTGCACGGTCTGGGCCTGCCCCTTATTCTGAGGAAGCGGAGCGTGCAACACGCTCATGTACCACACTCACAGGTCTAGAGCACAGCACGGGCACAGCCTAGGGCAGCAGGGCAGGAGCAGGGGGCGAGGACCCACACGGCAGCCGGCAGCCCAGGGCGTCTCCTTGGGGACTGGCCAACCCCACTGAGGACTTCTCCCTCCCAGAAAATACTTTTTTCTCTTTTTTATAAGAAAACCACATTATACATAATTTAAAGAGCAACATAAAGGAGAAAAGAAAAGCTAGCACAAAGTGGGGAGACAGATCCTCTGCAAGTGGGCAGGGGCCCCAGAGACGGAGGGGCGGGAGGGAGTGCTTAGGTCATGCTCTGTGCCCCACCACCCCACGGCAAGTGCGATTCTTAAGTACTGTATTCCAAACGCACTCGTATAATAAGCATAGAAACAAAGTCAATTCTCACCTTGAAAAGAGAGAAATAGTTGAGACATCAAAAGATAGACATTTTCATCCTTATTTCTATCCAGTCTCAGTGGCTTCTGGTGCTGGAGCTGCTCAGGCTGAACACTTCTGTGCTCCTGAGCCCAGCCACATTCATTGTAAGCTTCCCGCAGGGCCAGTGAGTCCTGTTCCTGGGGTTTTGTCTCAGGGCAGGAGCTAACTGTGAACTCAGGAGTGATGAGGTAAAGGTGGGAGCAGGGCTTTGCACCCAAGAAGTGGGGTCCTGGTTCACTGACACAGGGTTGAGTGTGTGGCGTGCACTCCTGCAGGACACCGGCTGAGGTAGGCAGCTCCCGGGGTGTCCATCATCCTGTGTCATGTAGGGGTCAACGGGCCCCCACAGAGAGAGCGGCAGAGCTGACAGGGAGGAGAGGGTGGGCCGAGCCCGCAGCCGCTTCACCATGCTGATTTCCATGCTGGAAATCTGTGTTGCCCTCGGCCTGGGACCCAGTGTCTGCCCACTTTCACTGTCGAGCAACCTGGCTGTTCTTTCAGAGTCTGGGTTTGGAAGCCTGAGCTCACTTTGTAGCTGATTTTATATTTTCATGAAGTCCTGAGGCAGAGATGTTACATGCCTAGTGTCAGGGGAAACGAACAGCACAGAACAATATTTGGAGATTGTTATCTTCTGTGTAAGAAGCAGGGACATGAATATGACAACATATGTTTTGAAATAAACAAAGGGCAGAATAAAAACAGTTGTTTTCACTGTGCTTACCTAAACACTAAAGCTAAAAGGCAGAGATTGGCAAATTTAATTTAATTTAAAAAGTAAGTATCAACTTACTTAAAGAGTATATTCTTTACAAGAAATGCACTTTAAATATAAGGACAAGTTGAAAGAAAAAGGATGGGAAAAGAGCATACAACACTAAGCATAAGAGAGTTGATGTGGCTATAAAAATAACAAAGTAAACTTTAAGAGAAAGTGTGTTCAGGAAAGAGGTATCACCATGAGGAAGGGCGGGTTCCCCGGCAGGCAGGACGTGATCTGAGCCGTGCCCCACGACAGCTCCAGGTGCACCACACAGAAGCCAGGGCGGCTTGCAGCTTGGCTCCCTGCGGCTGCCAGAGGTGCATCTCCTCTGGGGTTCCTGAGACGCCCATACCATTCACAATAGCAGAAGCACCCCATGGCCCCACTGCTTAGCACTGTCCTGAGCACCCAAGCAGCAGGGCCACTGCACAAGCCTTGCGTTCAACCTGTACCTTATACACATTAACTGCCAGTGAGACAATCAATAATCTTGGTGCCACTTTTATGCCCATGTCACTAATAATGGGGTCCTCCAGGCCAGTAGGTGGGCAGTCGGCCCCAAAGTTCTCTTAGAAGGGCCTGCTTTCTAGAGAACTGTCTTAGTCTCCTGTGCCCAATCTCTCAGCGAGACCCTTACCCAAGACATGACACAGTGATGCAGTCCAAAGAAGAACTTCATTTGGCTGGCCAGGACCCACCCTCCAGTGGAAGTGGCCATGGAGTCCAGTCCCAAGTTGAAGTTGAGTACAGTTTTTATAGGAAGGAACCTCCCCGCAAAAACTTACCCCCTCCTCCCCCTCCCAAAAGCTGCTGGCAGTAATCGTCCAGGTGCCTCTTACCTTGGTTTGCTTTGGGGTCCCGCATTGATCGCTTGGTGGGAAAGAGAATCTTGGCTCGCTGGGCCCGATCTGGGGCCGTGTCCCTCCGGGCCCCAAAGCAATCTTTAGGGCCTCCTTTACCCCAGTGTAAACTTCCTTATCTAAGCCAGAACAGCATGAAATATTTTAGCTAGGGACTGGGTCTCCTCACAGGAAAATTCCCGAGCTCAGATAGGGGTTGGATAGCACGCCTGGCAGGTGAGCCTCATAAACCCTCCCTGCGGTGTCAGTTCCACAGTAGCCATGAACACGCTTTGTGGTCTCTAAAGGGCAGTAGGTGGGTTTTTCCCAGAAGAACAATCTTGAGGTTACACAGAGGACAGGCTAAGCCACCAAAGGGTGGGTTTTAAACAAAATGGAGTCTCTTATGTCAACCCAGGTTTCTCATCCGAGCTTCTGGGTTTTTCCCAGAAGAACAATCTTGAGGTTACACAGAGGACAGGCTAAGCCACCAAAGGGTGGGTTTTAAACAAAATGGAGTCTCTTATGTCAACCCAGGTTTCTCAAGTCCGAGCTTCCCGGGTGGCCAGGTCTGAGGCACCTAGGATGGGAGTGTGGGGCACAAGAGGGGTGGAGGAGGAGCTGGAGCTGCTCGGAGGTGCCTTGGCATCTGGCCTGACAGTGGTGCATGGGCAGGTGACCATTTTCTCCTTGGCACACTTGGGCCAGGAGGGGCGAAGAGGGAAGGACTGACACAGGCCTCTGTCATCTCTAGTGGCCTCGGGTCCCATCTTAGTATCAGCAGAGGCCTGAAGAAAGAATGCCAGGGTGTGGAGGAAGGACGTGTGAGGTAGTGAGCTGCTGCCCCCAGCGCCCGCAGCTAGAAGAGGCCGCACACACGGAGCAAAGACTCCAGAGTGGTGCCCAGCAGAGCTCCCATGCGTAGTGGCCATACAGCTTGCAGGACAGTTGGGTGTGAAATGCGGAACATTGTCCTCCTGCAGTGAGGAAGGGACAAGATTGCCTATGAAAACCATTTCTACCAACCATGTCCCAGAGGCCAGAGGCTGTGCTTTAGACAAGAAAAGAAGTCAGAACTCTGAGGACTGGAAAAGAAGAAATAAAAACTTTTATTACGTACAGAGAACACAAATCTTAGAAAATTCAAAAGAATGCAATTATTAGCTGTTATAACTAATAAATAAATTTATCAGGGACCCTAGACTTAAAAGTTAGTTCAAAAATCAGTTGTGTTTCTATCTATGAGTGACAAACTAATAGAAAATGAAGTCTTGAAATACATGCAAATAACAACAGCATTTGTTAACATAAAAACTGTCCCAGTCCCCGATTCAGCCTAGCGTGATCATTTAAAGGTCTCTGGACACTGGTGGAGCCACCCTCACACCAGCCCTCGGTTCCCGCCAGGATCAGCTCACGCACGTCCCCGGTTCTCGGATGACCGTGTGTCCGCACATGGTGAGGTGCGCGACAGAGCCACGGAACAGGCTCTGTCCGACCCTTCATGGACTGCTTCTCCAGGCCCCACACACTCATTGGTTAGAAGTCCACCTCCCGGGCGTGCTGCAGGGTCCCAACCCATGTCCTTCCTGGGACTGATTTCCTGTTGGAAATGTAGGTTGTTCCATTTTAAAAAACAAGACACTTCACATTTTCATTCCCAAATTTTAACAGCTATTTGAGGCTTAACTTTGAAAAATATGTCAGGGAATCAGAGGCTACCGCAGCAAATGGTGTGACCCTCCCTTGTTTGCAGGGGACGTGTTCCACCACCATCATCTGAGGCCTGAGGCCGCAGGTGGCACTGAGCCCTATCTGTATACACTATATTCTTTCCAAACATGTGCAACTATGATTAAAATGTAATTTATACGTTAGACACCTTGAGATTAACAACAATGACTAATTATGAGATAGAACACTTACACGTTTTTTATATTGCTTTATTTCTTAAAAATAAAACAAATAGCTTGAACACAGAGAGAATTAAACACTCAGATTAATCCATGTGTGTGGTACGTGAGCAGAGCTCTGAACATATCTGTACACACAAGCATGTCATTGTATAGTTGGGTCTCTAGGTCCATTCGCTGCTTCTCTAGTCAATCTGTTCGGATACAGCAAATTGTTTTGTAAAATGATCTAGTTCTTCTTGCACTTCAGAGAATCTTTGCATTGTTTTCTTTGTATTAGGCTTTAAAGGCTCATTATGTACCTAACAGTCCCGCGATTGGTTTCTTTATACTGCGGAGGATCTCCGTCTATGTTTAGAACTTTTGGCAATTCTTCATTTTTAGCCTTTAAATGTTTTTAAAGCAACATGTAGGTGGATTTTTAAAGCTTCCAGCAGATAATCTTAGCTGGCGGTGATTTTATTCTATTCTTTTAGTGGGATCACTGTATTGTGGAGTGTGTAACCTAGTGACAGTATTGTCTGTAAGGAAACACAGTCTGGGGAGTGCAGAGCCCATCAGCACCTCCAGGAGGTAAGGAGTAAAGAAACAGTGAAGACTTATAGCAATAGAAAAGAGCTTGGCTATCTCCTACAGCAGTCTCTCCAGTTGGGAGTCCGGGGATCCCCCGTGGAACGCGAGTGCAGTCCTGTTGGAAAGCTCGTCTTCCAGAGGCAGGCCTGTCATGGAGCATGCTCAGTCTGAGCACATGCTCTTCCTACGTCACTTCCTCAAACATGGCGGAGGAGCGCTTCCTGGCTTGGTCCTGCAGCGTTCTCTCCAGGGCCCTTAGAACAGTGAGTCAGAACAACTCAGTGATTTTAGCTGTTTTCTCTGGAGGGCCTTATCTAAAACAGGGAAACAACTAGCAGTGATGTTCATAGTCATTTTAAAGGATAGCAGCTGCTTTCCTCTCAGGCATCGGTACTTGTGTGCAAAAGTTCCTGCTTGATGGCTAATAGATCAGGAGAACCTGTTTTAGTTAGTGTAAGGAGCAAAGCCGTTTATCCAGGCCAGTACCACTTTGTGGGGCTTTTGACAGTTCCCCTGGGGCAGAATGAGAGTGGGGTGAGCCTGTCTTATGAAGCCCCCCTCTCCTGCTGCCTGTGCTGTCTCCCCTGGGCTGCGGGGCTTTGTCACCTTCCCCGGTACTCCTTGTCATGCCTTTCTGGAACTTTTCCACGGAGGTTCTCCAATGTTGTGTCTGACAGGAGGGACCCAAGTTCCCTGCTACAAAGGAGGCAGGGAAGGCGTATTTCTAGCTTCTGTCTCTGCAGGCCAGAAATCATAACAGTTTGCCAAACACAACAGACTTTGCAGTCTCCTTCTATGCCCTTAAATGCCTTCTCCCCAAGGCAGAGTTTTGCTGTCCTCTGGGGTCTCACCGTTCTCTGCTCACACTTCCACCAAGTCATTCACCAAACTCATTGCCGAGAGATTTCTGCAATGTTCTGGGAGCTCCATAGCTTCACATTTGTGTCTTCATTCACTAGCATCTTGCCAGGATTGAAGAAGATATTTAGCAAGTCTTCATAAATGGATAAAAAGTGGGTTAACCACAAAGGTTGGTTTTCCTAAAGTAACTCTTCGCCAGATTCCCAGCCACTCTGGCACAGGCAGCTGGACACCTCAGGGCTTCATTGTGTCCCTCTGGGTCACAGATACACCTCTGCTGGTCCTTCTGCCTGGCTCCCCACCCCTGAGTTGCCTTCATCTTCAGTGCATGGGGGGCTGCCCTCTCCTGCCTTTGCTGTTCTTGGCTGTCTCCCTCCGTCCAGGGCATCAGTCTTACATATACACCCTGTTCTGAGCCCTGTCTTCTGCAGCCGCTGGGCTGGGTCAGCACTGTTGGCTGGGAGGCCCCCAGGAGCAGCTGGGTGCCCATGTCTGTCCATGTCCCTGGGGATCTCTGGGTACACTGGTTCGAGAGCTTGGGAGCAGCGTGGATACTTTGGGACTGTTGGTGCTGGAGATGAATCAGCATCTACAGGTGCTTTCCTCCCTGGGGCAGTGTCAACAGCAGAGTCTGTGGACTCCGGGGTCCAGCTACTCACCATCTTCCCTCTCTCACCATCCTGCTGCCTCCAGCCTGGTGAGACGACTGCTCACAGTGACCCCGCGTGTTCAGTGGTGTCCCCCACTGTGCTGCTTTCTGACGATGCAGCAGTATGAATGGGTGGTGGGTGGGGATTTGGGTTTCTCGTCCACAGTGGGTAGCAGGAGAGCCTGGCCCAGGTGTGTGTGTCCTCTTGGCAGGCTGCCCTGGCTCGTGTGGACACACAGTGTCCAGGTAGCTGAGGTTCTGTTCTAGGAGGTCTGGTTTCTTGGAGGACCTGGACCAGCTCCACTCACGTGTCCCTGGTTCTCTCTGTACATACGTGGGAAGCCTGCTCAGCTTCAGTGGGGATGGACAAGGACCAGAGAACATTTTGTGGAGATAGAGTGGCTTTCAGACCGCACAGTGACCCAGCTTCCGACTGTCATGGTTGCCTGTGTTCCGGCCCCGTCTCTGCTTTGACAACACAGCTCTGACTGCAGTTGTCTGCCAGGTCCACAGAGGCCTTATCAGGAAGGTGCAGTGGGTATTTCCAGTGACCAGGATGGCGTCGGACATGCTGTCAGGGGCTGCACTTGAGAAGGGAGCGCAGCACCTGCTTGGAAGGGGTGTTCATTAGACAGACCGGCCAGTCTGTCCCTTCACTACAGGGCCGTGAGTCTCTCCCTTGGCGAGTCTGCCTCGGGGAAGTGCACCTCCTGAGTGTCACTAGTTTGGGTGGTGTCTCCTTCATTTGTGCTGTCAGCTGTGTGCTCGCAGCAGTGGTTGGAAGCACAGTTTGTGTCTGTTTGTGGTGTTCCCTTCTTCCAGTGACCAGGGAAGAATGCCAACTAATTCGCAGCATTCCAAAGTCTTCATTCATGACTGACAGCCTCACACCGTGGAATGTCTACCTAGCTACCACGTCCAGAGTGGAAAGAACGAGATCACAGATGAGTTTGTCTCCTCTAGTTGGCCGCACAGAGTGCTGGTGAAGCTTCCGACCAGAGCATAGCCAGGTCACAGGAGGGGCCCATGGCTTTCGGGAAATTAGATTTGCTGTTTTGGGTTCTCCAGGCTTCTTTGCCTTGGGTCCTTCTCCTGCTGTGGACCTTGGCTATCTTTAACAATGACACATTAAATTAACACTTAACACTGCAGCACCAGTTTAATGTGGATGCTTCATTCATATTTAGTGCAGTCAAGCGGAAAGGAGGCTGCCTCGGGCAGTTTGCAGCGCCCTCCCGCCCTCCCACCGCTTCCCGCCCTCCTACCGCCTCCCTTCTGTGTGACCGACCCTGTGTCTCTCCATTTGCGAAGCCAAGGGGCTGAGACAGTGGGCGGCACTGGGTCTTGGGCCAGTGGCTCCACTAATTGGCACAGACACATCTCAGCATTTTAATGCATCCTTCAACACCTCTGCCTACCCTCCTCCGCCTTCTCCTGTCTCCAGGCATCGGAGAGCTGTGGAAATCTGGGCCCAGACCTGCATCTGTGGGCAGGGCATCTCAGCCTCTGCTACATGGCCTGACGCCATCCTGGGAACCCTGGGTACATTGTTAACTACAGGGGACTCTGGCAGACTTTCTTCATTGACCTTTGATCTTTTTTAACCTCCTTGCTTAAATGGAAGGGGTTCTCAGGCGATTTTCCCTTTAAAATGTTATTATTCTTGTCTTGGTTGTTGAATTCAAAGAACAATGATTTATGCACATGGTCCCGAGAGTTTCCTCTGACCGATGTCTGGAGACTCAGCACTGTCTGTGTGTCCTTCAGCCTCCATGTGGAAGTCCTTTTTCAAGGCTGCCTCGAGTCCTCTCTCCCAGGTTTCTTTGCAGGGCCCGAGGAGACTTAGGAAAGACGTTGCTGGTGGCAGTGATGCCTGATGTGGGGAAGAACCCTCTGCACTTAATTTTCACCTTTGCGTTTTACTTGATGTTGCTTTCAGCTCATGCTTCCCTGAAACATTCAGGTACGGACCAGTGTGGAAGGCGGAACCAGGTCCAGGGGGCTGCGTGTAGGGTGAATAGCACGAGCGATCGCAGGAACTTAAAGCTGTGGTCTGCAGAGCGTCCGTGAGGCTCCAGTCTGCCTGAGCCGCATAGGGGAAGAGGACGGAGAGCAGTGGAGCAGCGCGGGGCTGCTGTTTCCTGTCGGCTCTGTGCCGGCCCTGATGCCCGGATGTGGAGCGGTGTGTGTGGACCACACAGGGGCGCCCTGCAGTCTTCACTTCCGTGACCCGCAGACCAGCCGCCACACAGCTGTCTCCTGGCTCCTCGGGCCCCGCAAAACACAAATGGCGCATTTAGGGGACCAGCAGTCTGAGCAAAGAGTAATAACCTCTGCAGTTAACACCTCGAGTTGTGGGGTCCGATGCCCACTGTCCTGCGGGGAGCCTCACAGGCTTGGGGTGATTCGCCCAGGCTGACCAGGGTATAGTTTCCCAGCAGAGCTGGACTTGTGAGATCTGTGTCCCAGACCTCTCAGTGTGGAAGGGCTGGCACACTCGCCCAGAGGGGTCTGAGAATGAACTAGGACAACGAGCGTAAGTCAGCATGGGCTTCATAAGTGCTGGCTGGACTTTGAGTCACCCAGACACTGCTTTAGACCATGTGATCTTACCACTTAGGATCTGCAGCAGCTGGGAGAAGGGGCAGCTGTGGATAGAGGGGCCCCTTGACCCCGTGGCTGGAGTCAGATAGGAGCAGTTTGTGTGGACACTAGAGTTCACTTTGGTTTCCTTCCAGGCGCGCTGTGATCCTTACTGCCTGATGGCTGACAGGGCACTTGGAATGTGGTAAATGGAGTATGCAGCTCCCAGGAGCTTCTGTGAGATACGACAATGTCCTCTCTGTCCACAGATTCCTGTGCTCCTGAGGCTGAGCCAAGACCCTGGGGTCAGTCTGCCCACCATGCCGCTCATGTATGCACTGGCCCTTGGCGCCTGCCTGGGAGGTAAGGGGCCCGGGCTGGGGAGGGAGCGGGTGCTGTGTCTGTCCCAGGCAGCAGCCCGTGTGCTGCAGACTGAAAGAAAATGAAGGAGCTCCCCAAGGTCTCGTGGAGACACATCCTCAGCTGCGGACAGGTCCCGTGGGCACAGTCACCTCTCACTCTGCGAGCTGCCACGGACACTGCACGCGTGTGGCCTGAGGAGTCGGCACCCACGTCTCAGAGCTGCTGTGCGCACGCCTGAGCTCCTACAAACCAGAGTGTCCTCTGCAGCATCCTCAGTCGGGCCGAAGGGCTGGACAGGGAGAGCCTTAAGAAGCCCAGAAGGGGGAAGATGTGCTAGTGTTAGGTGGCTCTGGGGGCTGCACTTTGGAGAAGTTGCAGATGGATTAGAAGTGTCGGATGAAAACGACCTGTGCTGACTGAGTCAAGGCTTTGGATGGGGCCCAGGGGGAGCCTCATTGCCTTCGGGGGCACAGCAGGATTATGGAGAATCTTAGATAAACATACCAGACAGATTTTCTTCTTGGACCTTAGCATGCTGGGGCCATCCAGCCTTCTTGCTCTTTGACAGCCTCTGACTGTGAAATCAATAACTCCCTGCTTAGTCCACTTTCCTGTTCGTGAAGCAGGGTTAGCGTCACCCAGGGGGTCCGGCGGACAGCTGATGCGTCACCTTGGTGAGGAGGCCGGCCTTTCCTCAGGAGGGCAGCATGGCTGTAAATGTTGAAATGGTCAGAGAAGGAGCGGGATGAACCTCATACAGAGCCACTTTGAACACCAGGGTTAGAGGCAGAGTCCAGGGCGCCTAGTTCAGCCCCTTCTGTGGAGTCCTGTTCGCCCCAACTTAACACTGGCTGTCTGCTGCAGTAACGTTGTGCCAGGAGACTGATTCATCACCCTGCTCTAGCATGTGGGAGGAAGTCACCTGAGCTGGGACGCAGAGGGGCTGGTCCTGTGATGGTGGGATGCCGGGGAGTCTGCAGGGAGAAGCCGGGAAAGCTGCTCCAAAAGAGCTGTTCTGACAGAGTCTTAGGAGAGAGGAGGCCCTGGCTAATTCTGATTCGCCCCATCCGTGTAAGATGATCGTGAGGAAAGACACTGACTGTGACTGCCATGGACTAATAGCCTGCAACCCGGGCACTGACCGACTGGCAGTGAAGGCTTGTGTCCCGTGGTCCTTTTCACCCAGTGGCTCTGGTCATTTAAAGCACCGTTCCAGCATGGCTGACGCCCATCTGTGCTGGGTGTCGTGTAACAGTTCTACGGGGACCCTTCTTTCACTACCTCAGGGCTTAGCATTTCAAACACATTCTGGTAAAATGGATACAACATAAAATGTACCGTCTTCGCCGTTGTACGTATACAGCTCAGTGGGATTGGACCTAGTCACGCTGTACCTAATGTACACACTGCGGCTTTCGCATTCTTGTCCGACTGTGGCTCGCGATGTTCCTCGTTCACACGGCATCACCACGCTGCCACCCACGCTGTGCTGTCACTTTGTGATCCACACTGTCCCTCACCGCGGCCAGCTCCAGACCTCCCCTCATCCCATGGGGAAGCCCCACACTCAGGAACAGTCCTGTCTCCTTTGGCCAGGTTTAACATTGTGAAGAACACTTGAGGTAGAAACTCTAGTTGTTATGAACGGTGTCATCTGCTGTGTAAATCGGGAAGATTTGCTTGCTAGCTCCTTTGAAACAAACACACAAAATTCCTAACTGGTCTGACCCTAACGCTTTTTTAAAACTAAGTTAAGAACAATTCAAGTCCCTTTTAATTCTTTCTCTTCTCTTCTCTTCTCCTCCCTTCCCTTCTCTTTCTTTCTTGACAGGGTCTCGCTGAACTCACTGTGTAGCCCAGGCTGGCCTCAAACTCACAGTAACCCTCCTGCCTCAGCCTCCTGAGTGTGGGGGTTACAGGTGTGTGCCATCACGCCTGGCAGTTTTTAGTTTTCATTTCTTCTCTATTGTTGGTGGGAGTGTAAACTAGTACAATCACTATGGAACTCAGTAGGGAGATCCCTCAAAAAAGGAAAACTAGAAACTTCTTGAACGAGTTGAAGACATCGCATCATAGGGACATACACATACCTATGTGCGTAGCAGCACAATTTATAACAGCTAAATCTTGGAGGCAGTCTACATATCCACCAGCAGACAAACAGATGAAGGCCGTGTGATAGTTACACACAAGGGAGTACTACTTTGCCATAAAGAAGGGTAAACTGCAGTGGTTTGTAGGAAAATGGATGCACTTGGAGGTCATATTTGGTGAAATAAATCAGATATACAAGCTTAAATATCTCATGGTTTCTCTTACATGAGAAAACCAAAATAGAAATCAAGCAATTCTTTTAAAAAAATCTCTGAGTTTCCTGGAAAGCAGAGGCTGAGACAAGGTTACACGCTAAGGTTTCCTGGGGTGGAGAGACTGTTAGAGGAGGAGACTGGGCACAGTGAGTGGGAGAGATGCAGACTCCTTCTGAGCCCTGCCAGTCTGGAGACTGTGCTGCTCAGGAGCGTGTGCTGTGTTGAAATCTCTTGCTTTCCTCAGACTGTTCCCACGTCTCTCTGGATGGGTGGCTCCTGACCTCCCCACGGCACGGGTGAGGGTGTGAAGTGGCGCTGCTCCAAGAAGGCAGCCTTTTAATCCTACTTGCACTGGCAGACGCAGGAAATTAGATGGGATCCTTTGTGTGCAGTGTTCACCAAAGTAGGGCAGGGGTCATTTCAGAAACTGGTCACTGTGTCGCAGACCCCACAAGTGTCAAGATACGGCGGCAGCCCCTGTGCGTCCCAGCCCCATCTGCCTGGATGCTGTAGAAGCTAGGAGGAGGTGCGAGCCGGGACAGACACGCAGGCCCTCTTTTTCTCTGCCTCACAGAGCCCAGGCATCTTGGGATACCATCGAAACCTTGCTAGTGTCATCTTACACCACAGAAAGCCCCCAACTTCTAACTTCTAGTGGTCTGACTTGCGAGTTTTTCACTTCACAATGGTGCAAAAGCAGTTCACCTTCAGTAGGAACCACAGTTTGGATCTCGAGTTGTGCTCTCTTCCTGGGCTAGCAACATGGGGCGAGACTCCCCTGCCCCCTGCCCCCGACACCCCCGCAGCCTCAGTCAAGCTCAGGATCCTAAGCGGAAAGAGCGGATGCCCACAGTGTAGGCGTGCCCT
>NW_022900919.1:2136193-2140025 GCF_012274545.1 Fukomys damarensis
CCCCCGCAGCCTCAGTCAAGCTCAGGATCCTAAGCAGAAAGAGCGGATGCCCACAGTGTACAGTGTTGCCATGCTAGGATGGCCCACAGGTGGGCACATTCAGTCCAGTTTACACTAGAATGTTTTCACCTTGCAGTAGGTCACTGGGTCACGACCCCAGTGTGAGTCAGGGGGCCTCTGTACCACAGCAGCCGCTGACATCGGAAAGGTGCAGTCATCTTCTCAACCTGTGTAGATGCCACCAGCACCTGTGAGCGGCCGGGGAGGAGGCGCCTGTCCTTGGTGGGCGTGATGCTGCCGACTCCTTCCGTGTCTTCCCTGCTGAAGATGGGCGGTTTGTTCAAGTCACGACCCTGAGAAAATTAGGAACTTTGAAGCCCTCTGAGTCCATGTCTGGCATTCTTTCTGTGGGACCAGCTGGTTTCCTGTATTTCCAACACGTCTGCCTGGGACCTGCCCCCCCCCCACTCTCCTCCCTCTGGCCTCCTTCCGTTGTGCCCGTGTTGGCAGCACACCAGCTTTTTGGGCTCATTTTTCTGACGTGGAGGCACAGGGCAGGGCTGTTTGGAAGCCTTCTTACATCGATTCTTTTCTTCCCAATAAACAGGTTTCTGCGCCAGTTCTCCTTACTTTCCTGTACGCTGCCTCGGAGAGCACTGTTCCCGTACTGTTTATGCAGATGTCAGAAATGGGCTAAGTTGGCCAGTCCTGGGTCAGGTGCTCACCCTCAAACGCTGGCCACTACCAGAGTGACCAGTGAAAGTGGCGTGGAGGGTGAGAGGAGGCCCTGCAAATCCGCCCTTCCCCGAGCCCAGCGCTGCACGCGAGTGTGGGGGGAGGGGCAGGACTAGCACTGTCCCTTCTGGCCGTGGGGGAGTGGGGTACGTTCATGTGAGGACAGGGAGTCTCCCACGCAGATGCAGGGTCACAGTGCTTACTCGTGGCGACATGTTCTGTGAAGGAGGTGGTCTTTGGTGACCATGTGGAATGGCGCAGTGGCTTCACCTGATTGGCTGTTTCTGCTCTTACTCATCGAGAGTGTGTCCAGGTGGACACCTGGGCCAGGGATCCTGCGGAAGCTAGTTCAGGGCTGGGATTCCATTCCATCGCTGCAAAGGATTCTTGCTCTCACCTCTGGCTCTGCTTGAATTGTCCTGTGAAATACACCTGCCGCCCGATTCCACAGTACCGAACCCTTTCTCCTTAGCGTCTCCTTCCTGTCATGTAGGGCAGCTGTAGTCTTATTCATGAAGAAATCATGGTATTTACAGACAGAGAATTTATCTTCTGCTTGCCAGTGTCTATATGTTTCCAGATATTTGCAAAGCAAATATCTTCGGTGCCTGTAAAGTAATCATCAAATCAAAGCCTGCGAGATGATCCAGATATTACAGAACAAAGGGGGCAGAAGGCTGCCACCAAGACATGCTGGGATTTTATCTTATTTTAAAATTCTGATTGTAGGTAATGGGACTCTGATTGGAGCATCTGCAAACGTTGTTTGTGCAGGGATCGCAGAGCAGCATGGATACGGATTCTCTTTCATGGAATTTTTCAGGTACTTTAAAACCCATTGTAAATTTCCACTTACCTATCCATTTCCTAAGCTTACTTAATTAAAAAACAATGCACATTGCTAAATACTAGGATGAGTATGTTTTTAGCAATTAGAAGGACTTTGGTGCAGATGAGGTTAGCTTAGAAAAAAGCACAGTAAACATTTATTTCTTAGATTAGCTTCTTCCTGGTGTGGATGCTTCAGACATTTTGGAAGATTCCCAATTTAGTTGGGGCAGAAAGTGGTTGTTGGCTTGCAGGGTGTTTCATGCTGCTGTCCCCTTGCAAATTCTGACTGGGATTGAGCCATCACTGTCCGTAAGCATGGTGTGAAGTGAGGATCTGGCAAACTCCGCTGCATGGTGCAGAGACCCGGAGGTGACGCTGGGCTGGGCCAGGATGTCCATGCAGAGGGCAGCCGGGAGCTGGACTCTGCACCAGGGCCTCTCCGAAGATGGGAGGTGTGGCCGGAGGGGCGGCAGCTCTAAAGGAGGTCGCACTGAAGCAGTCAGGTCCACTCTGGGCCTGGCGGACCTGGGGCCTGTTTGCAGTGCTCCTGTGAGCAGGTCAGTGAGCTGGTGGGCCAGTGGCGTGGTCTCAAGATGAGCACCCTGCAGGCCGGCCGATGTGGCGCACGCCTGTAATCCCAGCACTCAGGAGGCTGAGGCAGGAAGATTGTTGTGAATTCAAGACCAGCCTGGGCTACGTGGTGAGTTCCAGGTCAGTCTCAACTACAGAGTGAGACCCTGTCTTAACCCCCCCCCAAATAAAACCAACAAAAAAACCCCAAACCATGAGCATCCTTCAGGGGGTGAGGGGCTGTCCTGTGCTGGAAAGGCTTTGACCATAAACCCACAGCTGGGTGTGTGAGCAGTGGTGGGTTACAGAGCCAGCCTGGGCGAAGAGCGGCAGGCTCAGGCTGAGTGGAGAGTGTCTTGCGGCCTGGAGACCGCAGTCCCTGCCCAGCTGGTTACTCACTGCTCTGACAGTGCTTCTCACCCAGCCTGCGCTGGGAAGAGAGCCTGGCTTGTCACACCAGGAAGGGACTGAAAGCGTTGTCTTAACTCTCTGTTGCTGTAACGAAATACTCAAGACCAGGTAACTGAAAAAGAATAGAGGTTTATTTGGCTCCCAGTTCTGGAGGCTCCAGAAAGTCCCAGAATGCGGTGCTGGCCTCCACTTGGCATCGGTGGGGGCCTCCTGCTGCATCGGAACATGGCAGAGGGCATCTCAAGGTGAGAAGTGCAGGCAGGCCTGGAGGGATGTGACCCGTGGCCCGAGAGGGGTGACCCACTGGTGAGGGTGGAACCCTCATGACCCGGATTCCATGTGGGAATTGGGGGTTGTTTCCAGCACATGAAGCTTGAGGGACACATTCACACCCTGGGAGGAAAGTCCTTGGCGTCAGGGCTAAAGAGCTCTCATCCTGTCACATTTTGACAATGAAAGTATAGTACGGAAAAGGAAAATGTGATATATTTGGCCTTATCATGATTCACAAATGTGTTACGTAGAAGAATCTTGAAGTGGACACATAAACTATGGACTGTGACGAGGTGACACAGCAGCTGTGTATCCTGAGTGTTGGTTCACACGGGTTTGCACTATTGGCCATTTCCGTAGCTCCTGCAACCCAGGCAGTATGTGGCAGCATTGCTGAGATGCTGGTCTGAGCCCTGGGCCTGGGAGGGAGGCGCCGGGCTGGTGCTCACCCGGGAGCACCAAACACATCCACACAGGGCTCTGGCGCCTGGTGACCCCGCCGCTGCAGGACAAGGGGCCAAGCTCAGTGCTGAGCCCACCTAGTCTCGCTGGACCCGTCCACTCCGCTGAGGACAGAAGGAGCAGTCCTGTCCCGAGGGATTCTCTCAGCAAGAACAGCATCACTTGTGAGGACTGACTGCCGCCTCACACTGCCACCTGCTCGCCCGCCCCGTGGGCAGTGAGGCCCGAGCCAGGAGCACGGCCGGCACCGGGGCTCACGCTAGGCCCTCGGAGCCGGGCAGTGGGCGATGCGGACCGTCTGGGCCGGGCTCCGTGTTTCCTCCAAAGCAGGAGGCCGTCATTCAGTGCCGCTGCTCTCTCTCAGGCCGGCTTCGCACATGATGCGTGGCCTCTGTGCTTCCAGACAGCAGGGAGACCTCACGGCCGTTCTGTGGCGCGGGTGGTCCCGCGGGGAGGCCGGAGAAGCACGGGGTGATAGCGCGGAGAGGGGGCTTCGGGACAGAGACGCTCCGGCGCGGTGTTCTCCCCGGTACCACCTGCGGGCACCCGC
>NW_022900919.1:2140277-2197179 GCF_012274545.1 Fukomys damarensis
GGTCGCCCTTGTCGTACGCCCGGCTCTGCTTGACGTTCTGACGAGCAATTTCGATGCCCGCACTGACCCTCAACCCCATTTCAAAATTTGTTCTATAAAAATGGCTTCCCATGATTCACAGTGCGAAATGTTGACTTCCTGTTTTATTACTATTTTCTGACTATAAATATGTACTTAAATATGCAAAAGAATAAAATATGTCCATAACCTATAATTCTGCTACCCAGAAATACCGCTGATTGCAATTTTGTGTTTTCTTACATTTTCCCTGCCTACCGTACTACACATATTTCTTTTTATATCAGAGTATTAAAATCACATTATGTCCTACCTTTTTTTCTTCATAGTACATTGTGCCCATTTTACCAGACCATTAATTATTCTTCCAGAATAGAATATATTTATGCATATACCATGCAAGTATATTCCTGTTTATTTTACCTTTGTTGAATATTGAAATTGGTTCAGGTTCTTTATTATTATCAGTGGTGTGATAAGCATCTCTATAAATAAAAATTTGTTTCATTTCTGATTCATTGGAAATAATTTTCCTGACATCCAATTGCCCTAAGTGAGTTATGTTTAAGAATCCAGATAAATCTTGACAAGCTGGTATATGGGAGGGTTGTTGTCACTCAGCTTGTCGTGCTCACTCCTGAAAATCACTACTGCCATCTGTTTTTTTTTTTTTTTTGAGACAGGGTTTCACTTTGTAGTGCAGTCTGGTCTCAAACGCATGGTGATCCTCCTGCCTCAGCCTCCCAGCTGCTAGGGTTACAGGTGTGTGCCACTGCTCTTGGCTCATTATTACCGCTTTAAACACACATGACTCATCTTGACAGTGAACAATAGATTCATATTTTGTTTCTATTAATTCCACTGAGATTAAATTCTTTCCGAGAAGTACTGGATACATACATTTATTATTTTATAAACTTTCCACTCATATCCTTTGCTTATGTCTTTTTCTTGAGAACTTTGAATTTTCCCTATATTTTAGACTCTCCCTATGCACCTGAAGGAATCTGTTCTGATATATACGTTGTGACTATTTTTTTAGTTTTTTGGTGTATTAAATGTTTCACAAGGCTTTTAGCTATTCTATAGTCAAAACACAGATTTTTAGCTGTATTTCTGTCTAAATATTTTCTGGTTTTATTAAAATTTTAAATGGCCTTTCAAGATGCTTGAGGATTCATGCACAGTTGTATGAAATAATCCAGCAGTCCTGGACCTATTACCCAGTTCCTTCTAAAAATAAAATTTTGAGAAACTGTGGTACAATATCACAACCAGGACACTGAGGTGGATGTAGCCATGGTGTGGAGAATCTGATTTCCACAAGGTTCCCTTGTGTGTTCTTTGATATCTTGCCCTCTTCCTCTCCCCTCTACCCCCTCCCACAATCTGATTTCTGTTTCTAAAACGTTGTCATCCTAGGAGTGTTATATAAATGGAATCATACAGGATGTGACCTTCTTAGGTTGGCTTTTTAAACTCAATGTAATTGCCTGGTGATTCAACCAAATTGACTCATATATCAATATTTAATTTCTTTTATTGCATCCCATGGGATGGATGGTACTACAGTTTGTTTAATAATTCACTCTTTAGACAAATCTGAGTTGTTCCCCATTTGGGGCAGTTATGAATAAAGTTGCCGTGTCATCTTGTCACAGTGTATAGATAGTTTATTCATTCACTTAACGGATTCTTCTACGCAACACATTTTTGAATCTCGATAAGGCCGAATGTGTCAACTTTTCCTTTTATGTATTACACTCTTGGCTCAGAAATGTGGTACTGTAAGAATTCTTTACCTAGTCCTGGATGCCGAAGAGTTTTTTTCCTTTACAAAAAAAGGTTTGTAGTTTTACTCTTGAGTCTATGTTAAGTTTTAGTTTTACATTTTGAGTTAATTTTTTTACGAGCTCGAAGTTTTGAGTTTTTTGGCCTGTGGATGTGGAAGACTGCTTCTGTTTGAGGAAAGAGTTGTTGTCCGTTGTTTTCATCTGGGAGCCCGCTCGTGGAACAGGGTTCAGGGGGCCTGGACTGGGAAGGCAAGGCTCGAAATCACCAGGCAGGTTCCGGGGAGGTTTCTGCAACAGTTCCGCTTTAGTCAGCAAATGCACAGGTTTATATAGGGTAAGGCGGGGGTGGAGCCAGGGTGGTGCCATTGGATCGCTATTGGGTAGGGCAAGGTAGGGGTGGAGCCAGGGTGGAGTCGGGATATTTGGCACATCTTTATTGGCCACATGTTAGTTTTAGAATTATACGCTTTAGGGGCTGTGGTGAATGGAGTCAGGACTTTAGAGGTTCTTGAGAGGAACAGTTTATCTGTCTAAGGTCAGATCTCTGCACACCCAAGGGGGCGGATTGTTACAGCCCTAACAGGCCTCGGACTTTTCTCACGAGAGATGGGTGCGGCGCTCCTGACTCAGCCAGATGCTAACCTGATCCTCAATGCTTCTTCCTTGAATTACTTCCACGAGGTGGGCAGAAGCAGGCGAGGAGATCTTCTCCCGTCCGTTGATCTACCTGGATGACCCTTCCTAATTATTACAGCTTTGTAGAACTGTTCTGAAAGAGAAAAACAATATGCTAGGTTATGATTTTATCTGGATCAGGAATATTCAAATAGACTATGAATTGATGATTGTTTTATAGAACATTGGACATGGTTTACAACTGGCTTCTCAGGGTCATTTCAAAGTTTTGTCTGTTTCCATGATTATTTTATCTGTGGACTGATGTTTAATTAGCAACTTGCAATCTGCCTAGTTTTATTTTTAAAATAAGATTTTGATTTATTTGTTAGATCTAGTTTTCTATTTTCCACCTCATTAACTTCTATTTTTATCTTTATCGTTGCCTTCCTTGTACTTTTTTTTGTTAATTTTGTTCTTTTACTAGTTTTTTGAAATGAAAATTTATTTTATTTGTTTTCCTTTCCAAAATAAATGTTTAAACCTATACTTTTCCCCCTGATGATTGCTTTAAACACATCCTATAGAGTTCAATCTGTAGAATTTCTATCTTTTCTGTTGACTTTTACCTGTATTTTTTTACTTTTGTTTGATGATTGGATGTTTAATTCGATTTTCTGGTTGAAGAATGTTTTTATTTATTTTGTTATAAATTTCTAGTTTAATGGAACTTACTTCTGGTTTCTTTGTAACCAAATTTTATCATGTTCCATGTGTGTTTGAAAAGGAGGTGCACTCTCTAGTGTCACTGTGTAAATTCATGTACTTATATAATTTATATGGTGGTTATGCTGGGTCTTCCATACCCTTATTTTTGTCTGCTTTATCCATCTTGTACTTACAGTGATGTGTTAAATATCTCCTGTTATAGGTGCGTCTCTGTTAATTTCTCTTTGAGTATCTTACTGCTTGCTTTTCAAAGGTGGTTATGATATTTGGTGGATACATATTTATTACTGTCCTATCTTCTCTGAGAGTCGGAAGCTTTTTGTACTTACAGGTTTTACACTTTGTCATGCTTGGTGCTCTTTGGCTTGAATTTGCTTGGATATTAGGATTATTTGTTTCCATTAAGTTTATTGGTACATTTGAAGCAAAAAGTATAGTCACATTTATCACTGGGATCTTGTACCTTTACGTGATATGTCTTGGTTCTTGTCTTTTCCCCATACCCCTGCCCTCCCTTCACCCCTGTCACCCTTCTCTATTGGATTTTAGGGTTATAAACACCTTGCTTGGCTTTTAACTTACTTTGTTCTAGGTGTGTCCTTTAAATTCAGAATATTGTTGGGACTTACTTTGTGAAACAAAATAAAAATACTGTTTTCTTTCAGAGGGTGAATTTAGTTTAATCACATTTATTAATGTGATTCACATCACTGTGTAATTTTATCATGCTGCTATGTACAGCATCTGATATTTTTGTTGTCATGCTTCTGTATGATATATACATACATACATATATATATATATATATGTATGTATGTATAATTACTATTTTTATTAATTTTGGTACCGGGGATCGAACTCAGGACCTTTTGCTTGTGAGGCAGGTGGTGACACCACTGAGCTGAATCCCGGGCCTGTATACTTTTTCTTTTCTAAATACTTTGTACAATTAGAAAAATTAATAGTTTTGTTCCGGTGATTACCTTTATTCTCATGCCTAATCAAATCCTGTTAGTCCTTTGTTTTCTACTTAATCTTTAATATCTACTTCGTCTGTCTTTGATTTCTACTTACTGCCTACATGACCTTTGGTAAGTTTATTCTACTTTTTACTTCTTTCTCGACCCCCATATTAATCAAATTATTTCTGCTTTCAAATCGACAACATTTGCACAGTATTCTAAGATCTACAGTACTTTGCCGCAAGTCCACACCTGAGTGTACTTGACGCTCAACTTAGGGTTTTGCCGGTGTCCCTGCCCTCTGGTGGGTGAGGTTTCTATGGGAGCCCCTTGAGTTTTGCAGCTCAGGACTGTGTTTCTACGTCTGTTCATATTTCTGAGAGCCTGGCTTCTCTGATCTGTCCTTTGTTCACATGCCCGCGTTGAGTTCTGTGGAAACATGGCTCCCCTGTTGCCTCCTTTCTGTGAGAGTCGGGGACTTTGGTGGGTGCCTAATTCTCTTACTGTTGTAAACAGTTTGATCATTTTACCGCAGGCCTGGAGGTTTTAAACATTTCTTTTTGAAGTCTGATAATTTTTTCTAAAACATCCCTGGGTGCGCCACAGGGCTTCGAACACATAGCGGTGCGTCTTCTTTTATTCTAGAAAGGGTTTCCCCTTAGTTTTAAGTATTATGCTTCCTTGGTTTGTGGATCTCTTATATGGAGTGGTAGTGACTTGCCTTCCATTTCAACCAATTTCCTTTAGATTTATTTTGTTACTTAAATTATTTTTATCTTTTTTTTTCTTTCTTTGTTTTTTCAGTGCCCCCTTACTGCATTTTCATTTGGTTATATTATTTCTCGAACACCTTCTGACGTAATTTGTGCTTTTTCTTTAACTTCTCATTTTATTTCTTTACATTTTTATCTGTTTCTGCTCTTAGCATTTGGGTTTCGGATTCAAGTTGTGTTCATGGTTTCACGTGCTTGTTTATGAGTGTATAGTGCCATACAGAGTGCTGTCATCCTGTGTTTTCCTCTAGTTTACACTGGGATTTTTTTGAGACATCTTTGTTGTTCAGTGTTTGCAGTCTCAGGCTATTTTATCCCCGGGGCGGTGAAGTCCGCTTTCACTCACGCTCTCCGGGAACAGACGCCCATAGGGGTCAGTTCTGAGACTCTTGGTTTCAGAGCGCCCTCTGTGGTCAGTGTGGTGGATTGCAGCTTTTGTAAGCTATGGTTTTCATTTTTTGTGGTTCTGGAAGATGTCCTCTTGTTGCTTTCCCCTTCACTCATCAGTCCCCAGTGAGCTCGCCTCCCTTCCTATGCGTGTTGCTGTCTCTGCCCCTGAAAGGACGTGTGCTGGGGCTGGCTCCCTGGGCGGGATCTGTCCTCTCTCTGCAGTCAGAGCCAACCAGCCAGGGTCACTGTCCCGTAGTTCTACACTCAGGCTGGCTTTTCTGCACAGGCCTGTTATTTTATCAACTTCAGTAACTTTGCTGTGCACCTCTTTGTTTTCCATGGAGTTTTCTGGCCTCTTTTTGGTGGCAAACATGTTGGGTAGCTACAATGACGTTTATTCTCTACTGACGAGGATCTTGCGTTTATAACGCCCCCAGTCCTCAGTGCCCTCTTGCCTCTAAGGAAAGGAATCTATGTGGACTCGTGAGCGTTTCTTGCTGGCCGGTGGAGTTTGTCGTGAACAGTGTGGACATGCGCAGAGTTTCGGGGCGTCACTGTGTCGGCTGCCGGAGCCCCTGTTCCCCTTCGAAGACGGCGGGGCCATCAACCTCATTCCGCGTCTCTGCTCTTTCTATCACGGCCTCATTTTCCCCCGGAATTCTCTTTGTGCACCTCTTAGGGAGGATAAAATTTTATTTTCTTTCCTTGGAGATGATTGTTTTCTAACTAGAGATTATTCTCATGCTGGATTCTTGCACTCAGATTTTTTTCCTGGGGGTTCTTTCATGGGAACCAATCTACCACATATCTCCCCTACCTAAGCAATATTACAGGGGTCAATAAATCTATAAAGTTAGATTTTTTCCTGTTCCTTTAAATGTAGATACCTATTGAGTTTTACTGTGGAATTTAGCTCCGATAAAGCTTTCATTGCTATATTTTGCTTTTGTTTGAGATTTACTCAGACATAACTAATTTTGTGAGATTTAAAAAAACAGTAAGTTTGTAAGTGAAATCAAAATGTAGAAAAGGTCTCCAGAGAACATACTGTTTCGAAAATACTGTACTACAAGCAACATCTGAAAGTGCTTTGGTTGGTGTGATTCAAAAGGACCATGAGTACTGACTAACATTAGACTAGAATAAAATTCCTCATAGAATTTTAAAGCCCCCTTCTATCTGGGGCTTCAGGGATATCTAGCTAGACATTCATATTTTCTCAAAGGTCAAAGTAGATGCTAATGTAATATCGGGTGCTTTTTAAAAGGTTAATCTCTGTATCGATCACAATGTTGTAAACTCACTGAACCAGAGTCAAATATTTTTATTCCTTCTGGGGGCTGAAATCATGCATATGAGATCAGTATTTTCTGAATGTAAATTTCAAAGCCTGTCTCATCCATACATTATGTTTTAAAAAATAAGACAGGAAGAAAGGCACTTTTCCATGCAACTCTCCCTGTCGGAGCAGAGGTGGCTTTAGTCTTCTCAGAGAAAGCACACCTTTAATGTAGAATGAAGACAAAGCCACCCACCCTTAAAACATACATAGGGAACCTCCCCAGTGGTCAGCGCCAAGACTGACAGTCTCCTCTTTGAGATGGTGGCACTTGGGCAAATTAGTATATCGAACACTTTAGATCAGTGGGGCAGGTGAGGGCCATCACGGGGTTGTCTGATACTCCTGAAAGAAGAGGTTCCAGACAGTTTGAGGAAGCCTGGATATCTGTGAGGAGAGTGCCAGGAGACATGGTGCAGGAACTATGTTCTAGAAACTATGTACTGATTTTACTCTTTATTATTATTATTATTATTATTATTATTATTATTATTATTATTATTTTTGGTGCTGGGGATTGAACTTGGGTCCTTGTGCTTGTGAGGCAGGTGACAGCACCACTGAGCGAAATCCCAGGCCCTTTGCTCTCAGAGTCATTGGGCTGCTCAATAATAAACGGGATATGTCATTACATTTATCTGCAGATATGTAGCTCATGTGATCTCACAGATCCCGTTTTGCTTTGGCCATTCTGGACTGGGTTTTCTGTCACTTTTAACTTGATGAACCCTAGGTGTTACAAATTAACAAAAAGAAGTCATCTTTTCATGACATTTGTAAAGACTTCATGGTAACCATAGTTTTTCAGTCCGATGCATTTGATTGCAAAGTGCATTGTGTGTGCCGTTATATCTGACAGGCCCAAGTTCTTCCTGAGGAGATTTTATTGCGAGTAACCCCTGTCTGCCTGGAACCTTCAGGATGGCTGAGCAGGTCGTGAGCTGCCTACCTGGCTTATCAAGGGGCTCGTTGGCAAAATCCTCAGGAGATGGCGCTGGCCAGGAGGATGTGCTGCTACCTTGTTATTCTGACAGCTGCACCCCTGAACCTCGGCAGGAGCCACTGGTCCCATGGAAGACAGGTCAGCAGAGGCTGAAGTAGCACATTTCTGCCCACAAGGAGGTGTCTTCTGTACTCCCCATGCCAACCATTTCTTTCCTTCTCCAACGCCAAGCCACTGTCTTGTCATTCGGTTCATTGCTCTGTAGCGGTTATCCTGGTTCTCTAGTTCTGTGCTGGTGAGGAGCAGGAGACTCCTCAGGTGAAGGGACCAGCCCCACAAGGCTGCCCTCACTCTGGTCAGCAGTGACAAGTGGCAGGCCAACTACACTCTGTCCAACCCGGCTGGAGGTCAGCTTCTGGCAGCCTGCCTTCTGCTCCGTGAACGCTGGGATGGCTCTGAGACTCAGGGGAGCACCTTCCTTACCTCTACCGATTTATCTTAGAGGGTCTTTCGAAGGATCCCCAGAGCTCTTTCGGACAGGGGTGAGTGTGAGTGTGTATGTATCACTGGCCTCTTTGGTTAGCTCAGTGTCAGCCCACCTCTTTTCCACGGAGCGCTGGGAGGAGGCAAGCTGAACTTTCCAGTCTTCTCATTGTGCCTCTGTCTTCCTGATGACCAGCACCGCCCCCCAAACCTGAAGCAACCCACAGGCTCCGACAAGTCATCTCGCTGGAAGGAAAGGTAATCCCGCCACTCTTAGGAAATCCTAAAGGTGTAAGAGCTCTGCGCCAGGAGCGGATCACATAGAGCAAGAGTCCTCTTGTCCTGCTGGTTGTCGGCCCCTGGCCTGCCCGCCCTGCCTTCTGCGGAGTCACAGCTGGTCCAAGTGGGCGGAGAGCCTGCCGGATGGGCCCCTCACGGCCCATCTTCTGCACGCTCTAAAACTATAAGCCTTCACATGTAAAATTGCAAGCCAGTACTGCGTGTGGTCTGATGAGAAACAGCCCTGCACCGCTGTGTTGTCACATTTCCTACACCTGGAAAGGGGCCCAGTGGGACCGCTGGTAGCCTAAATGACTGTTTTTATGCAACTTATGTCATAGATTATTCAATGGGTGAGAGAAATTCTGAATTCCAGCCGTCATGGTAACAAGAGTATCGAGCAAATTAAAATCATTTCAAATGACTCAAAAAGCCTTAAAATGATGCGAAAGAGTTAAAATGACCCAATGTAACTGTTGTCTTGGTAGAGGGGAGTAAGGGGACGTGGGGTGAGGTCGACCCCGAGACTCGCCTCACGCAAAGCCGAGCCGGAGCGATTCAGGCCGTTGAGAGGCGCGTGGTGCCGAGTGTGGCCTTGCAGCAGAGGCGGCCTGAGCGTGGGCTGCGATCCCGGGGATGAAGGAGGCAGAGTTCAACTCAGACTCTTCTGTGGGATCCGCTATTTCAAAAATAACGAAATGAGCCCTTTTTATAATAAACGCAGTCCTTTGCGTCGCTGCAGGTTGGCGTTCCTTACTTCGAAGGCTGGTAACCGGCGTTCGTCAGCCACCTGCCCGGACGTACTTCAGGAGGACTTGCGTGACGACCTCTGCCTGCTGAGCCTCCGGTGTCGCCCACGGGAGGCGCGGGTAGTAGCAGGTGCGCGCTGCATTCCTGGAGATCCAGGGCGACTTGGGGCAGGCCCGGCTGCGTGTCGCGTCTGTGTCCTGCTCTCTGTTCCCACTCAGCGTGGACTTCACACGGGCCAAACCCCCTTCCGACCCAGCCGCTCCCCACCTCCGTGCAGTAAGCAAGCTCGCCTTTCCCACGTGGGTAGAATGCTGTCTTTTTATGTATCAACTTCCAGGTTTCAGTCTATTTAGAGCCATTGTGTTTTGTTGACAGTCCCAGAGCTCTTTCTCGCCTGCCAAGGGTGGCTTTAGAAATACTTTACAATACTGGATGACAGCTCAGTTTTTCTTTATAATAACTGGCTATTCTAAATTATTAAGTTTTCAAATAGATGTTTAAATCATTTTATCCAAGTAAAAAAATTGAGATTTGACTGAAACTGTTGGCAAGGCCAGCTTGAACTACACAATGTGAACCTGTCTTAAAAAAACAAAAACAAAAAAAGGATTCACATTTCTGCATATCAGCTATTGTTTTAATAAGGTATATCTTCCTTTAATAAGGTATTTCTTCATATACATATATATATATACATATACATACATATATATAAATATACATACATACATACATATATATATAATATATATATATATATTCTTTTGAGACAGGGTCTCACTATGTAGTTCAGACTGCCCTGGAACTCACTATGTAACCCAGGCTGGTCTCGAACTCACAGAGATCCTCCTGCCTCAGCCTCCCAAATGCTGGGATTACAGGTGTGTGCCACCACGCCCAGTGCTCATATATGTTTTGAATCTTTGTGTTTTTTTAGATGTTTTAGCTTATCGGTACAATTTAGGTATACAATCCAGTTACATTAATCATCGGGATCTTGTATCTTTACATGATCTGTCTTGGTTCTTATTGTTCCCCATTCTCCTGCCCTCCCCTCACCCCCTCCACCCTACCTATTTACAAAGACTTTGTTTCCACATTTTTCCTTTTCACGTATTTTTTCTTTTCCCTTCTTTCCTTTCCCTTACTCCATCCACTTGCCCTACTTCTTTAGACCTTTTCTTCCTATTACACAATATCAACTATATATTTTGATCTTTATTTACACTTTTAGATTTTCACACCAGAGAAACTATTTGGTATTTACACATGCATGTCCTATTAATTTCACTTGAGTATAGCCTCAGTGTGCATCTACTTAGCTATAAATGCCTCAAGTTTCTCATTCTTTATGGCTGAGTAGTACTCCATTTTATAAAAAAATCACATCTTTTATCCAGTCTCCAGTTGATGGGCATTTGGGCTTTTTCCAAGTTTTACTATTGCAAACTGTGCTGCTATAAACATGGGTCTGCATATATCACTGTGGTATGATCCTTTTCTTTTGGAAAGATACCCAGCAGAAGGATAGCTGGGTCAAATGGAACCTCTAGTCCAAGCTCTTTGAGGTATCTCCATATTGACTTCCATAGTGGTTGCACCAGTCTGCACTCCCCCAACAATGGAGAAAGCTTCCTTTCTCCCAAAACCCTGTCATCATTTGTTATTGGTTGATTTCTTGATAGCAGCCATTCTTTTTGGGGTGAGGTGGAATCTCAGTGTTGTTTTCATTTGCATCTCTCGAATGACCAATGATGTTGAACATCTTTCATGTATTTATTTACTGCTTTTACTTCTTTGTCTGAGAAATGTCTGTTCATTGCAGATGGCCATTTTTGAATTGGGTCTTTATATTTGGGGGGATCTGATTTTTTGAGTTCTTTATATATTCCAGATAGTAGACCTTTGTCTGAGGAACAGCTGGTAAATTTTTTCCCCCACGTTGTAGGTTGTTTCTTAGCTCTGTTGGTGATTTCTCTTGTAGTGCAGAAGCTTTTTAAAAAAGATGAGATCCCAATTGTTGATTCTTTGTGCTAGTTCCCGGGCTGCTGAGGATTTGTTCATGAAGTCTTTTCCTATGCCAATATCTTCAAGAGTTCTTCCTAACTTATCTTCCAGAAAATTTAGTGTTTCTGTTTTAATATTTAGATTTTAATTCACTTCAATTTTAGTGTAGTGCATGGTGAAAGATACTGGTCTAGTTTTAATTTTTGGCAAATTGAAATCCAGTTTTTCCAACACTATTTATTAAAGAGACTATCTCTCCTCCAGTGAAGATGGTTGGCTCCTTTGTCAAAGATGAGGTACCTGAGTATGTCTGGAGTTGTTTCTGCATCTTCTAATGTATTCCACTGATCCTTGGATCTGTTTCTTTGCCAGTACTATGCTGTTTTTATCAGAGTAGCTTTAGAGTATAGTTTCAAGTTGGGGATGGTGATACCCATTGCCATGTCTGTGATGCCTAGAATTGCTTTTGCTATTCTAGTTTTTTTCTGTTTCCAAATAAATTTTTGGATTGTTTTCTCTAGTTCTGTGAAATATACTGTTGGGATTTTAATTGGGATTGCGTTGAATCTGTATAGCAGTTTTGGAAGTATGGACATTTTCACTATATTGATTATTCCTACCTAGGAAAAAGGGATGTCTTTCCATTTTCTTACATCCTCTTGAGTCTCTTTTTCAGAGTGTTAATAGTTCTCAATGTAGAGGTCTTTTGCTTCCTCTGTTAAATTGATTCCTAGATATTTCATTTTTTGGATCCTATTGTGAAAGTGATTGTTTCCCTAATTTCATTCTCAGTGAGTCTGTTATTTGTGTACAAGAAAGCTATTGATTTTTGAGTGTTTACCTTGTATCCAGCTACTCTACTGAATCTGTCAATCAAGTCTAGAAGTCTTTTGGCAGAGTTCTTTGTGTCTTCAATGTAGAGTATCATATCATCATCAAATAATGACAGTTTCACTTCTTCCTTTCCTGTCTTTATTGCTTTAATTTCTTTCTCTTGTCTAATTGATGTGGCTAATGTTTCCAGAACTATATCAAAGAGGAGTGGTGATAGTGGGCATCCTTGTCTTGTTCCTGATTTTAGTGTGAAGGTTTTCAGTTTTTAACCATTTAATTTGATGATGGCTGTTGGTTTTTCAACAACATTTCAAGTTGAGAGAAAGACCATCTATTCCAATTTTCTGGAGGGTTTTTATCATGAATGGGTGTTGAATTTTGTCAAGTGCTTTTTGTGCATCTATATGGATTTTGTCCTTGACTCTGTTACTATAGTGCATCACATTTATTGATTTTCATATGTTGAACCATCTTTGCACCCCTGGGATAAATCCAACTTGGTCAGGCTGTATGATTTTCTTGGTGACCCTCTGTATTCTGTTTGCCAGTATCTTATTGAGGATTTTTGCATCTGTTCATTAGGGAGATTGGTCTGTAGTTCTCTTTTTTTGGTTGGGTCTTTCCCTGGTTTTGGAATCAAAGTAACAATTCCAGGAATGAATTTGGAAGTATTGTTTCCCTTTCAATTTCATTGAAAAGTTTAAAGAGTAGTGGCAATAGTTCTTCTCTAAATGTCTTGTAGAATTCAGCAATGAATCCATCGGGACCTGGGCTTTTCTTTGTTGGTAAATTTTTAATTATGTTTTTCAATTTCACTGATCATAAATGAGATGTTTAGAATTTTTTATCTTCTTCATTCAACTTTGGTAATTCATATGTATCTAGAAATCTGTTCATTTCTTCTGTGTTCTCTATTTTATTAGAGTACAGGTTCTGGAAGTAGGTATTGATGATCCTCTGGATTTCTGCTGGATCTGTTGTGACTTTACCCTTTTCATTCCTAATTGCATGAATTGGAGCCTTTCCTTTCTTTCTTTCTTTTTTTTTTTTTGACAAGGTTTGCTAAGGGTTTATCAATTTTATTTATTCTTTCAAAAAAACCAACTCTTTGGTTCATTGATTTTTTTTATCATTTCTTAGTTTCCATTGCACTGATTTCTGCTCTAATCTTTATAACCCTAACCCTTAGTAGTATTAAGAGATCTATTTGTTATCTTTTATAGATGCTTTACAGTTTTTTTGGTTTTGTAAATTATCTGCTTATTTTATTTATCTCTATCATCTGTGTAGTCTCTACTGCCTAGCTAATCTCTCATCTTCCTGATCTGTCCATCCAACTTGTCCTCTCCTCCCCACTCATCCACCTTATTACTGAAATTATGAGATCAGTCTTGACAAGGCTGCTGGTCTGCACTATGTTGTTAAATCATGAATTTTGGATCCTCCTCAAGATTTATTAAACAGTCCACGGAGGGGAACTCAGAGTCAGAAAGGAGTAGTTTTTAGTAAGCTCGTTATTGGATAACAAGTGAAGTGCCCTCTTAGCTAACTTTTATCAGACAGGGTTGTGCAGCATACTCAGGAGAGCCGAGGGCAGAGCCAGTGTTAGCTGCTGCCTGTTATAGCCGTGGTACACTTGGGAGCGATCCAGGCAGGTCACGCAGAGAAGGCCCCATGCTTCAAGGACGGGTTGGATTCTCTTGTTTTCCTACAATGTGGGGAGTGGTCTGTGGCCCTCAGGTCTGCTTCCAGTCAACTGTGAGGCTCCACCTTCATGTTGGGAAGGGAGGATCTGGACTTTATGGTCTTAGTTGGAACAGACAAGCCTGTGTGTGTGTGTGTGTGTGTGTGTGTGTGTGTGTGTATGCAAATGAGGCCTAATCAGGCTAGGCATGGTTGCTATGGGTCTGAGTCCACCAGATGTGACTGTGCAGGATAATGCGGTGGGGAACCTGGAAGGGCTTCAGTGTGCCCTGCCAAGGAAGTTCTGAGGCCACAGCCCCAGGAAACTGGGACCCTGTCCCTTCACAGGGTTTCCTTTCTCTCCCACTGTGGCTTGTACCTGCCCAGCTGCCTGCTCGAACACACCAATGCCACTGTCTTGCTGAACATCTGTTTTCCTCCTCCCCCCAGAGTCAAACAGTGCCAACCTGTTTGCATTGGGATCCTGGCCCTTCTCCCCTGTACCCTGGCTCCCTGAGTGGGCACTCTCTTCTGTGCTGTGGGCAGGACGGCTCATCCTCAGCACCACATCTAACCCTCGGGTAGCACGACCCTTTCCTGATTTTCTGTCTTGGGTATTGGGGAGCCCCTTCATTTGGTCTTAGCTCTTACTTGACAGGGAGCCAGGTCTCCTCACTGAGGCATGCAGCCAACGGGGACTCCCAGCCTCTCCTGCTCTCGCTGGGTTTACTTCAAGCAGCCAGCTCTGCAGACCTGCAGCAGAAGCCCGTCCCAGATAAAGCCTCATCTTATTTTCTATGCTCATAATTAGCGGATATTTTTTTCTGACTTATCTGGGCCATCCATGGGAGTCTCTAGCTACCCTTGGCAATGCTTCCAGATTTTACCAGGAATAGCTCAATGTTTTGGGCAGAAGTTACTTAATCTGTAAATTCTCCCTCTGCTCCTTTCCAGAGTGCTGTGTGAAGCTCTGAGTGTGGGTGTGTCCCAGACAGCCTGCGCTGGGAGGGTTGGAGCCAGCATGGCCCTGGTAGGACTGGCGAGGAAAACCCACCATGTGGTGGCCCTGGCTAACTGTGGTTGGAAACCCTACGCTGGGTTCCCACAGCCTGGCACTGTTCTCAGAGAGTTGGAGCACTGAGGAAATGTCCTGGGAGGTGTTGATACTGAGGCCCGCACAGGGAGAGGGCGGCATATTTCCTGTGGGGAACGGGGGCAGAAACTACCCCCTACTGCCAGCCAGGCATTGGAATCTATGTGCTCTGGTGTCATTTTACCTATGTTGAGGTTCATTTTCTACTTTCTACTCTCAAGAGCAATATAAAATGCAGAAGAAAAGTATCCAGTTCAAGTTGCAAGGTGAGATCAGCAAAATCCATTTAGTTATAAAATTTACAATAAAAGCAGTGCCTTGCGCTTTATAGATCATCTCACCCAACAACCTTATTTCAAATGTCTTAGTTTCTATATGTAAAGAGTTTATGAAAAAGAAACCTGCCAATTTGTCAAAGCAAAAATAAGAATGGAATATAGTTTTTAGAAATTCAAATTGACATTTTAAAGATCACTAAAAACACAACAATGATTATGCCTATTTTAAATATCTATATTTAGTTTTTTCACAGTCTTTTGATATTTCATGAATTTTCTAAGCTTAAAATAAAATATCTTTTCTTTCCAGGATTTGGTATTGTTTCACCTTGCGATGAGCTAGACATTGTGAGCAAATCCAGTCTTGATAGTTTCCTTTGTGTTTTTCTCAGTCCGATGTATTTTCCCCCTAACTGACTCAGGAGAACTGCAAGGACTTCATCGTGCAGCGGCCTGGTTTCTTGCCCTGGGGATTTGCTGGTGTGTGGTTCCTTGGTCTGCTCCCTGGAAGGGCTGCCCCCTGAATCTGCTTCTTCTACCTTGAGCTCTTCTTACCTGAGCACCCGGGTCATCTTCCCAAAACTCAGTTTATGAATTGACTTTGAAAATTAGCTTTTCTTGCCATTTAACTTGATTTTTTTCATTAATCAGGCTTTGAATTTTAACTATTCTGGTGCTGTAGTATTGTGTGATTCCCATGTGAGAAGCTCCTTTCAGTTTCTTGGTTTGTGACAATGTCAAGCTTGCAGGGCTTCCTGTCTGTCTTACTCTGTGTTCAGACCCACAGAAAATAAAGCAGACCTTCAGGCACTATTGAGCTCCGCGAGCTCTCACTATATGGCAAACATGTTGGCCCTCTGTATCCAGGCCTCCACATCCAGTGATTCAGTCAGCCTGGGATAAAAAACATGTGAGAAGTCCTTGTGTCTGTACTGAACATTATGGACTCTTTCCTTGTCCTTATTTCCCCAATAATACAGTATAACAACTACTCACCCAGCACCGATGTTGTTCCAAGTATTATAAGTCATCTAGAGATGATTTCAAGTGTTCAGGGTGATGTGTGTAGTTTCTAGACAAATATACAAGGGACATAAGCACCTGGGATGTTGGTATTTGCCAAGAAAACAGGCATTGTTGTTGTTGTTGTTGTTGGTAGTGGTGGTGGTCATGGTGGTGTTAGGGGGGTAGAGCCAGTTCTTCACCAAGGCTGGGACAACTGTTTGTTACGAAGTCATCTACTGTCTCCAGGGCTGGGCCCGGTAGGGGCCGCACACCACACACAGCCTCTGCCGTCCGGGCACTGTTGGTGTTATGGACGAGTGAGTTAGAACAATAGGATGCACCACACTGTGTCAGATTCGAGCCTGTTTATTAAAGCCAGTGACCAAGACAGGGCTAGTGCCTGGGAAGTTCTGAGAAGCAGTTTGGTTTCTCCTTTTAAGCCACGCTTTCAGCTGGGGAGGGCTCAGGGGAGAGCGAGTAGAATCTTAGAGAAGCAGAAGCCTTCCCAGTTAGTGGGAGGTGCAAGGAAGTTTCACACACTAGGTGAGCTGCACAACATCCCGCCACTGCAGCGAGTTTTCTGCCAAGCGGGACGTGGGTTTTGGGTGCTTTGTCCAGCCCAAGTACACCATGGTGGTGAGGCTCAAGGTGGAGTGGGGTTGGTTAGAACACTGGGAGAGAGCTCGTGCAGGCAGGAAGCAAATATTCCACAGGTCCCTCGTAGGCCTTGTTGAATTCTATAAGATGTTAATGGAGAATCACAAAATGAGTGTTTTCTGTGCAAATAAGTTTGGGAAATTGCAGTTAAACAAGAGTAAACACTTTCACCATGCAAAGCACCTTGTATCGTTTAATTCGAAGCTGGGCTCTCGGAGTGTTCGGGCAGATGTGGTGCCCTGCACCGTGTGGAGTTCCCCGAGTGATTAGGCTGCTGGTAGCTTTCGATGTTAATGGAGAATCACAAAATGAGTGTTTTCTGTGCAAATAAGTTTGGGAAATTGCAGTTAAACAAGAGTAAACACTTTCACCATGCAAAGCACCTTGTATCGTTTAATTCGAAGCTGGGCTCTCGGAGTGTTCGGGCAGATGTGGTGCCCTGCACCGTGTGGAGTTCCCCGAGTGATTAGGCTGCTGGTAGCTTTCTGGGTGGACCCATCTGCACGTGAGCCTGGGTGCTGGGAGCTGTCCACACCACCCACCCGCACGAGGAGGAGCATCGTCAGCTGTTCGGGTCCCTGGGCCAGTTCCTTTGCTGAGAAGTGGAGCTGGGCTTGGCCCTGGTCCAGTCACAGAAGAAGTGTGAACCCGGGGGTCTGGGCAGAGAGGGCTGAGCACAGAGGATGTCGTCCTAGTGTGCGTGGGCTCTGGGCTGCACTGAGCACCAGTTGCATCCCTGAACTGCTGGACGCCTGCTTCCCTCCTTCCCACACCCCTGCTTGGCTTAGATGGGCACTGGGCTGTGTCTTATGGTGCTGCCTTCGACCCTGTTTTACTGCTGTGTGTGCATGGTGGCAGCGGGGCTCTTTGGCTTCTCTGTGCCTTATAAAATGAAGTTATAATTGGCCGCTGTCTCATTGTGCACGTGACATGCAACATTAGTTCTTTTACTTAGGATAAAAAGAAAAGCACTCATAAACCGCCTGGTGCAGCCACACACCTTCCCCAGGAAGAAGGCTTTCTCTGCAGGGACGTTTTTTCACTGCCTCCCGGAAGCGCTGCTGTGTAAGCCAAGCCGCCCTTTGCCATTCTCGGGGCTGTCAGCACAGGGCCTCACTCCTGGGGTGGCCTTTGTGGTCTGGGTGTTTCCCAGTTCAGGACAGGCTGGACGTCAGTCTTCAGTCTCCTGGGCTCTGACGTCCAGCTCTCGCCTTCTCCTTCAGGGAGAAGCTGAAAATCACCTTATTTCTTTGACTGCGGAGTGATTCGAAGTCTGCTGTGCTGGTGCAGTTGGGGCTTTGGGAAGCAGCAGTGGAGACGGGCTCTTCCCGTCCCGGCCAGCATGGGGGTCGCTGCTGGGCGGGGCAAGCCCTGAAGGGCCTCGGTGGTGCCTTCACACAGGGGCAGGGAGAGGGGCGGGGGTGGGCAGCCACGGTGGCTCTAGAGGGTCCCCCAGGGGCCAGGGCCTCCCAAGAGGGCTGGCTGCCCGCTGCCCAGAGCAAACCGCCTGGGCCTCCTTGCTCTGCTCCCAGCCGTGCCACAGTAGCCCCGTGTTGACTGCGACTCTGCCTCCTCACCTCTGCTCCAGCCTGCCTGCTTCCTGTCCACGCCCAGTCCTCGGCCTTCCTGCCTTCTTCTCTGCTGCTCAGCTTGCAGAGAACGTGGGCCCTTTGCCCCCGGAAGCCGAGGGTTGCTCCAGCAGGGGCCCTCTTTTTCCGTGGTGCCCGTCCCTGCACCGGGGTGAAACAGCCTGTCTGTCCTGCCGGGGGGGAGCCAACCAGGCGGAGACATCTCTGCATTTGCCTCCCCGCCGTGTGTGCCCAGGCACCTGCTGGGCAGAGGCAGGTCAGAGGTGGGGGGACGCACACAGCGGTGCTTCTGGGGGTGCCGTGGGTGTGCGGCCAGGTGGCTGGGGGAGTTTGTCATCCCCATGAGCAGAGACAGTAAGCAATCATTTCTTATCTAGAGTTGGTGTTTAATTTTGTCTAAGGTAATGATTTTGTCATCTAATAATAATGTAATGATTGCTTATTATTCAAGTCACAGATAAGGTCTTAATTAAAACCATTCAAGTCCTAATTGAATCCCAACAGGGCCACTCATTAGTTTAGAGAAAAAGCATTCTCTTCAGTGGTGAGATTCGTGTGCTGAGGCCACCCGTGCTGCCAGGCGTGCAGGTTCACGGGCCGTGCTGAGCCGCTGCTCCTCGGAGGCGCGCTGACCGCTGCGGAAGCCCAGCTCGGTGGGAGAAGCAGTGGGTGCTGCCATGTAGCAGTCTTGGGTGTGGCCGGGCCTGACTGGTGCGAAGTGTGTCACACGCCAAGGAGAGCCAGCCGCGGGCCCGGGTGTCCTGGTAGACCTTGAGGGCTCCGTGCCCAGGTGACGAGGGTGGCCGAGTGTGCCCACGGGAGAGCGCAAGCACTGCGCCACACGGAGACCCTTTCCCCAGGACTGGGGTTTGGTCTGCGCCGGGTGGGAGGCGGCTGCGTCGTCAGTCTTTCCGGATGCTCGTGCCGGCTTCTCCCGGACTCTGTCCCAGCGCCTTTCCCCGGGCTGGCTTAGCCCACGTCCTTTGCTGCAGCGAATTGTGCCTGTGTGGCGTCTACACGGAGTCTGAGTCCTCCCAGGAAATCAGTCTGCGCTGGTCTTGGGTACCTGGTGCCGTTGGATCCAGTTTGAGTTTTGAAGACTGCTGGAGTTAAGAAATGTCAGAGATCGCTTGTCACAGCATCTTCTCAGGCTTTCACTGTGGTAAATTTGCCGTTTTCGCTGTTTCGGAGGGTATGGTCAGTGCACACACTCTGCTGTGCCGCGCTCGCTTCCCTGCACCTCTAGACGTCTTCGCCGTTCCGGGATGGAAGCCTGCACTCACCGCGTTCTGCTGTCTGTCCTTCTAGGCGGAACGCGAGGAGGGCCGTCCTTGGCTCCTTCCTCTTTGAGGCCGAGTGATGACCCAAGGCGTGAATACACCAGCTTTCCTTATCCATTCGTCTGCTGTGGCCGCTTCTTTGTGGCTGTCGTGAACGCACCTGAGACGAGTATTAGTGCACAAATATCTGTCCAAGTTGCTGCTCTTTTCTTCTGGATATACACCTGGAAGTGGAATTGCTGGACTGTGTAGTGACTGAGTGCTTAATAGGTGAGGCCTTGCCACACTGTTTTCCAGAACAGCAGCACCATTTCTCATGTCCCCCAGCAGGGCACAAGGGTTTCTCAAATACTTGTTACTTTCTGTGATTTAAAAAAATAACGGCTGTTGGAATCATGGAGGCTGAGTCTCATTGTAGTTCTGATATGTTTAATGAAATTTGGTTGTACAGATAATTGTAAAGAAAGTAAAGGAGACATTAATTAATCATTTAATCGAATGCCTTGGCTTCAACATTGGAGGATTTTAAGCGGGGACGATTTGATGTCAGAAAGCACTTTACACACACACAGATCTGGCTGCGGATCTGATGCTCAGGGTTCCAACTTCTAGATCTAAAATTTTCAACCTGAAAAACTAATCTTTGACAACCTAATTTTTTATGTATTGAAGTTTTATCTATTTAAGCAAAACCAAGGGTTTGTCAGTTTAATTTTTATGCCAGTCTGTATCGTTCTACTTAAATTATTTCCTCCCTTATCAGATCTTCGTTTACTGCCTTCAATTCAAAGCCCCTGATTATCTTCTCTTATGTTGTGAATTACTTCAAAGGATGATACTTTTAATATCTTAAAATTTTTAAAATTAGGGGAAAAAACCATTATGTGCCAAGTGTTTTGATCACTGGAACTGTTAGGTTTCCCTTTAAACTTGTAGAGTTTAAGGAGAATTCAGAGGTTCCTGTTTATAGTCTGAAGTTATTGATGAAATGCATAATCTTATGCGATTCAACTTAATACATTAAGCTCCTCGTGTTACAGTGTAAATTGTTTTGTTGCTTCACGATGCTTTGAAAGTGAGTATATTGAGTAGGACATAAGTTAACATTTTATTTTATTTCATCATTGAAGCTACAGAAGTAATTCATTAAAAGTTTCAAAAATAATCCACAGTGTTGAACTAATGTAAGTCAGATTGTTTTGGGGTGAAGTGCTAATATTGCTAATTAAATAAAAATGTTTCTCAGTGCCATTTATCTTTAAAAAATTAACTATACTTTGGTAGAGATGGCATTTAAAAGATATGAAAGTAACTGGAAAAAGTGAAAAAACTCCATTAAAATTTTTGAAGTAGGATTTAATTTTTATTTTATTTTATTTTTGGTGGTGGTGGGTCTCAAACCTAGGGCTTTGTGTGTGGTAGGAAAAATACTTTCTAAGTTTTGCTATATGGTTAGTGTTTGTGTGTGTGTGGGGAGTGTGTGTGTGTGTTTGTGTACTAGTTGTTTTAACATTATATAAACATGGCCTTAAATTTTATGTAAAACAAATTTATTTGGAAAAAAATTAAATAAAAGTTACAATAGCAAGTAAAATAATCATGATAGTCAGTGCCTGACTTATTCAGACAAGTCCACAATCGCTGTGTTTCCCTTCCTTCCCTCTGTGCCAGTCTTCCTTTCTTCTTTAAATGAGCGTATAAGTAAAATGACAAGTACTCATCTACACGCAGGGATATGAGGAACTACCATAGAGCTGTGTTAGGATATTGTGGTGCTGCTACAGAGGTAGAAAAATGAACTAATAGGAAGAACCAGAGAGCCCCCAAAAGACTCAAACGTGTATGGATCTCTGATATATGACCAAGGTACCCCTATGTTTTGATAATGAAAGACATGATTCATTTTAATGTCTGGTGCTTTGTCAACAGGATACCCATGGAGAAAGATAATTTACTTTGACCCTTGCCTCATGCCACACAAAAATCACTTCTGTGTGGATTGCAGAGCCGGATATGAAATGTAAATCTTGCAAATGAAAATATTCAAAGAAATATTAGTGAAATCTTAATAGCACAAAATTCAATAGAGGGGACCTAACCATAAAGCACTTACCATAAAAGAAAAGCAAAAAGACAGATCAGACCTTCTGATCATCACAAGTTACTATTAAGAGAATGAAAAAAAATTATAAAGTAGAAGATATTTTCAGTGCATTTTCTAGCAAAGGGTTTCCGCTAAGACTATGAAAGCTCCTACAAATCAGTAAGAAAAAAAAAAAAGAAGCACAAACAGCCCACTAGGGAAATAAGCAAAATAGTTGACTGACATTTCCGTAGAAGGGGCTGCTTGGTAGCCAGCAGTCATATGAAAAGGGGCTAAATTTCTGAATCATCAGGGACATTGGAGTTAAGTCCACAGGATCAGGTTACTGCCACACAGCCGTCTACACAGGTCCATCTACAGGCGAGGGAAGCTGATGTTGGGAAGGGCGTGCAGACCACTGCTGGGAGCACAGACCGCTGCCGGCTCCTTGAACGTGCCTGGTGCTGTCTGTCACTAACATCAGCGCACCCTTTGACCTGCAGGCTCTCTGAACCGTAACCGCAGAAGGGCAGCTGCATTTGCATTTTTAAATGAACTGGGGTGTTCCCAGCAGTAAAAATTACACGTATGATGTGTAGTGACACGGGAGAGCCTGAAGAGCGTGACGTGGAGTGATGGGATTCAGACACAAAAGAGCACGCATGGTGTGATTTCAGTCACAGAAGGCACACACAGCAATGTATGTGCTGCACAATTTGTGATGACCAAATCCTGGAAGCAGCCTGTGTACCCACCAGCAGATGACTGGATGAAAAAGTGATATCTCTCTAGGGGTATGCTACTCAGCTATAGAGTGACACATTTGAGGCATTTGTAGGAGATCGGATGCACCTGCAAAATATAGCATCGCGTGCAATAAGCCAGACGCACAGGCTTAAATACTGTGTGGTGTCCCTCATTTGAATGAGGCAGAGTACGAGCTGGGAGAACGATCAAGGATGGACGGAAGGGACAGCTCTCCTGCAGTAGGGAGGGCCTGAGGCAACAGAGGAGAGCAGTGAAGAGGAGGGGAGGGGAGGGGAGGGATGAAGATGCGCCTCACAGAGGCCCTCAGGAACCGCAGCGAAGGGACCTCCGTTCGCCACAGCGCCACAGCGTGAGCTGCGACAAGTAACATCAGCAAGTGTGCAAAACGGGGTGGGGGACCTGAGAGCGGAGGGAGAGAGCGGGAAGGGGATTAGGAAAGCAAGCCGTAGTGTGTGCACAGCCACGGCCGCGACTGTGAACTGCAGGGACTGCAAGTGAGGACTAACACAAAGGAAGCGTGAATGGGATTGTGATTCCTCTTGGGGCAGAATCCCGAGGGGACCTTCGGTGCCGCTGATACTGTGTCTTAGGACATGCTTGCTCAGTGTGTAGTAATCCATGGATGTGCGTGTACATATGTGCACTTTTCAGTATTTACAACTCCGTGCAGGGACCGACTGCCCCTGGCTGCTCCTCTGTGTTCGGTTTTCACGCAGTACCGGGGTTTGAACCCAGGGCCACTCACATGCTAGGCAAACACGGCCCCTGAGCTGCGTCTCCAGCCCGCTCACCTCCTTGAACAAGCTTTGTTGGACCCTGGTTGTCTTCAAGTAGGAACACGTGTGCAATCTCTTCGCTTCTATAGCAGGAGTTGTCAGGTCGACTGCGTTTACGAACATGTGAACAAGTTCTGTTGAGAGAAGTTAAGAGGAGCCGGGATGTGCTCGGTGGGGTGGAGCAGCGCTTGTCCAGCACGTGCGAGGCCCCGGGTTCCCTCTCAGTGCTGCGAATGAAAGAACGAGTGACAGGATGACACTGACAAGAGGTCCTTGTGCAAGCACGTGTGTGTGTGTGTGTGTGTGTGTGCGTGTGTGCGCGCGCGCCTGAGTATGTATAAGCGGGATTCCATGTGTGCTCCTCTGTGCACCTGCGTGTGTGGTGAGTGCACACATGCATGTGAGCCTGTGGCCATGTGTGTTCAGATGCACACATGCATGTGGCTCCGTATCTGCAGGTGTGCATGGCTGTATATGAATGTCAGTGTGTGCACGAGTGTGGGAGTTTCCGTACCCACTCATCTATACCTGTGCGTGTGCCTGAGTACACGTACTTGTACTCTTGTGCACACCCATGTCTGTGTGTGTTTATGTGAATGCGCATTTATGCATTTTCATGTCTGTCTATTGTTTTACATGTGATGGTGTGTGTGTGTGTGTGTATTGTTCACACCGAAGATTGTCACTAAATCTGGCTGTTGTTTTGCTTTAATGCTTCTGGGGCAGCAGCAACGCGGGCAGCAAAGGAATTAATTAGTCTTACCTTGGATGAAATAAATACCTACCTCAAGAGTGCACATAAAACCCATGCTTCTCAGTGTTGTTGTGGCCTTTGGTAGGCATAGCCTTGGAAAGGAATTTTGCATTTTAAAAGGGAAAGTTTGCAGAATTACCAGGACAAGTCATTTGAGACATTGTTTCAAACCGATTTCTTTCTGGCCTAGCTGAGAGCCTGCATTTCTTCCAAGGAGGTCAGGGTGGTTTCTCCCCAGCCTGACCCACAGAGGAACCACCTGGATAATTTGTTGTAGCCTCCTCAGATGCTTTTTAGGTAGTTAACCACATAGGCACGTTGCTGCTTAAAGTGTGTATCAGGAAAGAAAACCAGGATATTGAACCAGTATTCTTCTGTGTATAGTTGACATATCTAAGCTACCCTTTTTCAGTCTGTGGGCCTTACTTGAAGCCCTTTTCGAATACCAATAAAGGAAAACAATTAAATTAATGAACATCCGTACTTTCAGTGTCCTTCATTTCCTTCCTTCCCTGACCCAGACACCTCAGTGCCCTCAGCCCGCCTTCCATGTCCCCTCTTGGCTGTTTCAGCACCTCAGACGTCCCTCATTTTGCTGCCTTGCTGGTTTTGAGATGTACTGGTCAGTGTTTTGTGGGTGGACGGTCCGCTGGGCCTGGCCCGAGAGTGCCCCCGTGGTTTGCGGGGCTATTGGGTGTTGGGAGAGAGGTGACTGAGCTGGTCATTTTCTCTACACGCGTCACTCTCGATGTTGTCCTGGTCCCTGTGCTGCAGTAGTGTTTCTGAGGCTTTTCCACTGCAGAATTGCCCTTTCCCCCCTTTCTGGTCTGTAGTCTTTGGAAGGAAATCACCAGAAACCACACTCAGGGGTGGGTGTTGTGCTCCTCCTCCGGGAGGGTGCAGTTTCCATGGAAGGCATTTGGCTTCCTCCTGCCTGGGTCTGTGTATTCTCCCCCAGTTATTTACTATGAAGTCACTTATTTATGTAAATATGGTCTGATTGATATAAATCTTATGGTTTGGGTTATAATCCAATATTGTTTTATTTCATACTCAACTCTTTTCTACTTTGGCCATTAGGAATTCTTTGCATTGACTCCTGTGCTTCCTGCCATCGGTATTGTGTTTCCGATTTATTCCCTCTGGATTATTTCCTAACCCTCCATTGTGGACCAGCATCATCTTGTGTGTTTCCTGCCCTGGTCCTTGATGCAGTGACTTCCCGGGGAAGCCTTGCTGTCCCGTGCTGGAGAATGGTATCCGAAACCAGCATCTGAGTCCTGGGTGCGCTCATGGATGCTGACTGTGAGCTGTAGAGCACAGAAGTGTGCGTGTGTGTGTGTGTGCATGTGTACGTGTGTGTGTGCCAAGCTGTAGATAATCTGTGTGCAACAGGCCTGTGGCTGTTTCTAATACAGCTGTCTTTGTATTAAGCTAAACAGAGTTTCCGCTAATGCCCTCAACTCCACTCCGTTGCCATCTGGTAATTCTTGGATCCACCCTTGTTCATCTGAAGTCTCCCTCTCCAGCAGTGAGAAATCTAATTACACAGTTCACCATCCATTTATTTAATTACTCAATTCCAGCTCACGTACGTGACAGCATCGGAGGTCTCAGGGGATTTCATCAGCTAGAATACAGTACTGTTTTTAGGGTTCCGTTTCTGTTAGAGATAGACTTGATGGTTATGACTTTCTTCTGAAGTCTTCTGATTTCCTGTGACTCTGTGTGTGAGTCCTTCATTCTCCTTGATATCTTTATAGGACATCTGTATCGCTCTGATGTTTTGTACATTCTACTCCTTAACAGTGCCAGCCTCTCCTTTCCTTCTATTTCCATCCCTACACTTGCCCTATTTAATGAGCGATTACCTGGTCAGCAGAGGATTGGGTACCCCTCCCCGAGAAGGCACATTCCTTACTCACCGCTGCCCTAAAACAGGCCTTGGTCCTGTTGCGTGGTGGAGAGGGGATGGTTCTCAGTTCCCTTTGTAAGCACATTGCAGTGCGCTGTTAGGAACCTGGACACTGACAAGTTAGCCCGATGTGATATCACAGATGCTGTCAGAAGATGCGAACTCTGGTCAGAAAGAAGGGACCCTGCCGCTTGTGGCACAGCCAGCAGCACACGCATGACCCTGTCTGGGGCCAGGTTCTGGACCTCAGTGCTCACAGGTTGACTCAGGAGGATTTGGCGGCGCCTGCACTGTGGTGACCTGGGTTGGGGGAGGGATCCCAAGTCCACCCATGCTGACCTTTGTCCTGAGACTGACAGCTACTGGACACCCTTGGAAAGCTGGTCCGGGACAGCAACAGTAGAGTTTTCTGCTCGCAAACCATGTGGTAAGGCAGAGGCCAGTGAAGGGTCTTTTCTCATTGCCTCCTCCCTGGTCTTTCTGAGGCTCTTTGTTCCTTTTGCCCAGCTGCACACTCTTGCCTGACTTCCCTTCCCAAGCCCTACTCTTGATGGATTTGACCTAAACAGCTGCTCATCTGGTTATCCCTGCTACTCAGGAGGCTGACGCAGGAGGATCTGGAGTTGAAGGTCAGTCTAGGCAGTGAGCCAGACCTGATCTAACTAACAGCTAACTAACGCGAGTACACCTCATGTGGGGATGCCCCTTGTGTAAACTTTCACTGATGCCATGTGCTCTTTTGATCTTGCCGGTTTGTTGTGTAAAAACGGCATCTCCCTGCGCTATAGTTGCCTTATTATTTTTATTTTTGTGACACTGGGAAGTGAATCCAGTGCGTTGCACAGGTGAAGTCCACGCTCTGCCTCTGAGCTACACACCCACACGTGCGGGGCCAGCGGTCACGGGGTCCCCAGGCCTGGCTGCTCCACTGTGCGATGCGTCACGATGTCTCCATGGCCGTTTCCTCCATTCACGCACTTAAGATCATTTCTTCAGATTTCCATGGATCGCCTTACACCCCCTTCCTGGGTTTCTACTGGCATTTGGTGTTTGCCGTCCGTCTCCCACAGCAGCTCACAGGCACAGCACCAACGCTTCTGCTGAGCCCAGGCCCCCTTGGTGACGACTGTGCCTTCGCCTCTTCTTACTTTCGCGAATTTTAATAGGAACACGCCTGTACTTAGGGGAGTGATCTGACAGTTAGGACTGGTCAAACCACAGTTACGCAGCATTTTAAAGCAGGTGACATTTGCTTTTAGTGGTTTCGGCTTTCCCCAAAATATTCAAAAGGCGATGAAAGACTTCTAGTGTTTGTTGCTGTTCTAAGTGTGCCAAGCATTCCACGTCAGCCTTGTCTGTCTCTGTCAACAAGCATCGCCCTGTGTCCTGTGTCCTACTTCTCTTTTACTTGGTGCTTGCACTTTAGTATTTCTGTTGTACGGTCCTAGTATTTTTCATGCCATACTCTTTCTACTTAAGAAATATTTCCTATGTTCTTTCTTGGTTATTTTTAATTTAAAAATCCTGTTTTCTCTGACTTCTACCCCCCCATTGATTATATAACATGTTATTTATTTCCTCTTGGCTCTGGTTTTCAGAGGCCTCTTTCTGACTTTGATTGGTGCTTTCTAATGAGGATCTCTAACTCTTTGAGTGTGAAATATGTTGGAAAAGTCTTTCTTCTGCACGGCGAAATTCAGGGTCCCACTGAGCATCCCTGTAATTGCAAACTTAGTGATTTGATAAGTATTTCCTCCTGGGGAAAAGCTGTGAATGAAGATGGAATTTTTTTCCTTTAATGAGCTTTGATATCTTGTCAGTTTTATTCTTTCTTTTCTTTTTCTAAAATAAGGCTTTGTTGGGACTTAGAAGATGTGAGAACAATTTCTCCAGTTTCTGTGTTGTGAGGAAAGCGTGTTTGTGGTGGAGAAGGGGCTTCCCAGGCATGAAGCAGCTGCAGAGAGCTGGACTGGGGTGAGCAAGTTGCAGAGCTGTATGTACACGATTTCTTCCTAGTTAACCAAACAACTGCCTGTGAAGCCTCAGTAAAAGGAACAGGTCCCATAATCCCAGCACTCTGGGAGGCTGAGGCAGGAGGATTGCAAGTTCAAGCCCCACCTAGAAAACTTAGTGACTTAATGGACCCTGTCTCAAAATAAAATAAAGAAATAAATAAAAGAAGGGCTGGGGATAAAGCATAGTGTGAGGGGTCTGGGTTCAATCCCAAGCACTGACAGACAGGAAGGCGTGGCGGACTCTGTTTAGTGGGCTTGGTACATGCTGAAGAAATTTCCACATTACACATTTCTTTCTTTAAGCAAAAGAAGGTTTCTTCTTTCATTCTTTTGGAAATCAGATGTTATGGAGACTTCAGAAAAAGAAGAGCAGAGTGAGCATGTCTTGAACTTAGAATGAAATAACTTCACTGAAATGGCAGTCCCATGGAACAAAATGGGAACTTACCATGCAGTTGTTTCTGAATCTTTTAAAATGACAGATATATTTTTAAAAGGTTTATTTTACTTTCTATCAATAGTAAAACCTACCATAAATTTCTCTCCTGCTGAAAGCAGCACCATTCACTAATATTTCTTTTTTCTTTTTTTAAAAAATTTTAAATTGAGTTTATTGGTACATTCTAGGTAGACAGTACAGCTACATTCATCACTGGGATCTTGTACCTTTACATGCCAGGCCTTGGTTCTCATTTTTTCCCCTTGTCCCCCCTCCCTTTAATTCCATTTTTACATTTTCTCCTATATTTTTCCTTTTCCCTTATTCCCCCTTCCCTATCCTTCTCACTGTCCCTACACCTTAGGTCCTTTTCTTCCTATTTCACATTGAATATTTCTAAGATAGTGAGTGTGGGATGAATGAGGGAAGCTAGGACCGTCTTCTACATTTATCATAAAGAACTCAAAATAAATTGTACCCCTCAAAATAAAAGACCCAATAAAAAAGGGCAACAGAAACAAATAGACAGTTTTCAGATGAAGACATACAAACAGCCAATATAAATACATGAAAAAAATGTCTAGTATCTCTGGCCATTAGAGAAATGCAAAGTAAAACAACACCGAGATTCCATCTCACTCCAGAAAACACAGCTGCCATCAAGAAATCAAGGAATACCAAAGGCTGGTGAGGCTGTGGGGAAGAAGAAACCCTGCCACAGTGTTGGTGGGAGCGTAAACTAGTACAACCACTGTGGAGAGCAGTGTGGAGACTTCTCAAAACCCAAAACTAGAAAACCTATTCGACTCAGCTATTCCTCTTCTAGTTATCTTCCCGAAAGACCTAAAGACATCGTATTACAGTGATACATGGATATCTATGTTGGTAGCAGAGCTAAATCTTGGACGCAGCCTACGTGTCCATCAACAGATGAGTGGATAGAGAAAATGCGTGTTTATACATAGTGGAGTATTTATTACTCTGCTATAAAGAAGGATAAACTTGAGCCACTCATGGGAAATTAATGGACCTTGAGAATAATGTTAAGTGGAATCAGCTAGGCACATAAGTTTAAATACCACATGGTTTCTCTTATATGAGAGACCCAACTATAAATAAAGAGCAAAATTAAAGACAGGTATTGTAGGAAATGGGGAGATAAACCTTTTGCAAATGGGAAGGGGACCAAGAGGTGGAGGGAGGAGAGGAAGGGGAGGGGATGAAAAAAGAATTGAGATGTTTTACATACATGCACATTGCACACAAGGAGTGCGATTATTATGCAATGTAAACATGTACTAATAAAAATAAAAATTTAAAAATGTAAAGAGACAATTCAGTAACAAACTTTTCTCTCAGATGTTTTTCGTTTTAAAATCACTTACAATTTCAGAATCAAACCTTAATGCCTGGGTATGTACTTCTTTGCATTTTGCTGTTACAAAGCACCTGCGGTTTTCACAGGCAGAAGTTTGTGTTTTGCTAGCTGGTGACTGTTGCCCTGGAAACCACCTGACCAATCACACTGACTTCATTAGTTCAGTCAGGAGCTTCATTATAAGGCAGCATTGTGCTCACTTCGGCAGCACATATACTATATAACAATAAGGCAGCGTCAGAGAATAAATGCACTCAATTTTTTGTGAGAAGTATTTATGGAACACTCAAATCCAGCTTTGAAATCACTTTTCATAAGGATTTTGAAGTAAAGATGCTGCAACCCTGGACCTGGTCAATCACGGTGAGGCAGGGTGGCTATAGGGGTGGTGCAGGGCAGGGCTGCCATTTGCCGAGGCCCTGCACACAGGTGCCTGCCTTGGCCTCCATGGGCCTTTTCGTCTGGTCACCAAGCCACCCATGTGTCCACTGTCAGGTTGTATTAGCTTCATTGTGCGGGACAGGAAGCTGGGACTCACCTGATTCTTGTGATTTGGTCACAACAGCAGCGGCAGACAGCTGTAGAAACAAATGCATGTCATCGTCTTTACTCAAGTGACACAGAGGCTATGAACCCCACCCCATGGTTCCAGAGAGAGAAAGAAGTGAGCTTTTGTCACAGTGCTTCTAACGCTGAGAAACAGCACCAAGTCATTTTCTTTTCTTGATTGACCTAAAAATTGAAAAAAAAATCAATAGACCTGAGTTTTCTAAGCTTCAGAAGTTGATAACTTCTGGAATTAGAATAGTTCTCCTAAAAGTGGGAAGCAAAGGAAAAGCTCCTGTTCCTAAAGTCAGTGGAATACCCCGGAGTGGTGAGGGACAGCAGTATCCGAGACCACAGGAAGTGAAGAAATCCAGGGGAAGACACAGCAGGGAGAAGCAGCTCCCTTAGGCGCCCACGGGAGCTGAGGGCACTGGAGCAAGATGGCAGGGAGGACGCTGGCTGGCTCTACTCACTGCGGCAGGCAAGAGAGGGGCTAGGAGCAGGGGAGGGAGCAGGTGGAGAGACAGTCGAGGATGGCTTGCTCGGAGCCCGGGCCTTCCCGCCCAGGGGAGAAGACCTAGAAGCACGGGTGGCAGTTGGGCACCACTGTCCTAGGGTGCGGCCAGGCAAGGGCTCACCCTCTCCTCCCTCCAGGGCGTGCCCTCCCCTCTGCCAGGCCCTGGACGCTGCTGTGTGCCTAGGCTGGGGCGGCTGAGTCCCGAGGCCAGCGCTCCCTGCAACACACAGGCCCCTCCCGCCAGCCCCACCCACCCCTCCTCCTCCTCCCCACCTGCTCCGAGGGTGCAGGTCTGGACGAGGGTGCAGGTCTGGCCGGTTTCTCCTTCCCCGCCTGCCCCCCTGCTCCCCACAGGGCTCACGTTTTAGATCACAGCGAGGAAGGAGGAAGGTTCTAGCTCTCACCTCAGCTTTTGTTTCTGCAAGGAAAATCCCGGACTCTGTCCTCGCACGCCGGCCATCCGGCTGTTGCGCATGTGAGTTCTGTTTCCTCCTTGGTGTTGGAGAGGCCCAGAAGGGAGGCGCTCGGAGACCCCGCTCTTCAGGGCTCACAGTGGAGCGAGGAGGATGGTGTCTCCCGGGCGAGGCCAGGAGCGGTTCGGCTCCTTTCCTGCTGCTCAAAGTGTCCCCTCTTCCGTGTCTTCAGGCAGCGCGAAGACCAGCGTGAGACAGTCAGCGAGGGAGGGATTTGTGGCCCGCAGTTGCCTTTGCCGTCTGCGGCCTGCATGTGTCAGGGCGGCGCCTCCGTCTGGAGCCGTGGGCAGAGAAGGCCCGGCAGGCCGCAGATGGAGGCTTGGGCTGGAGTAGGTGCTGGGCTGTGGATTTATAGCTTGGACTTTTTCACTCTCCGGAGTGAAAAAAATATTCTTAATGATCTTTCTTCCTCCCATAAAAAAGAAATTCTCAAGAAAGAAATTCACCGAAGCCACCCGGCTCACTGGAGGCCTCTGTGCTCCCGTGTCTGGTCAGGCACCCGGGCTGTGCAGACGCAAGGCCAGGTTCTTTCTGGGCAAGGAGACGCCTGCTGCCCGGGATGGCGGACCGGGTGTGTGTCCTTGTCCCCGCCGCTTGCGTACTGTCAGCACCCACCGCCCCGTGATGTCCCATGTGCCTGTGTGTGTGTGCGCACACGTGTGTGTGTGTGTGTGTGCGTGCGCGCGCGCCCACACCCCGCTGCATTTCCAGGTGCTGAGGGCAGCACAGGAGCTCAAGATCCTGTCCCTGCCTGGTGGTTGGTGGGGCTCCTTCTGGGGAGTGGTGCAGAGGTCCCGAGAGGCTCCTGGGTGTGGTGGAGGAGTCCTTCCCTGTGGGGTGGTCTAGGCCAGGCTTGGGACACTTCTGAGTTTGTGTGTTTTCTTGTATTACCGGATGCCGCCAGCAGGGTCCGGCAGGAAGTGAGGCTGCACTCTCTACACAGGCGTCCTGGCTGCTCTGTGGTGGACGGCATGGCAGCCGAGGCCCGTGTAGGGCATCCCGAAGTCCAGGTCGGGGCAGTGGGGCCTGGAGACAGCTTGATTGTGGCCTGGGACATATGCTCCTAGCAGAGCTGAGGAGCTTGTGATGTGGGTCTGAGGGGCGGCAGGACCCAGGTGTCTCCCAGGTCCAGTGTACCCATTCCAGGTGTGGGTGGAAGCTGGGCATGGCCGGCTGGTGACCTGGAGCCGGGCTTAGGGGACACTGTGCTGCCCACTGACTGATATTTAAGCCATTTTGAGTGTGCACGGGTGTCCTTTCCCAAGCCTGGAGACAGTGTTTCTTCATGAGAAAACATCTCTTCCCACAGTGGCCTCTTCTCTCAGAGAAGCATGCTAAGCTCGTGTGGCTCAGGTACTAGATCTGGGGCAGCCTGACGGTGCAGGAGTGAACACCTGGCCGATGGCGGGAAGCCGCCTTGTGTGGGCACAGAGTGCCGTCCTTAGCCCCTGACCTGCTGGAGCCTCAGAACTCCAGGGGGGAGCTGCCCAGGCCTCCTGTGGCTTGGGCTGGAGCCGAGCAGGCAGGGCCTGTGCACCACCCAACCCCTCCCTGAACTCTGCCCACTTTCGCCGTCCTATTTTCTTTGGGGTGGGGAAGTCAGTGTTCACGTCCCGTGCACTCTTCCCGTGTCTGTGATTGTAATGCAAACTTCACATTCCTGCGGGGACCTTGGAGAGTTTAAACCAAGCACCATGAAAAATGAAGCTCTTCTCCCGCGCAGATGCTAGCTAGTGATGAAGTGCATGTTGGAGGCAAAAGTAGGAATTAGCACTTTGTTCTCTGCTCCCAGCCCTGGCATCCTCACCCTGATGAGGGACGGCACAGACTCCCCGGTGGAGTGGATAGTCAGATCCAGGTGGTGCCAGGCAGCTGTGCAGCACACAGAGCTGAGGTCCAAACATCCTTTTCTCCGGCTTCCGGCAGCTGCTGCTGTGATCGCCCGTGGGGCTTGAGTAGGTCTTCCTCCCGGGGCTGGGATGACAGGTGAGGTGGAGATGTGTCCTCCTGGTTTTGTGTGGTGCTCATCCCCTCCTGACCCTGCATCCCGAAGCTGATCAGGCCTCTCTCCAGTTGTCCCCTCTGCCTGGGGCCCTGTGCACCCTGTGCTCAGTCCCGTCTGATGTCGGTGCTGCTTCAAGCTCTTCTTGGGGGTCCCAGATCTGGCGTTCAGCAGATGCCTGGCTCTTCTTGGGGTCCTCACACAGATGTCTCAGGGCTTCTTCTCTGACTCCTCTCTGCTCCCCTCCTCCCAGGACCTCTCTCCCATCCAGTCCATGGCCACGTCTGGGCAGGGATGCCCTGGCTGTGTGGTCCACGCTTCTGGGCTCTGAGCTGGTTTAATGCTTTTGCTGTTACATCTTGAAATTCTTGGTAATTTTGCAACCATCTTGCCCTGGGCTCTGCAGTGAGTGGCCACCTGCCCACTGGTTCCACCCAGACCTCTTGCTTCTGCCGCGTTTTCAGAGGCAGCTATGGGTCTACTCTCATCTCCCCCTCAGGGAACACCCAGCATGGTCACCATGCAGTGGATCTGTGCTGCACTGTGGGTCTAACTCTGTCCATTCCTGCTGTGCTATGGCTGCAGCTGAACACGAGCCTTGGCGCTGCTGCCCATACCTGTCCGCACTGGCTGCTGTGTGGGGGATTCCCTTCCGGGTGCTTCTTCCAGACTCGGAGGTACATACGACTAAAAAACTGATTGTGCAGTTAGCCGCTTCATCTCTGTGTCTTCTAGAAGCAGGTCACTGTAGTGAGTCCTAATGGTGGCAGAAAGAGAACAGAGCTTTCTGTCCCACCGTGCCAAGAAAATAAATACAGAATGAATGATGAATGAATGATTTCAGCATCAGATATCTGGGTCCCCCAGGGCCCTGGTGGCTTTACTGTCTTTCTTGGACAGAAATGGGGCTGGAAGTCCCTGCCCCACCTCCAAGATCCACCTGGGTCTCTCCCCTGGCGTTCTCCTTTCTCTGGGCTTTAGTTGCGTCACCCAGAAAAGAAGAGAGACCAGATGGTTTCTGAAGTCCTTTGTGATGCTTGCATTTTATGATTCTATTTTCATCAAAACTCCTTAGGAAATAAAACCACAGTGTAAATAATGAAAACAAGAAAGTACATTCTACGTGAAAGTGCTTTGAGCAATTCCTTTTTTATACTCCTCATAAATGATTCTATTTCCTTCTGCATGGAATTGGGCCATTCTGATTTTCTACTGCACAAACTCAAACTGGGCAACTTTTTTTCCCTTTAAGTTTCAAGAAGACAATTTAAGTACAAGAAATGGGAGAATGAAGTTGGTTAATTTTACCTTCCTTGTTTGTAATTGTTTAAGTATGGATTGTGTTAAAATTCACAATCAGTGAGCAAAGTACCAGGGTTGAGTGTTCAGTGCACTTTATAGTAGACAAAGGCAGCAGGTCGCCATCTGCTATCCCTGTAATGGCTTCTGAGTGAAAATTATATTTGTTGGTTGGTCATTTTTGTTTTAGATTGAACTGAGAAAATCTTATTGTTGTTTTCAACAATTTGGTACATTTTGCCATAGTCTCTTAGTTTTTTATTTTTTCCAGAAACAGCCTTATTGAGATATAACTGACACCAATAGACTGCGAATATTTAGAGTGTAACTTCACTAAGTTTGACACGTGTAACCTTGAGCCGTCGGCACCATCTGAACCTGGTCCTCACATTCCTACAAACACACTTCCTCTGCTTCTCACTAACCCTGTCTGCCCTGGCACCTCCTGCACCCAAACAGCGCTGCTGTGCTTTCTCTGTCACTGAAGGTTAGTTTGCACTTTGTAGAGTTTTATAGAAATGCACCTGTGTAGCCTACGCTCTTGCTTTGTCTTATCCCTTATGTGAACATAGTTATTTTGAGGTTCACGGGCTGTTTCATGTATTAGTGCCTCATTTTGTATTGCTGACTAGTGCTCCGTTCCATGGATTTTCCACATTCTCCTCTTGATGGGCCTTTGGTGTGCTCCTCATATTTGGCTCTTACAAATAAAGCTCTTAAGCACATTCATGTACTAGCCCTTCAGTGGACGTATCTATTCTTCTGGGCAAGTACGTAGGACTAGAAAGACTGGATCAAATGCTAAGTGTATGTTTAAATCCTTACAAGATTGTGAACTGTTCCCCAATTTCTTTTTTTGGCCTCTTCCCACTCTTACCAGCAGTGGAAGAGTGCTTCCGTTTCTGTACATCTTTGCCAAGTTTTTGTTAGTGTTTCTCTTACTTATTATAGTCATTGAGATTGGTGTGAATGCTGTCTTACTGTGTGTTTTTCTGTTGCGGTAAGCACTGTATTTACCATTTAAACACATTTGCTATTTTAAGCATTTTAAATTTAGTGACATCAAATGCATTCACCTTGCGTGCAGTGATCACCACCTCCCTTCTGCAGAACCGAAACCCTGTGCCGATCCTACACCCTGACTCCTGTGCCCCTCTGGTGTCCAGTCCTCAGCTGCCCTTCTCCTCTCCTGCCTTCATGACCGTGACCACTCTCGGCACCTAGCGTAAGTGAGCCCGACAGTGCGGGCCGTCTCGTGAGTGGTTTGTTTCAGCCCACGCGGTGTCTCAAAGGTTCATTCTCATGGCAACAGGTGTCGGCATCAGTCTGTTACAGGTGCATGTCCGGCAAGGCTGCGCTCATGCCCGTGTGCTGCGCTACAGTTCGTGCGTGTGCGTGTGTCCCACTGTGTGGAAACCAGTTTTGAATGATGCTGCCGAGACGTGGCTGCACAAGTCTCTCCTCAGGACTTTGTTTCCAGTACCAGCAGGGGCATTGCTTGCTTATTTTGTCTTGTGTTGGTCTTAAAGTCTGCTTTTCTGGTTACTAGTGATGCTGGGGGAATCTTTTCCTTTTGTTTATTTCCCCTTTGCATATTTTCCCTTTGGTTTTCTTCACTGGTAAAGTGCGATAAGTAATCTTTTCTTGCACCAAGGCCGCAGAAACTTTTTCTTGTGTTTTGTTTTATATACTTTAGACTTTTACATGGAGGTTTATGGTCCATTTTGAGTTAATTTTTGAATATCTTGTGAATTATGAGTCTGTGAGTTCTATAGCTTTACTAAACTTATTTGGTAGTTCTAGTAGCCTTTCTATAAATTACATAAAATCTTATAAATACATAAATAAATGCATGGAGCTTAATTTCATTTTTTCCAATCCATACAACTTTTCTTCTTCTTTCCCGAGTATACAGCTATAATCTCCAGCAAAATGCGCTGGTTATTTACCTGCAGTCTAACATTAAATAGAAGCGGCGAGAGTGGATATCTTGTCTTATTTCTGATCTTAGTACTTTTATTCTTAAGAATGATGTTTGTGCTTGTATTTTATGTATTTTTGTCAATTTGAGAAATGACTCCATTTTTCTGTTCTTTAAGTTTTTTTGTTATGCATAGGTGGTAAGGAAAGTTGTTTTAAAATGCCTTTTCTATATCTGTGGAGTTGATACTTTTGGTTTGTTTGTGTTGTGAATTATATTAATTGTTTGTCAAATGAGGTATCGTCTTTTTAGTATACTGTTGAATACTCCTAAAGTTTTAGAGAGACATTTTATTTCTATTTTTATAAGGGATATTTTGTAGTTCTAGTATTTTTTCTAGTTTTCATATCAAGGTAATAGAGGTCTCATAGATGGGAGGTTTTCTCTTTTATCCCACTTTTTGGAAGTTTGTGTATAATTCTTCCTTATATATTTGGAGCATTTCACCAGCAAATCCCTCTGGATGTGGAGTTTTCCTTGAGGAAGATTTTAAAATGATTTCAATTTCTTGAATAGAATAGGACTATTCCCATTATCTGTTTCTTCTTGAGTGAATTTTGATGATTGCCTCTTGGCCTTTTGGCTAAGATCAACTGTTGAGTGAATTTTGATAACTTGTGTCTTCAGGGAATTTGTTCATTTTATATGTTCTAGTATTTGTTCACATAAAACAGTAATTTTTTATTTTTTTAATATCTGTGGAATCTGCAGTGCTGCCACCTCTCATTTCTAATATTGATAATTTTGTGTCTTTTTTAAAATCACTTTAGCTAGAAATTTATTAATGTTATTGGCCTTCTGGAAGAAAATGTCTTTTATTTCATTGATTTTTCCCTATTGTTTTCTGTTTTCTAGTTCATTGATTTATATTCTGACCTTTATTTCTTTGCTTATTTTACCATTTTTATTTTCTTAAGATTGAAAATAAAGCCATTGACTTTATATTTTCCTAACTTTATTGTTAGTGTTACAAATTTCCTCCTTAGGAGAGCTTTAGCTTCATTTTCAAATTCTTATATACTCACATTCCTGGTTCCCATTTTTATTCAGTTAAAAAAAAACCCAGTACTTCCTATTTTCCTTTTTATTTCTCTTTTGGATCTACAGATTGTTTAGAAATGTGTTGCTTACCTTCCAAATGTTTGGATATGTTCAAAGGGTATACGATCGATGCTGTCTTAACCCCATTTAGCCAGATGGTATACTGGATTCACATGACTCGAATCCTTACATCTACCTGCAGGGTCCCAGTGCCCTACCTTCTTGACTGACCTGGCTATCTCAGGTGTTTGTCATAGTGACAGAAAGCTAACAAAGAGTGACAACAATAGCTAATAATAAACAAGAACAATTATACAGTATATCTTGTACAGTAACAAGCTAAGTGAATGTGTTCTCTTTCTAAATATTTCACCGCACTGTGTTCAGCTTTTTCTTGTTTTTCTTGGATGACACAGTTAGCCTATGTGACACGATGCTTGTGAATAGATTTTTAGGCAACCTGCACTTTCCCTCACACACAGAAGACATGGACTCCCCTCTTCCTTCCAAAGCGTCTGTTTGAAACTGCAGAGAAAATGGCTTCCATTTGGTAGAATAATGAGAAATACCCATGTTTTTAAAGCTCCTTATTAAGAGCTCTCTCATTTAGTGAGAAATATTGTTTGGTCTTCTTGAGATCCCACTGTGGTGCAGACCTGGCAGTGAGTGCAGCTGGTCTCTTGCTGTGAAAACCCATCTGGGTTGTTCTCAAGGAAACCATATTCAAGGAGGAATTCACAACGACAAACTGTCCTTGTCAGTCCAGCTGCTGCCCAGCTGCATTAGGACTCTGTATTTATGAGTCTAACTTTGTTAAATGCTTTGTAAATCCAGAAGCTTATCACACTTTTAAAGAAGGGCACAGAGTCCTATAACTACGAATGCTGTTTTGAATGTTGGAATCATCAACCCCAACCCCAGACCCACCGTGTAGTGATTGATGGACAGGTATCTTCAGTGTGTGTGGAGTGCATGTGTGTGCATACACAAAGGTTTCCTGAAATCACTTAGGACAAATTCAGAATGACTTCTGGAACCACAAGCAGTTTCTTGTGGCCACTGTAGGGAGTGGGGAAGAGGGCAGAGAGAGCTTCTTATGGTCCTGTCCACTTTTACTGAGAACCTCATTATTTCCTAAGGTTTTCTTGCATTGATCTTCAGCAGTGTGAAGGTTCTGTTAAATCATCATTATACAGAAAAAGGGTTTTTAAAAGAGATTTTTAGATTAAAAAACAAAATTGAGAGCAAAGTTATATTAGATTTTTAAAAAACTTCACCTATAATAGGATTGCTTTTTACCTTTGGGGAGAAAATATCAACCTGTGTTGATTGTTTACACAGTTCTTGCATCGGAAATGAATCCATTAAAGCTTTTGGTGGATCTGCGTCTTGTGAGCCAAGGACTGGGGCTGCTGGCTGCAGCCGGCCCTTCCTCTCGATCTGAGCTCTCCTCTCTGAACTCGCCTCTAGTCAAGACTTTTGTGTCTTCTTTTGCTAACCTTGTGGATCAGTAATTTAAACCAAAATGGTTCCTGTATGGGGCTTGTTCACACCTCTGGGTAAGCACCTCTCCGTCTCTTGTCCTGATTCCGGCCGTTGTCTTAGCTGGCCTCCCAGGTGAAAAGTGTAAGGGAGTGTGGTACATATACACAAAGGACTATTATCCAGCCGGAAGAGCAATAAAGTCATATCATTTGCAGCAACATCATTTGAATTGAAGGCCACAAGAATTTGCTCTGTTCTGCTTCTGAGTCAGATAGCTGAACTACTGGGAAAATTTGTTTCAAGCCATTAATCTAAACACCGGGGCCTGAAAAGATGAAACTATAAAGTATGTTTTATCTTGGTACTAAAGAGGAAAAATGCATTTGTGTTTTCATAAATCCTCTAAAATATGACCTTGTACATGGAACATCCAGATAAAAATAGGCATTTAAGAAGGGCATAGGCATTTCACCAGGAAAAGACTCTGAAGTGCATATCTTTTATAAGTGTGTTTTCTATGCCATCATTTGGAAGCGAGGATGTCTATTTCCATATATATGTGAGTATTTTTCTTTTTTCTTTCTTTTATGGTACTTGGAATGGAACCCAGTTTCCTGCATGCTAGGCACTACTGAGCTACAGCTATAGCCTTTATACTTTGTATTAAATCCCTGGCTCTGTTATATACTTTCTTTCATCTAATCCTGAGTGATACAGGTAACTCTTGCACTGTTCAGCATATGTATGCATTATTCACTGGCCACTTCTTAAACTATGGCTCCCTAGATTACTGCCCAGCAGCAATAATTAATGCCAAAGTTATGCATCAGTACCATCTTGCTATTTACTGATCTCCCTCAACTCATTTGGAGTTACCTACAGATGAAGGAAATCTGCCTTTAAATTTCCAGCTCCAAGGCCCCCTTTCTCTGGGGTGGGCTTATCAACTCCCAGAGCCACCCCTGCACACACGCCATCCCTCAAACAGCACCAGGGCAACATGGTACTATCTACCCTCACCCCTGGGGAGCATGTGCTGCAGCCCAAGGCCGGCACACCAGGCCATAACTGACCTCAGTGCACTCAGCATCCAGCTCAGGGTTCTCCCAGATGCTTCTGTAGAAGACGAGGTGGTGCCGATTCTCTTCGGTTTTCAGAGAAGTCCTAGCATAGAGCTGCTAGGTCCTCAGATGCACACGTTCCTGAATCTTGGGCACACACAGATTGCAGATCTGACTTACCAAACAGAGACCTTCCTTTCCTGGGGAGGATTTTCTCTAGGAAAGCTGGAGAATACTGACCCCTTCTCCCCTACCCTGTGCAATCTTTTTTATTTGGCTTTTGCTGAAGCTTTCAGGGTCGCCTGATACACTTGGGTCTAATTATCCTCTGATAACACCTGCTTCTTGGTTCTTTAACTGGAAACCCGCTGGTTACAGTAAACTATGGAAAGCAAATGGGCATTAAAAATTACGTGGGGACCAGGACTGGGAGCCTCCCCACCTCATTTGCCCATGGCCCACTTAGCTCTGCTACAAACCCACAAAGACCATGGTACGTAGCAGGCAACCATGCAAGAAATGTGCATTTGATTGAGCTATAAAACTGAAAATTAAAGGTTATAAAACCATAGAAGGTTAAACAAGAGGAAGAAACAGGTAAGGGGCCCACTTGGCTTATTTCATTCTGATTACCTCTTCTTAAAGCATCCACCAGGAAAACCCTGTCTAAGGAAAATGAAGTCAGAGCAGGGAGAGGAACAACTCAACTGCACCTCTGTGAGCAAGTGAGCTTCGTCCTTCCAGACATTTCCTTGTGTGGAGTGTGTTCCACCGTTCCAACCTGTGTGGGCATGAGGGTGGGGTGTGCTCAGGGCCTCCTCAACGAGCACCTTGTATTGGTGGAAATAGCACATATCATTGCCATGTATGATGTGGAGGGTCTCTGAGTTATGGCAGATCTAATAGTCACCTTTCCATTGCTGGGGTGAAATACTTGACACACAGTATATAAAAAAAGATGTTCATCTTGGCTTATGGTTTCAGAGGGGTCAGTCTGTGGTTGGCTGGCTCCAGGGCACAGCATCATAGCAGGAGGGTGTGGCTGAGGAAAGCTGCTCAATGGCATCCAGGAAGCAGGGAGCAGGGGAAGGGCCTGAGAGAAAGGGATCTGGTCCCCATGACCACCCTAGGTCCACCCAGAAGTGTGCTTTATGAATCTGGCATTGCTGTCATCTGCGAGCCCGCTCGTGGAACAAGGGTTCAGGAACTCGGACTGGAAGGGCAAGGTGCGGAGTCACCAAGCAGACTCCGGGGAGGTTTCTGGAACGCTCCCACTTTTAATAAGTTCAGCCAGCAATTTATAAAGTTTTGAAAGAGGGAGTAGCAAAGGAGGAGTAATATATTTGGCTTAACAGGTTGGTTATTGGAGTGTCCTTGGACAAGCGATGGAGGCATCCAAATAGGGGGGACGGGTGAGGCCATAGCTGGACATAGATAGACAAAGCTCAATGCACGAGCTTGGCCTCTACTAGTGGGCGAGGAGACACACGAGCGGTGCACTTGTCACAGCCATACCTGTACCTTGCTGACATGGCATTTCTGAAACCAGTCAAGTTGACGATCGAGATTAAACCCACTGTTTTCAAAGCCTATTTCAACACAGGAAAGGATAGTGACCAAGGTCAAGGACAAGGGTCTCTCATGGATCAAGAACTGCGTCTACACAGGGCCTACCTGCTGAACTGTCCAGAAACCTACAGATGCTGTCGCCTCTGCTCTTACCTCTCACTGACTTCAAGGTCCTGAGGTTCAGTGAAACTTCTGTTCAGAAGTGACCACAGGTCCTCCTTTTGCCGAGGTGGAACAATGAACAGCTGAGTTGGAGGCATATCTGGGCAGTGAGCCAGTCACTCTCACCGCAGAGTCACTCCGCTGGGGTGAGAAACTGCAGGCCTAAAGGGATCTGGGGGAACGTGCAGCCTGAGATGGGCAAGTGGAGAGTCCCGTGGTACAGTGGAGGCAGGGAGGTGGCCTCAAACTAGATCTGCCCACTGGGCCACGATCCAAGCTTCCTAGGAGTGGAGGCAGTGGTGATTTGTAATAAACGGAATGAATGAGTACCAGATAAATGAGTTTGCCAGCAGATACAGGACTGAGCAACACGGTGCTGGAGGCAGCTTCCTGGTCTCAAATTCTATCATTCTATGTTCAGGAGAATTAAAAGCAAGGACCCCTAACAAAGGTCACACCCACAGATGTTACTTCAGGGCACCTGCAGAATTATGATTTTTCTAATTTTCACCAAATCCTAAGCATCTTGACAGGAGAAAATGTCTGGCTAAGATTCATCTGAAATTATTTATTTTGAAGGTGGAAGACTTTCCATACGATTTTCTTTTGCTGACTGGTTCATCATTTTTACCGGGAGGGTATCTTAAACATCCCTGAAGAATGCAGATAATGTTGTCATTGTCAGATCTTAGTAGTAGCTCACCATATATTCATAAGATGCCACATATGTGGCTATCAGCTTTATATTTGTAGAAAAGAGCTCAGTTACTCATGATCAATTTCTGGTATATTTGGAAAAAAAGCACCCTGCCGTAGAAGATTCCAGCTTTGAGTAGCAGAGCCTGGTTGAACCTTGGCTGCATTATCCACACCATTAGTTCTCCTGCAGTTCTGCCTCCCTCAAAGCTGGTTGGAGAAACAAGATAAATTGACATTGTCAGTGATTACAAAACTGCGATTTCCAATCCTATAAACAGCTCAGGGAGCCAAGGGACCCTCAGGCATCTGGCTGGCCAAATTCTCTGGCTGCTTCTCTCTGAAAGTCTTAGGAAAATCTGAAACTCTGGGAGTCTAGGGGAGAGCTGGGGTCACACAGGGCGCCACATTGCTGCTGTGCCCGCCTCTCCAGTCCTCCTGTCATCTTTGCCATGGGCTCTCATTTTCTCAATTCAGGGGAGCTCAGCCAAGTTTTATTGGGCTATGGCTCAGAGACAAATTTAGGCCTTTCCTGGGCATCTAGGAGCTTACATCCCTACAGAGTAAGCCAAGCAGGTGCAGCGACCACAGCTCACTGTGCTGGGTCCTGCAGTTAAGGTGTATTGTGGGTTAGATGTAGAATTTCTCTTGAAAGCCTCATGTTTTCAGAGCTGGGGCTCTGGAAGGTGATGGGACCATGGGAGTGCTGTATGCCTCAGGGGATTGGTTCACTGCAAAGCTCACAGATGAATGTGCTGTTAGGAGACAGGGCCTGGCTGAAGAAGCGGGCTGCTGGGTGTGTGTGTGGCTTGGAAAGATGTAACCCCCCCCCCACCGGCTTCTGCTTCCTGGTTGCATGGTGTGAGCAGCTTTTCACCTCCAGACCCTCCCACCATGCCCTTTCTGCCTTGGAGCCGACTGACCACACACTGAAAACGTGAGCCAAAGTAAACCTCTCCTCCTTTAAGTTGTGAGTGTTGGGGATTTTGCTTCAGCAGCAAGAAAGCAGCTAAGGCAAGGTTTAATGGCATACAGTAAACTTCACCATTTTTAGGTGTATCATTCAACATTTTGGGCAAATGTGTGTAATCTTATAACGTGTATAATCTTATCTTGGGCAGATGTGTATAATCCCCTCTCTTAGGACAGAAGATTTTTGTCATCTTCTAAACTTCTGGTTCCTCTTTATATTCATCCCTGTCTCCTGCTCCTGGCTCATCACAAGAGTTCATCTTATTTTTGTCTTCATAGTTTTGCTGTCTCTAGAATCTTCTAAAAGTGAGATCTAGGCTTCCTTCACTTAGCATCATGTTGTTGGGACTGATTCAAGTTTTTGCCTGTGTGGTAGGTTGTGTCTTTTTATAGCTGTGTGGCATTCAGTTGTGTAAATGTACAACAATTTGCTCAGAGTGTCTGGATGCATTTTAATGTCTGTTGCAAAATATATAGCAACGAGGCTTGTGACATTTGTGAAATTTAACTTTCTGGGGTTGCTATATTGTTTTAAATTCTACTAGTAACTTATGAGAGTTCCAGTTTTTCTGTATTTTAGTCAGCACTTGGTTCTGTCAGATGTGATTTTTAGCCACTCTAATATATGTGCAGTTGTATCTCATTGTGATTTCAATTTTTAGCCATTTCAGTATGTGTGCCATGATACCTCATTGGGATTTAAATTTGCATTTCACTTATGAGTCATGATTTGAACATATTTTTATGTGTTTACATTTTTGGTAAATGTTAAGACCTTTAGCTGTTTTTATTGTGAGGTTTTCTTCTTGTGTTTTGATAGATTTTGATATTTTCAAAATACAAGTATTTAAAAAAATAAAAAAGTACAAGTATTTTGTCATGTAGTGATTTGAAAAATTTTCTGAATTCTTGTCTTTTCATTTTTGTAGTCGTACCTTTCTAGACAAAAGTTTTGAATTCTGATAAGGTCCAATTTATGAACTTGTTCCTTTGTGACTCATGATTTCAGTGTTATGTCTAAGAAATCTATACCTAACACAAGGTCATAAAGATTTTCTCTTAGCTTTTTTCCTGCAAGATTTATGTTTTATCTCTAGATCTATGATAGCTTTTGAATTTACTTTGTATATGGTGTGAGATGTGAGGGAAGATTCACTTTTGTTTGAATATAAATATCTAATCAATACAGAACCACTTGTGGTAAGATCACATTATTTTCACTGAATTACTTTTGCAATTTAAAAAAACAAACCAAATGAAAAAACAGCCTCACTAGACATTTAAAAGGTGATCCAGGGATTGTGACACCCAGCTTTGATGAACTGTCTGCTTGACCCTGTGAATACAGAGGGCTGAGCACGTGTACAAGGCTGCACAGTCTCCTGGAGAGTAGAGGTGGGCATCATGAGCTCTTCACTGCTGGCTGCCTGAAGAGCCTTGTGCACGCAGAAAATGAAAGATGTGTAGTGCTTTCAACTGCCTAAACTATGAACGCTCAAACTACACGTTCACTGATGTCGGTGGAACTGATTGGTCTGTATGGTTGGTGGCTGCTAAACTCAGCTGACTAAGAGGGACCCCTGGAGGCCAGTCTTAAAGATCATATGGGTTTAGAAGAGATCAAAGAAATAGAGCAGTGGTAACAGTGGCTGAGCACTGTGGGAGAGACGGAATCGACAGAGATAGTCCAGAAAGTAATTATAACAGATAGACAAACAAAATTATAACAAAAGCCCACTGTGGACAGTCAGAGTCCAAAATTTCTTAAATGTATTATCTGAGACTGTCCCACATTTAAAAAAGAACTATGAGACATGTAAAGAACCAGGAAAAATAATAGCAATCAATAGGAACAGTCTCTCAGGGAACCTCCATGTTAGACTTATGAGTCCATGATTTCAAAGCAGATATTGTAAATACAAACATGTTCAAATAATTAATGGAGGTAATCTTTAAATAACTAAAGGAAAGTATGAAGACAATAACTCATCAGACAGAGAATATCAGTAGAGATACAAGTTATACAAAATGAATCAAATGGAAATCTTGCAGTTGAAAAGTGCAACACCTAAGCAACCTCACTAGAGGAAATCAATAGCTTTCAGCTATTTGGGGTCCGTTAGGATTCCATACAATTTTTAGGATGTTTCTTTGTATAGTTGCAAAGAAATGCCATCAGGATTTTGTTTGGAATTGCACTGAAATCTGCAGATTGTTTTGGTATTATGTGCATCTTAAAAATATTAATTATTCAATCATGAAAAATGGGGTATCTTTCCATTATATGTCTATTTTCTTTTGCAATATTTTATGGCTTCAGTATGCAGGTTTTTCACGTCCTTAGTTAAGTACATTTGTAAGTAGGAGTTCTTTATATATTTTGGATCTTAACAAATAAGAGGTTAATTAGGAAAGTGCAAATCAAAGCCACAATGAGATGCCACTTTACCCTTATCCCATTGGCTATAATATTCTGTAAGTTGGCCTTTTCATTGTTGATTGAGTCTTTTAATGTAAAATGCTTTTCAATTTGGTTGAAATTTAATTTATCAATTTTTTCTTTTGTTCCTTTTGCTTTTGGTATCATGTCCAAAAAAACCATTGTCAAATCCAGTGTCACAAAGTTTTCTCTCTGTGTTTTCTTAGTAATAGTTTTATAGTTTTAGCCCTTTGTTCAGGTCTTTTATCCATTTGGCTTAATTTATATGTTTGGCATAATATAAAGTTCCAACTTCAATCTCAATGTCATTTGTTGAAAAGACTGTTCTTTTTTGCATTTAATGATCTTGGCTTCTTGTTGAAAATCATTTAACCATTATCTGTGATGGATTATTTATGGGCTCTGTCTTTGTACTCCTTGTGTGATTTTTTTGTTGGAAATTACACATTTGAAAAATAGCTATGTCTCCCAGTCTTTGCTGAGTGGCTTCATGTTTGGAAAGGCCATCACTAATCAGCCCAGCATGACGGTTTAAGATCATTTTAGGCCTTTTCAGGGCATGCACCTTCCATGGTTCTCTATTTTTCTAATTGCTCTGCATACTTGACTGCTTTTTAATGTCACAATTTCCCTAAGAGTCTTCCACCTGCTTTTTCTCTGATCCTTGGATCTTCTGCTCTGTTTCTTTACCAGTAATCTTTTGCTTCAGGCATCTGCAGATCTGAGCTCTGCAAACCCCTGTGACCTTCCTGGGCTAAGGTCACTGCTTCCTATTGCTTTGCCAGCCTGGGATCCAACCTGTGTCACTGTTGGCTTTCTATACTTCAAGTTAAGTACCAAAGAGACCAGTCTCTCTGGCAGCTCCTAGAGAGGTAAGAACACAGCAAAATCAGTCCTCTATTTTTGCTGGTTTATAGAAGCGATCTTGGAATCAGGCTACTGGTTCCCCAAGCATGTCATGACAGAGAAGGTATAGGGCAAGGTGAATAAAAATACTGCACAATTTTCTACTTGTGGTGAATGTTACTTTTTCTTGTTTGCTATGTTGCTGTAGGTGTTTGATTTCTAGGGCTCCTATAAAGTTATTTTAGTTAGCTTACATTTTTTTATTTAGTGTTTCCATGGGGAAACAAGAGTCTGAAGCTTTTAGCATAGCATGTAGTTCTACTTCACTCCTTTTCATGGCAGAATAATATTCCATTGCATAGACCTACTAGATTTTGTTTATCCATTCATACATTGATGGACAGTTGGGCCATTTTCACCTTCTGTTGGCTGGGAGTGGTGTTGCTATGAAATTGCATGTGCATGAATTTGTTTGTGTTTCCTTATTTTGTGTATATACCTGGTGGTAGAACTGCCGAATCTCCTTTTGAAACTGTAGCCCGTAGGGCTGCCGTGAGGACGTGTGGCTGTCTCGTTACTGGGGCGTGGCTCAGCCCCACCGTGCACGGTGAGCTCGTCACCAGCATTTGGGACTGCTTGGGAGGGCACTGCAGTTGCAAAGCACCCTGTGGGTAGAGGACCCACAACATAAAAGTAACACCCCTCCTTCAGGTGAGTTTCTGGAGTCTAAGGGAATGGGGGAAGGTCCGTTCTGTTTTTGCAGCCTGTTTCCCCACATTGTACGATTTTATTATCACGTCAAAGTGGCCTGCATCCTGATAAGTAAAATCCTCACACGAGACTTCCAGCTAGAGGAAAGCTGCAAAGAGCATCCCTCCCAATCACGGAACAAAAAGTCCAGACAAACCACATACCAAAAGCTATTCTTTGGGCTGGGGATTTAGCTCAGTGGAGCTGTCCCTGCCTGGCAAGTGCAAGGTCCTGAGTTTGATCCCCAGTATGGGGTCGAAGGGGCTATTCTGGCTCCCCTCATAGAGATGAGATATTGGAGCAGCAAACCACCCTGACAAAGAAGCAAAGGCAGCTCCTGCAAGGAGAAATGAGGTGTGAACATTGCACCCCTAGGGAGACACCTGCCAGATTCCACTATGAAGAGCTCAGCCTGAAACTTCTAGCAAATCAGCAAAGAGAATGTGGGAACTCTGGGGATTCAGGCAAAGGAGGAATTCACACTCATCCGTCCTCACTCTGGACCTCATTGATACTTACAGAGAAGCATCCTTGAGGCGTGGGCATGGCAGAAGGTCAGCCAGCACTGCCAGAGGGTATGAAATGAGGTCCAGATCCTTCTTCAGGACACCGCTATGAACAAAAGTCCAAACCACAGGGAGAAGGCAATGAACGCTGCACTCCGGGACACTGAGACCTGCTGTGGCCTGGGCCCCAGAACACAAAGCCTTAAGCAGGGGTGGAAGCAGATCATGGTAGACTGAGAGCATGGGGAGGGCAGAACCCAGGGACACAATTCTGCCCGAGACAGGGGCTCAGTGAGGTTCCCAAGGAGCACAGTGAACAAGGGGTAAGCAATGAAGAACAGCAGATACTAACTTTGGGGAGAAAGGCAAGAGCATGGAAAGGGGCTCTCTCTGAAGAGCAATACAAGGGAAAAAACTCAAAGTGAATACTCAACAGACGTTAATAAAAGCCCTCGAGCAAAACGTCCCCATTCTACAGATAGATGACACGGAAAAGTTGGACGATAGCCCACTGAGGGTAACCATAGTAACAACAAATCTCAAGTCAAGATGGAAGCAACCCCATATTGTACGCCTAACACAAGAAACTCTGTGCTCATCTTTGGGTAGAAATGAGCATTTGCTTTAGTTTCTACCATCTACCTTCCCACAAAAATTGTGAGACATAAAGTGGGCCTAGTGGTTTGTGTCTTTAATCCTAGCAGTCTGGGAAGCTGAGGCAGGAAGATGGCAAGCTTAAACCTAGCCCAGGCAACCTAGTGATTTAGCAAGATCTGCTTCAAAAAAATAAATGTAAAAAGGGCTCAGCTGTTTCTTAGTGAGAGGCCCTGTGCTTAACTTCTAGTATAAAAATAAATAAATAAAAGACATATAAATAAGCCAGGGCAGGGGGTTGACCACAATATACACTACAAAAGACAATGCCAGGAAAGCAACCAGTATATAAGTGTATAGACACCAGTATATAAGAAACCAGGTATAACATTTGCAGTTTAGAAAGTTTAAATAACTGAGATTAATATGCTTAAAAAGTCTAATAAACTATGTGGACAACATACGAAGTCAAATGAGTAATCTGAGCAGAGAGATAGAGAATATAAGAATGAATCAAATAGAATTCTGGAACTAGAAACAAAGAATGGCTCTGAGAACTCACCAATGGGCTTGAAAATCTGTTACAGTAATTGTGAACTTGAAGACAGGTCAAGAAAACGTATCCACAGCAAAACACGGAAAGAAAAATGACAAAATAAATAGCACAACATCTAGGAAGAATGGGATGATGTCATTCCACCTAATCCCAGAAGTTGAGAGTAGAGGGGAAATGCACAAGAAAAAATAGCCAAGAATATTCTGAAATTAATGATAGCAAACCACAAATCCACAGAGCACAAAAAGCCCAAATACCAAAAAGAAAATTAAAACCAAATCTATCATATTTAAACTTCTGAAAATAAAACCAAACCACAGAGAAAACCCTGAAAATAGGTAGAGAAAACAACCACACTATACACAGAAGACCAAAGAGAGAGTCACAAACACACGTTTTATCAGACTGCACAGAAGATGGCGGGAGGACGGCTGTGCAGTTCTAGAAAGAAACACATGTGAACACATACTATGTGTGAGGAGGAAGAGTTCATTTCAAAAGCTTCTGGTCCCCGGAGGCACACGATTGCCTACGCCTCTTGCTGCATGGAATACCTTGCATAGTTTCCTGTAATCCTGTAGCTCTATCCCAGAGTGTAGTGTAACACATTATTTAATAAATGAAGTCTCGTTAGAATTAGACAATAATCACGCGGCACATGGTCTTGCTTGTTTGTGTCTGAATCCACTACAAATTTATGAGCTACTGAAAGCAGGAATTGTCTTATTTGCTTTACAGTGGGAATAGTGGGTTTCAGTGTCTCTTATTAAATGAACAAGTGAACTAAAGTATGAGGCTGGCAGTGGCAGCTGCAGGGGAAGTGGGAAGGGTAGAGAGATGAACTGTAAGCGAGGAATTCTGACTGTGTGCGGTCTTCAGTTCCTGTCCAGCACAGTGTGCACAGCACAGCTCTGCAGAATCAGTTTGGGGGTTGTGGTGGGGTAGCTCTCTGTGATTCAGACGGAAGATCTCACTACCTGTAACAAATGGACACTGAAAGAATTTGATTGCCCTTATGTTTCCCTTTATGTGAATTGACATTTTCTGCTTCAGTTTTCGATTTTGTCAACAAAATACGAATGTCCTAAGATGTTTCTGACAATGGAATTTGGAATAGAATTACCCCCGAACTTGCATTAGAAATGCCCCCCACCCCGTATTCTTTTGGGAGACTCTTGATATCCATTTTTCTCTCTAAACAGGTATATTTTATCACAGAGGTGTGGATATGGAAGATTGAATATCTTATTTTGTTGCCTTCAGTTCATTGAGGTTGCTCCTTATGGGGTGTGATTCTCCTGGAAACAGACTTACCAAGTATAGATTTAATTGAAATGTTAATGCTTTTCATTTGTGTTGGGTATTCTATATGTAATATGCATGTACTTTTAAGGGCATTACACATATGCATTTATATGTGAAAGTTTAAAGATGGTATTATGATACAAATGAGAAGGGCAGAGGCAATAGAGTAAGAAAGAGAATTGAGTTTGATTTCCAGTCCTTAGAATACAGTGACAATGAAACATTTTGCATATTTTTACAGTGTAACAGAGAATAGCATCAGGCACGTGCGAGATGCTCAGAAATATATACTGAAAGAATGGACTGCAAACAACGATACTCTGTCAAGTTTTGGCTTTCACATGTATAAAACTGAAGGTTTAGACAAGATTATCTCCAAGGTTCTTTCTCATTTTAAAATTCTAGAACTTCATTATAATGTTCATGTCAATATACAAGTTATTTTTAAAATTTCAAAAATCAGTTTTTTCTCTTTCATGGTATACGAGAAAGGGTGAACAGTTATTAAAGATGATAACATACACAAAAGAAATATGATTCAGGAATCTCCCTTGCATCGGCTAATATTTAGACATCTCAGGAAGTCATCACTAATCAATGACAAAGTGGAGTCAAAAGCATTTCAATCTTTGAATGGCTAAATAATACCGTATGTTCTGTGCTGGTGGTATTGCAACAGTTTGGTTTGAAATGTGAGGTGTAAGAGACACTGAGAAAATAGTCCTCACCTGCAGAAGGAGGACAGGAAAGACTTAGAAACCCTTTCATCTGAAAGGAATTGGAGGAACAGTGTGTGCTGATCTGTGACCCCTGGGAGGATTTGTAGCTGCCTTTGGAGAAGTGATGCTTCCCTCAGCTGCAGGCAGAGTTGAGTGCCTGGGGCAGATAGAACTACTGACCACCCCACACGGGGGCACAGTCCACTGTCAGAGCTGACAGCAAGCGCCTGCTGAGGCCGCTGACTGCAGTCCTGGAACGTCCAACTTGAGACCAGAGCCTTGGTAAAATACTGCTGATGTGTTTGATGGCTAAACCTAAAGCTTCTGGTGTGAATCTTATGAGAGGAGTTGCTTGGCTTAGAAACAGACAGGTGCTTTTATGTAGTCAGAATAATTCTGAGTGAGATCAGAGCTGAAATAGGTTTTGGCTGCCAATATTTCCATACTTTTGAATCTGATAGCCTTGAATACAGAGGCTTCAAGTAATTGAAGAAGAGAGTTTGCAAGTCAAACTCCTTTTGGACACTCTGTATAATATACTGCAGTTCTGGGAGAACCATAGCACATATTAGAATATTTGGCCCTGAGGAACCGGGTATTTAATTACTGAGTAACCCTAGTTGCTTTCCAGCCAGTGTTTTTCAAATTTATCTGACCTTGGAATTTATTTGAATAACACTTGGAGACTCCCAAAGCTGCCCAAAATGAAAGTCCGGGTAGATAAGCATATGCCCATGGCAGGAGATTCTTTCTGATGTGTTTGTGTGTGTAGATCTGTGGTACAGGAGGGTGTGCAGGCTGTGTGGGCAGCACACTATCTTGATGGGTAACACAGAACCCTTGTGGAAATCCAGCGACACCACCCAGAGGACCCCTCCAGGCCACTCTGACTCGTTGTGCAACAGAGAGGAAGAACAGCTGCAGCTCTGGGGCCTGGCCCTCCCATGTCAGACTGTTACCCTAGCTTCTGGGGTGCTGTGGGTCTTCCAGATTCTTTCCAGGATCTTGTCGTCCTGAACAAAGAATTGGACAAAAAACACAAAAAAGGCAGGGAGGTTTTACATTCTTTAAAGAAAAGAAATAAATCTGCAGAGTGAGTGCAGGCCAGTTAAAGTAGGAAAAGAAGTATGTTCTGTGGAATGAGAATGGGCCCCTGACAGAACTTACAGTGGCCACAAGGTTAATGGCCCCATCTTTTGTGTCCCCCGCTCCTCAGGCTGAACTCAGGTCTAGGCTGTGCTATCAAAAACCTGCTTGATTTTGTGTCAGAAGAACTGAGCCTAGTACTCTCTGATTAGTGCCAGGTGCTGTGCTTGGGCACATGTGTCTTGGTCTTCTGTGGCTGAAGTACTTGCCCAGCTGGTTGGCTGGCCACATCCTAATCTCCTGCTTCATTTCCTCTTGAGTGACATAAATTCTCGTAATTCTTTATGGGTTGTTGAGGGTGTGGGAGTCTCTGTCTTCATGTAGCTACTTCTGGCTGAAAGGGAGTGCAGGTCCTGCCTGTTGGGGATTGTGTTCTCTCCAACTACCTTGGGATGTTGTTGTGAAAAGCCTGTCAGAAGACAGTAAGAAAGGAGATAGTGTCTATATGTGAAGAACTGTTGATCTGACTGTTTAGTGGAAGAAAGCTTGGTGAATTTGTCAAGGTGGTCATTGGCTGTAGTCTGGATCACCACCTAAGCCTTGAATGGATAAATTGTATTCTTAGTTTGGGAAGATAAAGCTCAGATATGAGATGAAGTAGGACAGAAAATTTCGTCATCTGTCTTAAAGGGTGGATTGTGACAGATCTAGCAATTATAGATTTCCCTACTTCCTGTGGAGGAGAATGCATAACAAAAAAGGATATTAGGTAGACTACCAAGAGCCTGAGAACCTTTGCCCTAGCAATATTACCAACATTATGGATCTCATTAACAACAGGAGTTCCAATACAGTGTCCATTTAAACTGTGGTGGATTAGGGTCATAAGTGACTCTACTTATCTGTACCCAAAGTACTACTGTAGTCTTATTGTTTTGAAGAGGAACCTTAGGTTTTGCAGAGGTTCATAGGAGTAGGTCTTTTCTTTTGGTTGGTGTTTTTCTTTAGCAGTTCAGGTGGGACTGGCTTTACCCTAGAAAGGTAAATCCAGCTGCCTGTCTCTGCCACCATTACTGCAGGATCACTGAAAAGGGCCCTTGCATTTGGTTCCATTTGACCTTCAGGAATCCCTTCTTTACAATTTTTTAATGAACACTTGGTCTCCAGGGCAAACACTAGGTGTTCCCCTGGGCCAGGAACTAAGCAGGACTTTGTTTCCACACATTTGGCTAGTCTGTTCTACTTGGCTGAGATTAGTAAGGTATTACTGTTAGAGTCTTGTGGTCTCTGGGCCTGTTTACCATATCAGAAGATAAAAAAAGCCTCCCATATAACATCTCAAATTAACTCATATTTAGCTTACTTTGGAACCCTCATGAGAGCTATTGGCAATAATTGAAGTTCAGACTCAGTTATCTGTGGGCAAAATTTTGCAAGGGATCACTTTAAGATCTGGTTGGTTCTCTCAACCTTTCTGGAAGACTGAGATCTCCACGCAGAGTAGAGATGGTACTTTATTCCCAAGCCCTTTGCTACCTCCTGAGTTATTTGAGAGGTAAAAGAAGGCCCATTGACCCTCTGAAGGGACTGGGGCAGTCCAAACCAGGGGATGATCTCTTTGAGGAGCACCTTGACTACCTCTGTAACCTTCTCTGAGCAGGTAGGGAAGACTTCATTTCAGCCTTTAAGGGTGTTAGTTAGGTTCAGTATTTGTTTAAATCTCCCACGTGGTGGCGTGTGGGTAAGGTCTAATCACCAGTCCTTGCCAGGGTATGTTCCTCTCCTCTGTACAAGTTCTAACAAGAGGGGTGGTCTGGGCTTTCTAGGTTACTGGAAGGAAAGAATGGGAAAGCTTTGCAGACCTGTTGGGTGGTCCCTGCTAGTACTAATCTTGTGAAAATTCAAGTGACCATTTCCCATGTAGCTTCTCCTCCCATGTGGAAAGAATTGTGAAGGGTTTTTATAGCTTTCTGCTGAATCCCTTAAGGAAGAGCAATTTTATTTTCTAAATACAAGAGTCCCTTTATAATTCCTCTTTGTCCTAAGGCCCATTTATCTTCCTGAGGGTTATAGGCTGGTGTAATGGTTCCTTAGTAACTGGGAATAAGGCTAGAGTCCCAAGGAGCTGTAAGGCTTCCTTTTTTGCTTTCCTAGCAGCCATTTGATTTCCAAGGAGTCTTTAGTCATGTCTCTTTGGTGTCCCTTGCAATGAATGATAGCTACCTACTTGGGAAGATAGGCCGCTTCTAGGAGTTTTAGAAGATTCCATTTGTGCTTTACAGATGATTGCTCATTAGTTAGCAAGCCTATTTCTTTCCAGATTACTGAATGGGCATGCAGTACCAGAAAGGCGTATTTGGGTCTGTATAGATATTTAGCTTTTTATCTTTTCCTAATATCAGTGCTTGAGTAAGAGCTATGAGTTCTGATTTTTCAACAAAGATCCCCTTGTGGCAGGTATTTGGCTCCAGTGATCTTTTGTGAACTAAACTTCATAACCTGTCTTTCCATGTCCTTGGAAAAAGCTATTTTCATCAGTGAACCACATCTCCTCAGGGTCTTGGAGGCAGAAGTCACTGATACCCTACCTGCCTATGTAGGTCTGGGAATTACATATTCACAAGAGTGGCCAACCTCTGAGTTTGTAGGCATCAGTGAGACAGGATTAAGAGTAGTGCAAGCTTTTGTGGTAATGTCAGGAGAGTCTAGAAATGGCCTGATACCTTATAAGGCATTCCTATTGTGCTCGCTTCAGCGGCACATATACTAAGGCATTCCCATCAATTTCAAGAACCTTTTGTCTCAAGAATAGCCCTGACCTAATGGGGAATCAGGACTCCTACTTTCCTCCCAAAGTTAGTTTCATAGCTGCTTCTTTTAGCATAGCTATATCTTGTGTTGCCATCCAGCAGCCACTCTTAACTTTTTTGAAAAGTACGCCACTGTGCAAAGTTCTTGTTCCAGCCTTTGAGTCAAGACACCCATAGAAATTTCTCTGCTTTTAGAAGTGTAGAGAAAGAAAGGTTTTCTTAAGTCAGATATTCCTAGGGCTGCAGCCTGAGTAAGGGCGTGTTTTATTTCTTGAAAGGCATTGTTAGTTACTTCTTTCCAGTGTAGGGGGACAGACTCAGGACTATATAAAGACTTTACTGTTAGTTCAAAATTAGATATCCAGATCCAACAGGAGCCCACCATTCCCAGGAAGGAGCAAAGTTGTTGTTTGATAACAGGAGACCTGAGGTCACAGACAGACTGGATCCAGTCCCTGAATTTTCTGCAGGGGTATCTGAGCCCTTCCCTTTGAGATTTAATATCCCTTCTTAGCTAGAAAATTTAGAGTTTGCATAGTATTATGGTTCAATAGCTCCCAAGTTGGGTTTCAGATTAGAATATCATCTACATACTGTAGTTGGCTCTCTGTTTAAGTGCTAGGTTCCTTTGGCCAAGCAAAAGGGTGAGGGCTGAGGGCTTTCTATAAAACCCTGTGGGAGAACTGTCTATATACAATATATTGTTGTTTTTCCTTTGAAATGGGGTTTTCCTATTTAAAGGCAAACAGAAACTGGGAATAGAAAAGAAAGCATCTTTATTTGTACCATCCTATATTCTCCAGAAGGCTTTGCTCTGGGGAGAATGAGTTTTGCTTGGGGACTGGGAAGGCCGCAAAAGGCCACATTTGCAAAACCTGTCTATGAAGAACTGGAGGCCTTTTGGACATCTTTTTTGATTGGATACTGCTTTTGGTTGGGAAACTGGCTAGGATCTTGTAGTTTTATACCAGCATTGCTGAATTCCATTATACAGTGGACCCTTGACTTGTGATCTTGATTGGTTCCCAAAGGCTAGTTGTAATTCAAGTTGGCTGTAAGTCAATACAGCTGAGATCCGGATGTTTACCTGCTATAGATAACAAGAGGCAGATGAATTGTTCATTAACCTAATTAACCCAAGTTGTTCATATGTCAGCTGATTGTAACTTGAGAGTCCACTGTACCGGGCAGCAGGATCCACCTGTTGGGTAATTAGGTCAGGGAGATCTGACATAGTCTTAACAGGTAAAATCAGCTTTGGCGTGTACCAGAATTTGAGAATTGCCACCAGTTTTGCTGATACATTGCTTCCAAGTAAGGGAATAGGACATTGTGGGACAATTAAAAACTCATGGTTGAACATTTAACCTCAGAATTGACAGGTTGGAGCAAGTATAAAGAAGATTTGATTTGGATTCCCCTCTCTAGAAAAATCTAGAGAGTTTTCTAGAGAAGGAAGTTAAAACAGAATGAGATACCCCTGTATCTACCGGTGGTTGAACTGGCTTGCCCGTGATGTCCAGGGTTACCCAAAGTTCCTGACAGGAGATCTGTCTATGGACAGGACCCTTCAGTCCTTTCCATAACAGTGGGAGGTGAGGGTTTTGCTGGCTGGGTCCCTCTCTGGTGGTGGAGACAGTCAACCCTCCAGTGCTATGAGTCAGGCACATCAGCCACTTGATATATGGAGCAGGGCTTAGGTGGTGGACACATGCCCAGTGTCCACTTTTGTTGCATTTAAGGCAGGCACTCTTTCCTTGATTGCCTTGGCTTTTACCTTGGATGACTTGGGTACCATTAAAGCAATGCCAGTTGTGACAGCCATAATTTTGGTCTTTTTTTTTTTTTTTTTTTTTTT
>NW_022900919.1:2197189-2223997 GCF_012274545.1 Fukomys damarensis
GTTTTTTTTTTTTTTTTTTTTTGTCTTAGCCCTTCTCCTTTTTCCTCATCTGGATTCCAGTTGTTGAAAACAGAAAAGGCCATGTCCAGCACTTGGGTCATAAGGGTCTAAGGGCCCACTGGAAATTTTGTAATTTGTGCTGAATATCTGGGGCTAATTGACTAATGAAATGTCCCATTAGTACCTGTTCATCCTTGGAAGACAGATCGAGATTTGTATATTTATGAAAAGCTGCTACTAATTGGCTATGAAACATAGCTGGATTTTCCTCTCTGCCCTGTGTATTTTGTCTCATCCTTTCATAATTAAGGTTTCTTTTTTCCCCATTAAGTTTATTGGTACATTTAGGTATATAATACAGTTACATTCATCGTTGGGATCTTGTACTTTTACATAATATATCTTGGTTAATTAAGCTTTCTTAATTCACCTTTTTCTTCTGACAAGACAGTTATGTTAGACCTCATTTCTAGTCCACTGCTGGAATTATGGCCCAAGCTTGGTTCTCTTGGAGGGACAACAACATTTCCAGGGTGGTTTCTTTCCCTTGCTGCAGCATACTGTTCATCTATGTATCTTTTAACCTCTTTGTTTTTCATCTGCGGTATAACAAATGGCCCAGATAAATTGGACATCTTACTATGATAGGTCCAAAGCAAGGGTCAATGTCTAAAACACACCTGCAAGCCCACCAGGATCTTTAAAAAATCAACCTAGTTGTTTGTGTTGTTGTGTATCTGACACTGAAAAAGGAACCTGGACTCATATTTCCCTCTACCCTGGGACCTCTCTGAGGGGCAAGATGAGCTGTGAAGTAGAAGAGTAAGAAACTCCCCACCAAGTTTGTCCTTCAGGGCTGAAAGCTGTCTGAGGAGCATGAGGAAGGGGCTGGAGAATACCAGGTCTCTCTGGGGCACTACTCTGGCGTTTCTGAGTCACTTGATGAGAAAGGGACTGATTTGCTGGCCTGAGGATTATAAGGAAGAGGTTGAGGAGACCATGTAGTGTGGTTGTTTTCATTAAACAAGTGGAAGAGGTCCATATCTCTCCGAGAGACAGGTGGGTAGCCGAGAACAGGATCATCAATGATATCAACTTCTTGTTCTTTGGAGGCCTCTTTAAGTACCATATTTCTTTATCCAAAGATAAAGAGCCATAAAAGCCTAACATATGGGATTTCACACCACTTTCCTTACCTTTTACAAAAAAGATCTAAGTATAGTATTGTAATGTAGACTGTCACTCTTTACCTGTTTCTCAGCATTTCCTAGTTTATACTGGATCCAAACAGTACTGCAATAGAAGATAAGTTGTTCCTTTTGCATACTGTCAGGGTAAAATTGTTCCCAAGTTTTTTTCTTTTATTGAGTTTATTGGTACATTTTAGGTATACAGTACAGTTACATTCATCATTGGGATCTTGTACCTTTACATGACAGGTCTTGGTACTCATTTTTTCCCCTTGTCCCTGCCCTCTCCCCAATTTTTAAGTACACAGCGTAATGGCGGGGTGTCTGGGTTCTGCAGAGTGTTTCCCATGGTGCACTGGGGGGCCTATGGAGAGAAAGAGAGAAATGAGTGGATCTAGGGCCCTTCAAGTGTGTCCCATGCAGAAGGATGTAGACCTACTAAGCCCCCAAGATGTCCTTTGTGAGACTTGAATGCACTACCAGATGTCTATGGTGAAGCAGCATGGGTCCCTTTTTGTTTCTTTTCTTTTCTGTGTTTCTTTTGGGTACTGGGGACCGAACTCGGGTCCTTGTGCTTGTGAGCGTGGCAGCAGAACCACTGAGCTAACCCCTCCAGCCCTCGTTTCTTTTTTCTTGGAACTCTCCATGCCCTTGGCCCACTAGGACTCCTTAGAGACAAAGCTGGAATCCCTGGAGCTCCATCTAACCACTTGGAAAACTATCCCTCACTTTTATCCCAGTAATACAAACTGGTATTTTGTTTAAGGCAGTAGAGGTAGAAACCTCCTTGTTAGCATTTAAGAGAAAAGACAAAAGCAGAAGAAGCCTTAGAAAGTTCTAAACTCTAGAAAGTCCCGCTGTACTTTGCACATGTGCAGCCCTTTGAGTTGGTCTTCAGCGACTGTTCCCTTTGCTCTGCTCAGGTCCTCAAGCATGTTTCTAAATCAGCTGAATTTCTGTGAGAAGAAACATGAAGGGGGTCTAACCTGATTTGAAACAGAAGAGGGGAGGAGTCCCATGTGTTTCCGGATCGCCGATGAAGTTATTAGCCCCAGTGCCGTAATCATGGCATGGCTGAACTTTTAAAGAAGAATATCTGAATCTGAACTAGCTTAGCTTCCTTCCTGAAATATGATATTCCACACTGACAGCGTAATGGGCTTGAAAAGAACTTAAAATGTGGTCCGTCGTGGGTTTGTTACAGAGAGCTTGTCTGCCTTCCTGGTGCTGGGCTCTTTCTCTTGGAGAAAGTGTGGAGAGGATCCTGAGTCTTTCCCAGTGAGTGCAGATCAGCCTCTTCCTGTACAGGGAATCCAAGGAGACAGCAGTGAGAACTCAGCATGGCAGTCAGCACCAGAGCTGCACCCACATGCTGGCAGGTTGGGGTCACGGCTTTAGGAACATGGGCCAGGTCCTTATGGAACAAGCAGCTCCAGTGGTCCGCTCAGGGCAGAACTAGTACAGCGATCCACCTCGGGGGGTTCCTGACCCCTGAGCCACCAGGAAAAGTGAGGAAGCCCTGGGCCAGTTCAGGGCTTGCAGGCTCTCCTAGCATTGAGGCCAGGGTTTCAAGCTTGACTACTTGGATGAGCTCCCGATGTTCAAGTGTTCTGTGTGCCCTGTGGTTCATTGAAAGCACCATTAAGTTTAATTCCACTGCCTGTCTGAGCAGCAGTATGGACCAGAACCACAGTTAGAGCAGGGAAAGTTATTTAAAATGGAAAAAATATGAAATATTTATAGTAACAGAATTTCAGGGCTTCGTGACTGATAAGGCTAAAAGGCTAAGAAGCAAATTATGACTTTAAGAATTAAAATGCTGGAACAAGAGTCAGGCAAGGAAGTAAAGCTGGGAAGTCGCCCCACATCTCCAGTGCGAATGTGAGGAATGTGGTACTGGATCATGCTGCAGACTAACTGTGTCTGCCTCAGAATTCATGTTGAGGTGTGAAACCCTGGCATCTCAGAATGTGCACATACTTGGACATGGGGTCTTTAGAGAGATATTTAGTTAAAATAAGGCCATAAATGTGGGACCCAGTCCAATCTTACTGGTGTCCCTGTAAGAAGAGATGAGGACAGAGACACACCCAAGGGAATGACCCTATGAACACAGGAGGAAGGAGGGAGGCCACGGGGAAGCCAACCGTGGGCACCTTCCTTTTAGGCTCTCAGCCTTGGATCTGAGAGAGGATACATTTCCGATGCTTAAGCCATACTTTAACCCTGGCCCGGCCTGTGGCACATTGTCCTGGCAGCCTGAGGTGCCTGCTGTGGACAGGCTGATTTCCAAGGTCCTGACAGCAGGGGGACACCCAGCCAGGGTGTGCTTGGTATAACCATGGACCTCTTGGGGATCCACCTGCAGGAAGGAGACATTCAGCATCACCTGCTTTATAGGTCAACAAGGGAGGACACAGAGAAAAAGCAGAGAAGGGGTGAGGTTAAACACTGAAGACCTAGTCTAGTGTTTAACAGATGATGGCATCTGTCTAACAGAGGAGCTGAGGATGCAGAGAAACCACCTTCTCACGTGACCTTCCCTCTGTGTGCCCAAGTTTCCCATTGTAAGGTTCCTGCACGTGGGATTAGGGTCCCACCACAAAGATCTCATGAAGGCTGTCACCCCTTTAAAGACCCTGTCCCCAAGTACAGTCACATTCTGGGGTGACTTCACTGAATTCTGAAATAATTCTGCCCAGAAGAGCTAAGAAATATAATTGTTCTCACACGTGCTTCAGCGGCTGCATCTCTGTTGAGAAGAACTGTTATCATGGAGATGGAGATGTGGAGACTGGACAGACTAGTGTGGAGCTCCGTGCTGGAGCCTCCCGTGCTCATCCATGCCAGGAGTGCAGGCCACGCGGGTGCCCATGGGTGATGCGGAGACAGGGCACAGCAGGGCCTTATAGAGCAGGAGAACACGGGCCTTCACATGTGTTACAACATCTCTGTCTCCAGTAAGCGTTCATATTAAAATTCAGTAAGACAGCCAACATGATAGTCGTAATTTTCAAAAATATGGCCCCAAGATATAAAAATTAAATGTAGTTAGAAACTGGAAGGAAACTAACATAAGCTTCATTATAATGGAAGACTTTAACGTGGCACAACCTCTAGAAACTGAGCAATTAGAGATGTAGCCCTCTTCACTTTCTGTGAAGGATGTGTCTTCTTTACAAGAATCCATGAAACACCTACAAAAATTCTTCGTGTACTGAGCCAGGAAGACAACTCCAATGCTTAAAAATGGTCTTTTCAGGCCAGTCTTTGAGCACAATATAGTAATTGTGAGTTAAAAATGAAAAGAAAGGGCTAGGGGTGTAGCTCAGTGATAGAGCATTTGCTAGCATATGTGAGATCTGGGTTTGAGGAAAATTTTACCTACTTCAATAGAAGTATTATTGTTAGTAGAAATAATACCATTAATACTAACATTATTTAATAGAATTTATGTAGTAATGACATAAACAGTGATTCAAGAACATTTGTAAATATAAAGCTACACATTTTACTATTTAATTTCATACCGAAAAAAAAAAACAAAACTATTTTGCAGGAAAGTGAGGCTCAGAGAGGTTGGCTACTTGTTCAGGACACAGCAGAATGGACTCACCCTCCAAGACTCTTCCCTGCCTGCCCTCTGTGGCCTACAGCCAGCTTATTGCTCTAAGGAACAGTGCCTCAGTGTAAACCTTCCCACCATCCTTGAAGCTGCTTAGGAAAAAAGTGTAGCCTTAGGTATTGAGGAAAAACAATACAGATGGTTTCTGACTTAACCATACTAGCAAAATTGATATGCATTCAGTAGAAACTACCGAGAGTTTTGAATTTTGATCTTTTCCTAGGCTAGCCATATGCAGTCAGGTCCTTTCTCATGATGCTGGGCAGTGGCTTTGAGCTACAGCTTCCAGTCAGTCATGAGATCATGAGGAAAACAATTGGTAATACAGTCTTCTGTGTGGCCGGCTGGTGTGATGTCTTATGTCTACAGAAGATGCCCTCCCAAACTTCACACACTCATGGGTAGGGCTTTGGGAAGCGGCTGGATTATGGATGTGTGATACCTGGGTCAGTCCACTGACTGATGCAGTATGACTATGGGTAAAGTGGAAAGCCCCACTCTAGGTGTGGGTGGCTCCCTCCTTTCTGCTAGTTTGCTATGGGCTGTCTCTCCTCTGCCATGCTCCCCTGCCTTGGAGCCAGCTGAGTATAGACTGAAACCTCTACAAACTATGAACAAAGATAAAGTTTTCCTCCTGTTACTTGTGGGTATTGGATATTTTGTCCCAGCAACAAGAAACTTACTAAGACAGTTGTCTAGGGAGTCTAGATGTATTCAGTGCATTTCCAGTATGTTTTCAAATTACTGTGAGGTTATTGGGCTGTTACCCCACTGCAAATTGAAGAATATCCATACATGCATAAAATACCAGGAAAGAAGGTGGAAGCAGCCAAACAACATAAAGCCAAGCTCACTGACTTGGAAAATTAAAAATGGTAGAACTGGTAAACCAGGAAGTAGTATTTGGGGGATAGTCATTATTGATGGTATAAAGCTTTTATATCAATAAAAGCAAAAATTAAGAAAATTAGGCATTAAAAAGTGTGGAATATAGCAGTGAAGGTAAAGAAAGTTATATTAGAATACCTGTATTACATATGTGATGATAAAAGTAAGAATTTTTATAAGATGGATATTTTTACATAAAATACAGATCATTAAAATCTTAGAAAATAGTGGAATAAATGAATATTCTCTTTGCACTCGCCATGCCCTTTCTTCCTTCCTTTGATGGTCAAGTGCCTGTTCGTGTTGAGCACCAGTCTCACAGGAATTCTCCTAATCAGTTTCTCTGCCCTGCTCAGCACCCAGGCCACCGACTGGACATTGTAGTTGAGGAATGGCTGCTACTGGGCTCCCCTTCATAACACCCATGTGGCACTCACGAGCAGACTGGAGATTTGTTTTTATATCTGTCTTTTTCACCGTGAGCTTCTTGCAGGCAGGGACCAAGTGCCGTTTCTCTCTTTCCAACATCCGTATATTACCTCACCATAGTGTCTGTAACGTTAGGGCGTGAGCGATTCCAGGCTAGAATGGGGAGAAGGTTGGCTTTCTGTGATTACGAAGGTCGGGTGGTGGGATGGCGTTTACCAGCGGTAGTAGAAAATGCCCGTCAAAACAGAGGGGTGGCAGTAGAGAGGAGAATGTGCCAGTGGAAACGTTCTTAGAGGAGGTCCAAGGAGATGCAATCCTGATGGTTTCAACCTATGACGGAAGAAAGGAGGGTGAGGCAAAAAAGCTTGCCAAGTAGAAATGATGGAAATTGTTCAACTTGGATAAATACAGAATTCCTCAAAAAATGTAGTGAATGTAGGTCGCACTCCGAATGAAGATGGGAACATGGGAGAAGGCTCTAGAACTTTTAGGAGAGGCACTGAAAAGAGCTTTGTAAGGTGCCTCCTTCCCGATGCAAGTGTCTGCGGGGCTGGGGGACTCCATCACGCTTGGAGGGGTACCCCACCGGTGAAGGCCCAGACGGGGGCTGGGAAACACCAGGACTGGCCAGGAGACCAAGCACGGAGGCGGCACTCAGAGAGGGAGAAGGCCAAGGGGACACAGCCCGAGTATGAGGTTTTCTCAGAGAGAGAGAAACCAATACAGCTGATATTCCTGGTTTCTTTCTCTTTTGTTGGCTAAAACATGATAGATCATTTCATGAGGCTGAATGTGTGAAAATGAGACCACACAAGTAGAATCTCTTCCTGTAGAACAAAACAAGAACTCGAATTTCACCCCTCGGTGCCTTTTCCTTTCCAGGCGTTGCCTCTTCAACTGTGATGCACTGTTCCTTGCCATGATGCTGTGACTGTTTCTGTCATCCTCCTGGGTCCCTCCTCACCTGTCCACACTGCTGCCTCAGTGTCCTCACAGCAGTCTGTGGAGCTCCCTCCACACCAGGCTGTGCCCTCTGTCTTCTGTGCACTGCAGGCTGTTCTCATCTCCTGCCCACCCGGATTCCCCGTCCTCCTTGCCAGGGAGGCATAATGATCGGCTGTGTATCCAGGAGGCAGGGGGCTTCTCCAGTTGGTCCTCGTGAAGAGGATTAGGTAGTCGTCACCAGGAAGCCTTAGGAAGTGAGGTCTGAGGCCTTTCAGGTGTGAGAATGTGAGTGTGGCTCTCGTGTTAGTCCAGAGGAGCCCAGCAGCAGGCCGCGAGGTAGGGGAGTGCAGATATCCGGGGATCCGCTGGCCGTGGAAAGGACAGCCTGTGTCACCCGTGACCGGCCTCCGTGCACCTGCAGGAGCTGAGGCTCCTTCTGCCTCTGCTTGCAAACGGGCATTGGAGGAATTAAGGTGATGGAGCTCTCACCAGCACAGGTGAGACCCTGGGTTCAGTGTCTAGCACACCAAGAAACAAAAGAGAGCCACAAACAGAGAAGAAACCAAAACAGAGAAGAAATTTCACCAGCACAGGTGAGACCCTGGGTTCAGTGTCTAGCACACCAAGAAACAAAAGAGAGCCACACAGAAACCAAAACAGAGAAGAAAAGAAGCGGGCACAACCTTTGCAGAAAGGCAACAGTGAGATACGTCCTTTTGGCTGAGATCTACAGTTATGGTGCATCGTAACATAGCCTTTTGGAAAGGAAAAATAAGTAGGAAGAATGGTTTTAGTCTAAAGCTCAAGTAAGAGACGACATCAGCTTTTCCTGTTGGAAGGCCAGGCTCTGGCTGGCGTGCTGAGCTGTTACAATACTTCAGTATGGTCAGGGCAGCGCCTCTCCAGCAGCCTGGGAGCCTGGGCCCCGCAGAGCCGTGAGTGTCAGCTCAGGTATATTTTTAACTTCAAGTACGTGCAGTGCAAGGTATGTCTGGGTGCCTTCTGATCTTTTGCGTCTTGACTTCGGCTTTGACATTCAAGTGTTTCCGTCTTCCGTAAGACTGTGTGCCGCTGGGGCCTGAATGGATCAAAAGGCGCCGCAGAAGGGACCGATGGCATAATGCGAAGGCGGGTGTTAGCAGATTCGCTTTTCCTACGGCCTTTGCGGGAGGTACTGGCTTTCTGAGAGCCTCGGGAAAGACAAATGGATGTGCTGGGAAATGGAAGACTCCAGGTGAACTCGGAGTGTCGGTGTCCTGTGTGTTTGGAGTCCTGCTGTTGGGGACGGGAAGTCGTTACTTCTCTTCAAATAAATCTCCTTCCAGCTGGCTCCTGGCTGGGCAGCGAAGGAAGCACTGAAACACCAGTCAAGCTGCCTCACTCCCCTGAGAGGAAGCCGGGGACCCCCTGGGCCATGGAGGAGCATCCGGCCGCCTTCCCAGGCCCCTGGAAGCTGTTGCACCAGGCCTGGCCCTCATGCCTGCGGTCAGGGGGCGGCCTCTGCCGACACAGCTGCCCTCGCCTGGCCAGTACATAGCTCCGGGGGGTTTCTTGACTCTATCCGACTAATGCTAGAGAATTTCTTTTTGTGATTCCCAAACTGCACACGGTAAACCACCCAGTGAGCTTCCTCGCAGGCAGAGATGCGCCCGGGCGAGTCTGCACGAGTTGCACTCCAGAGAAGAAGCTCCGTCCTCCCTGCAGCACTGCGAAGTTGCTGCTCTGCCCGGGGAAAGGCTTTGGGCGGAGGAGCAGCCCTCCTGCAGCTGTGCTCCCGGGTGCAGCCGGTTGGCCTCCCCCAGCCACTGGGGCTGCGGAGCCCTGCGTTGCAGAAAGTCCAGACGAGGTGCGCAGTGAGCAGAGGCTCCATGCTGGATTTCAAAGGTTAAGCAATTTAAAAAGAATGTAAAGTATCCCACTAAAGTTTCATGTTGATTATGGGGCAAGATAATATAGTGGATCTGTTGTATTTAATAAAAGAGACGATTAAATTTAATCTCATCCATTTCCCTTTTGCCCTCTTCAGAAATGTGGCGCATTGAAAATGTAACATTTGGAGGTGGTTCGCCGGGTCACACCCTCTGCAGGGGTGAGGGCGAGAACCGCAAGTGCCTCTCCTCCTGGCACTCGCTGAGCTGCTATGTCTGTAGAGGGGACGGTGACCGGTCCAGGCTCTGGGGACCTCAGGGTCTTCGGCAGACTGCTGTGCTCTTGGAGCAGCCAGGCCGGGAGCACCGTGGGCTGGCAGTGGTCCCCGGCAGCGTTAGCTACAAGAATGGGCCACGGGCCACACGGCCTGGGAGCTGCATTTGGTGGTTCGTGGTCTATGAAAGAGGGCCAGTTACCTAAGGGAATCCTCCTGGGACTGGAAAGGCACATTTTACATCCATGACACGTGGACGCCGACCGAGCTTCCCTGTGAGTCTGGAGCTCTTCCCATGTGCGAGTGTCTCTGAATGTGAGTTGATTCTTTGGTGGCAAATCACAGATCATGCAGCAGATGAAGAAACGGGATCTAAAATACTACCATTGGCATTTGACAGCAAACCCCCAACTCCTGCCTCCCCTTTGGTCTCTGTCCCTGGGGGTGCTGGAGTTTACACTCTGGCCATTGAGGAAGAGACCGCGGGCAGGGCTGGCATCGGTCTGGGCTGGACAGGGTTTCCTGAAGCTCAGTGGGTTTAAATGTTGCCCTAGTCGCCAAAGACACCCTGTCCGAGACTCTGCCTTGTTGAAGGGACACAAAGGGTCCACAGCCTCCCCACAGCAGCCCTGCCTTTCAGCCTCATCTCCTGCTAGAGTGGTCTCCTCTCTGCCCAGCAGCACCTACTCCCCATGGTGCCTGCCTCACAGCCCTGTGCCTGCAGTGAGGGGCCAGTGCACGCCCCACCTCCAGCAGCCCCAGACCCAGCCTCTCAGGGCTGGACAGCAGCCCTGAGTCTGTGCAGTTCCTCAAGGGTAGTGATGCTGAGCAGCCTCTTCAGTGGAAGGTGTGTCGTGTCTTTCGTTCATTTTCTAATCAGATCATTTTGCTTGTGTGCTGTAGAGTTCTGAGAGCTCTTTATGAATTGTAGATAATAGTCCTCATCAGGTGCATGGTTTTTCCGTATTTTCCCAGTCAGTAGCTTGTCTTTATTGCCTCTCGACAAGGTCTTCATTGTGCTAAAATTTGTTTTAAGATTTTTGTTTTGATGTTGATTTTTATCCATTTTCTTTTTGTTTATGGTGTTTCATTGAACTATAGGCTCCAAAGACTAAATCTTATAATTTCTTCCAAGTGTTTCATTTAAGTGTTTTACATTTTGAATTTAAGGGGCCAGGGATTTAGCTCAGCAGTTTGGTAGCCGGCCTTGCAAGCGCAAGGACCTGAGTTCAATCCCCGGTACCAAAAAAAAACCAGCTTCATTTTGAATTTAAATCTATGATCCATTACAAGCTAAATTTTGTGTGAAGGGTAAAATGCAGGTGGAGATTCATTTTCTGGCCTTTGGATATCTAATTGCTTGAGAAGCGTTTCTTTAAAATGTGCCCTCATTTGCACCTCTGTCAAAGATCAGCTGGGCAGACCTCTGTGGGTCTGTTTCTGGATTCTTTGTTCTGCCCCCCCACCTTCTGTGCCATGGTGCCTTGGTTATGGGTTCTGTGTAGGCTTTCATGTTGGGTAGAATAGGCCTCCCATTTAATTAATTCTTTGTCAAGATTATTTTTGCCATTCTAGATCTTATGCCCTTCCATATTAATTTTAGAAAGCTTGCCTATGTTTCTGGATTCTTTGTTCTGCCCCCCCACCTTCTGTGCCATGGTGCCTTGGTTATGGGTTCTGTGTAGGCTTTCATGTTGGGTAGAATAGGCCTCCCATTTAATTAATTCTTTGTCAAGATTATTTTTGCCATTCTAGATCTTATGCCCTTCCATATTAATTTTAGAATAAGCTTGCCTATGTAAAAAAAAAAAAATCTAGCTCTGATTTTGGTAAGAATTCCATTAAATTTTAATTAATTTGAAGCAAACTCGTATTTTACTGTGTGGAGTGTTCCATTTGGGCGTATTTTGTCCTTGCATGTATCTGGGTCTTCTCCAGTTACCATTTGTAATTTACAGTGTGCAGAACCTGTGCAGGACTTAAGTTGATGGTTAAGTATTTTATTTTATTTGGAGTGGTTATAACTGGTACTTTCATGTATCCAATGGTAGTCTGTTGAAAAAGACTGAATGTTGATCTTATATTGTGGTCCTTATTGAAATCACTACTTACTGAATAGCTTTGGGAGGTTTTTATTTTCTTTTACTTTTTAATAGTTTTCTTGGAATTTTCTATCTAAACTATCATGTTATCTGTAAATAGTTTTATTTCTTCTGTTTTAATTTGTATGTCTTTGGTCTTTTTACAGTGGTGAGGGCTTTAGTAAGATTTAAAGTAAGATTAGTAAGTTTAGTAAGATTGATGAGAGTCACTGGCGAGAAGCATTTAGTCACCCACTCTAAGAATAATATTAGCCACAGTGCATGTGTGTGTGTGTGTGTGTGTGTGTGTGTGTGTGTGTATTTATTCATCCATTTTCTAGGTTATTTTATTTTTTGAATTGAGACAATACTGGGTTCATAAAATGAGTTGAAAAGTGAAGCTCCCTCTCCTTCTGCTTTCTGGAAGTGTTTTTCTAGCATTAGTGTCAGTTCCTCTTGCTTGACTGAATTCATTAGTGAAACAATAGGGTCGGTCTTAGGGCTGGAATGTAGCTCAGTGGTGCGCTGCCTGCCTTGCAAGCACAACAATCTGGTCTTAGAGTAATTTAAAGATCTTACTAATTTAATTCTTAATAAATATAGGATGATATAAAGCATTTAAACTTGTCATTAAATTAATACATGTAGAGTTGTTAATTGTATTCCTCATTTATCCTTTTGATTTTTTTTTCCAGGGTGTGTAGTGATAACTTGGTTTTATTGATACTGATCATTTAAATCTATTTTTTTGCTTTGTCAGTCTTTCTAGAAGTTGATAGGTTTTAATGATGTTTTTAAAAGAGTCATTTGTTTGTCTCATTGATTTTGTCTACTGTTTCTGTATTTTTAATTTCATGGACTTTTGCCCTTATTTTTATTATTTCCTTCTTTCTGCTTGGTTTAGGTTTTTCTGTTCTTTTTCTATTTCCTTAAAGTGGTACCATAAACTATTGATTTGATTTGAAATCTTTTTTTCAAATACAAAAATTCAGTGTTATAAATTTCCCTTTCATGTGACATGTATTTTCATTTTCATTCAGTTCTATATATTTTTTTAAAACTTCCTTTGATAGAATCCTTAGACCTACAAATATTTAGAAGTATGCTATTTAACTTCAAATTGCCTAGATTCTTGTTAACCTTTCTGTTACTGGCTTCTAGTTTAATTACATACAGTAAAAAAATTGTATATGATTTTGATTCATTTAAATCTCTTGTGATTTATGGCAAGGATATGGATCTGTCTTGATAAATGTCTCTTGGATGCTAAAGCAAATGTACATTTTGCTGTTATTGGGTAGGGTATTCAATATCAGTGAAGTCCAAATGTTAGAAGATGCTGTTTCAGTTCTCTATTCTTGCAGGTTTTTTTCTAGTTGTTCTATTTGTAGTTGTTCCTTTGTAGTTGAAGACTATTTCAACTATTTTTTTATTTCAGTATTTTTTTTAAAGGGTAAACTGGCTGCCTTTTAATTTTTCTTTATGGGAGATTAACTGGATTTCTTCTTCATTCCTGAAGGTTATTTTTGATGGATGTAAAAATCTGGGCTGATAACTCTTATCTTTCAGCAACTGAGAAATGTGCTAGTTCCTGCTGGCCTCTATGGTTTCTGAGGGGAAAGTTGTTTTATCTAGAGGTAAATTGTCAGTTTTTTTCATTCCTTTCAAGGTTTTCATTTTAATTTTGGTTTTTAGAAATTTGATTATATTTTGCCTTGTCACAGATTTCTGGGGTTTATTCAGCTTCTTATTAAGTCTTCAGGCGTATGTCTTTTAACCACACTCCTCCATTTTTGTTTGAACACTTTTCCATCTCTCCCCTCTTTCTCCTCCCATTGGGCTGTAGAGACACACTTGGATCTTTTGTCCATGGCCCAGGTCCCTGAGGGATTGTTCTTCCCACCAGAAATCTATTCTTTCTTTGTTGTTCAGATGGGTAATTCTGTTGTCCCTTGAAGACCTCAGTTTCTCCCCTTATGCTCTCCATTTCAGGTTGGGGCAGCTGGAAACTCTGGCTCTACACTCGGCCTTAGCTTGGCTGGGAGTGTAATGCAGTTGATTTTTTCCCCCTGTGATATTTGTCTCGAGTTGAGAAGTTTTAATCTAAAATATCTCTGCCTGGTGGTGCTGCTCCTTTCTCGGCTTTGCCTGGAGAGAGCAGGCTTTTATTAGAACCTGTTCTTTTTGGGGTTTGTTATCCATGAAGCCTGCCATGTGTAAGCTTGCCAGTGGGATATATGATGGGAACAGGAACTTTGGTGAGGCTACCAGTGCTGGAAACATCCATTACATATTTGAAAAGAAATTGAGTCTCAAATAAATTGCACACAATGGGAGATATCTAATAGAAGGGCCCATCTTCACAATCTAAGCTATCACTAAATTTTTATTTCTAAAAATAAAAACAAGTGGAGTTTATGACCATATAAATATCTTGGCAATAATGTAAAATAATAAAGACTGCATCCCATAGTTCTTACCAGGCCCCAGACCTCATAACCCATCTCTTTATCTTTCAGGTTGGGGTTCCCAATGATGATTGTGTCCTGCACTGTCGGGATGTGTTATCTTCTTGTTGTTCATGTTGTGATGGGATGGAATTAGTAGACAGTCACCATTTGAAGACTAAGGGAAACTTAATTCATCATCAACGTCAGTCAGAAAGCTACCCCAGACCATTCTGAAGAAGTAAGGTGCTTGCCCCGGGACGCTATGGGTGGAGGTGATCTGGTGCTCGAAAATCATGGTGTCCTCTTTGTATTCTTTTTCAATAGAGGACAAAAAATGGAAATACAAGATAATTATCCAAGATTCCTTTATTGGAAACCACATATATTTTAAAAACATTTTTTTTTTGCTATTCAATGTAGGAAAGACAAAAATTCACCCAAGATAGCTTGTTCTTTGTCATTTCTCCTGAGACTATAGACAGTTTTTCTTCATGTAATTACTTTTCATGTTAAAATAATCAGCATTTAAATCATATGCCCTTGAATATAGACTTTAAAAGATGTATGCCACTTGTAGGGAAACATTTTTACATTAAAAAATAAAGTGTCACTTGACAAAAAGTTTGGAATTTATTAATTTCTTGACATTTAATTAGTATAATTATGTAAAATTGCATTTTATCCATTTATATTTTTCTCTGGTGTTTTTATGTTATTATTTGAAAGTCTGGAAATTTGACTTGCAGACAATCAGAAGTGTCCTTTAAAAATACTTCACATATTTATCAGCCTAGAGTAATAATTTTCCATTTTGAAGGTGAGGAACCCGCTTCCGTGGTCATACAGAAGTGCAGTTGGTGTATTCAGCTCTGTTCTCCCTGTTGGACTCTGCTGCTTCAGTCCGTGTTTATGAGGTGTGACTCTTTGTAGAACCTTCCATAGGAGGCACAGGTCATGAGAACAGAGAGCTGGGGAGCCTGAGCTTCTGTGGAGGTCTTCTCTACACTGTTCCATCACTGTCATGGCTGTGCCTCAGAGGAAGAACCTTCAGTTTCCAGCTGCCTACGTGCAGTACCTTGAGATGAAAGTGTTTGCTGAGTACTCTGCTCAGAAATGATCGTTGTATAAAACGTGTGACTTTCAAAGGTTTGAGGCTCTTGGGGCACTAATAACTAAAAAGTAAGTGACCTTGCTAGCTCCATTTCTGATACCAGGACCCTCAAGGTGGGTGGGCCCTTTCTATAGATTAAAATATATGTTTGTGAAACGGCGACCTACTTACCTCCAAAATGGTTTGGAGAATTATAAGACTATCCCCTTTGGATTCATGAGTCATCCTGGCAATTCCTTGACAGGAAAAGTGTAATGCAACCTTGTTCTTATTTTAAAATCTGGCTCAGTCAGCATCCCACAGGTTCTTCTGTTTGCGCCTGACTTTGTGCTTGGAGGGACTCTTCCCCCAGTACGAGTCTGTGACGGAAAGGAGCCTCCCAGTTGGTCCAGCTCTTTCTTCCTTGCTTGTCCTCATGGTAGCCTGGGTTCCCTCATGTCCTTTCACTGGAAACATTGTGTCCTTTTCCACCTTCTATATTCCTATGCCTGGAGGTGGCATTGGTGCCTTCCTTGCATCTTGTGCTGCTTCCAGCTTAGATCTATTCTCTGTTTTTTCAACACTTTATTCTCAAATTCAATTTACCGCCTCCTGCCACTCTTCAGCTCCTCAGCGTCCCCTTCTCATTCTTTAAGGCTGAAAGTTTATGACTTATTTCTCTCCCTTCTCTCTCTTATATACCTCCAACCTCCACAACATTCATATCTTTGGTTTCTTTGGCTTCCACCACCTTTCCTGTGATCCACTTCCCTAGTAACTCAAAACTTGGCTCCCATTAACTGTGTCTGGAGATCTTCATCTCAGGTACCTCTCTCTAATACATCTAACACTTCCAGTTATTTACTCTTAGATCTTGAGTGACCTTCCAGACCTCATATGTTCAGCAGTGGGTCTCTTGGAAGGTGATTTGGTTATGGGGGCACCCCTTAGCTGACTTGCTGGTAGGAGGTGGGGCTCTGGTCAGAAGAGGTGGGTCAATTGGAAGGTGGCCCAGAAGATTATACCTCCCTTTCAGCTCTTTCCTTTTCTCCATGGTTTCTGGCCACCATGACATGAACAGCTTTCCTCTGAACCAGACTCTTCCACAGTGCCTTTCCTGCCTTGGAGCCAGAGGATGTAACCATGAACCCAGACAAACCTCTCCTCCTTTAGGTTATGGTTGTCCAGTATTGTGTCTTAGTGATGACTGAAATTGACCAAAATTTTGATAGCAGATAAGTAGGGCTATTGTTCAGACTATACCTGACTGTGTAGTTTAGAATCTCTTGGAACCGGTTTGCAGGAGTAGTTAGGAAAGGTTTGGACATGCTGGCTTGTGAAGCCCTAAAATCCTGTAAGCTGAGTTTGATGGGAGCTTCTGGTCAGCACTCAAAAGACCAGAATACTATTAGAGATGCAGACAGTAAAGGCCAGGCTCAGGAGATTTAGGTTTGGAACAAGGATTCCATTAGCAGCCAGACTCAAGGCCATGTGGCAGAAAATTGGTCTTCATTTTGTTCATGTCCTGAGACTGTGAGGGAAAGTGGGGTCTAAGAACAGTGGATTAATTAATCTGATGAAGAAAATTTCAGGGCATCCCAGTATTGAAGCTATAACATGGGTCCTTTTAGCCATATCTACTGTGAGAAGCAGGACAAAAAGGAGAGCTGAGTAACATAAACATTTTGCTATAGTGGCCAGAAAGGAAGCACTCGCAAAATTTGGGCCTGTATAGTTTTAGCCCAGGATAGAATGGGTCTAGAAAATATTAGCATAAAAAAGAAGCTGAATATTTTTTGTCAGAGCAATAGGAATGATGCATAGAGAGTATATCAAATCCTCATGACCCCATCCATTAAAGACTCAATGGTAAATGCTATAAAGCTTTCCTTTGTGAAGAGAGCCACAGGATTCCCTGCTCAAGAAAGGCTACCTAAGGGGTCCGTTCCCCAGGAATCTGTTCACACTGCTTAACCATCCAGGCACACGACGGTCTCTGCAACTATGATACAAGGGGGCTAGGCTGCTGCTTGAACTGGCAGCAGACCTTGGCATCATCTACATGGTGCTGGTTTTTACAAACATGCAGAATGCAGGAGTTATTGGGTCATGGAGGATTCCATCAAGATTTCAGAAGAAGGTCTGGAAATCTAGGCAGTGTGCTCCTGCAAGGGCAGTGCATGAAGCAGTCAGAGTGAAGCCAAAAGCACAGTGGAGACTCAGGGAGTTGAAGAAGCTAGAAATGAGGAACACCCAAGGAAAGGTCAGCAAGTGAGTGAAGCTACCCCAAGAAATAGGCCATGAGGGCTACAACTAACAAGAAAACAAGGGTATGACCACCAAGCCTCTGGGAGTTCACATAATATTACTGCCACTTGCTCCAGTGCTGGACATGAAACTACAGGGTTTAATGTTTGCCCTGCTGGGTTTCTGCCTCGCTTTGATCTATTCCTTTCTGTCCCCTCATGCCTCCCTTTTGGATGGGAATGTTTACTCTGTGCCATTGTATGTTGGGAATGTTTAACTTTCTTTTGATTCTCACAGGGGATCACACTAAGAGTTTGCCTTAGAGGAGACTTTGGGTGAGAATTTAGTGGATGTGTTCTTGTCTCAGCAAGGAGGTCACTGTGGAGTGAGCAAAATGATTCCATGGGACAGCAGGCCAAAGGAGACCTGGGTATTGATTGGAGGAAAAAGGTAGATAAATGAATGAGGGCTGGAGAGGGAATGGTTACATCCAAGACAGACGAGCTCTGCATCAAAGATGAAGGTTGGGTGAGAAAGGAGAAGGACTCTATTTAGGCTGCTGCAGTAAGGGCATCACCCAAGTGGTGAAGATCCACGTCATAGGAGGACAGTTTCACCTGAGATTTTTATAGGGAAAGGTAAAAAGTTGCAGAGGGATGATTTACAGAGACAGTGTTCTGCCAAGGGAAAGTCTTGCTCATCTGTACAGGAAATGACTTTCCCTGTGGTCAGCTGCTTCCAAGGGTGCAAAGTTCTAATCTTCGTTAATCAATCACCAGGATCAGTGTTCATTTCAGTTAATCAATTGCCAGTGCAGCAAGAGGACTTGGAGGGTTTGTGTGTCTCACCTTGTCAGCTGCAGGTGTGTGAATACAGAGCCCCTGGTCATCCTGTTCTGCTATAGCAACAGTCACACGAAACCCAATCAGCCACTGTGAATAGTTCAATATGAAATTTTAATCTTTACTGGCATCTTAAGTGAACAACAAAACAACAACAGCCAGTTTAGAACCTAGAGCAAAACTTGAGAAAAGTGAATCCCCTTTCCCCATCTCTTTCCCATTACCAGCACTTTTGGGGTCGGCTGTCTTCTTCTCAGGCCCTATGTCCCCCACATTCAGCTTCTGAGCCTCTTCCTTTCCTACCCTCCCCTTATCTCCCTGTGTTTATCTTCTGCACATTTTCTGGTTGCCACAGCTGTATCTTCATGGTTCCGCAAAGGACCCCCAACCTTCTGGTACTACGGGAGAGGGTACCATTAGGAGGTGGGACCTAACCGAAGGAATCTAGTAACTGGCAGTGTGCCTGTGAAGGTGATATGGGACCCCGGGCCCTCATTTCTCTCCTACTCTTGTCTCCTGGCCACCGTGGCATGAGAAATTTCTTCCACCACAGCCTCCCACAGTGATGTGTTGCCTCATTATAAGCCCAAAGGCAATGGGCCAAGTGACCATGGACTCACTGCACTGAGACTATGAGTCAAAGTAATCTTTCCTCTTTTGCTGTCTCAGGTATTTGTCCCAGTGACAGAAAACTGACACCCCAGTCTTCATCTTCAGTGTAGAAGTTCCAGGCCTGCCTTTGCTTACAGTTGGCCTCTCTTTCTGCAGATTCCACAATAACAGATTTCAACCAAGGGTTGGAAATTTTAAGAAAAAAACGTCATATCTATACTGAGCATCTGTGGCTTTCCCCTCGTCATTATTCCATAGATAATAGAGAAGAACTACTTCCACAACTCGTACATGGACTGGGCATTATAAGTAATCTAGAGATCATTTTAAAGTACACGGAGGATGTGCAGGGTTCTATGCAGATGTCGTGCCATGTTGGTTAAGGGCGTGGGCACCATGGGATTGGGCTGTCTGTTGGGGGTCCTGGAAACAACCTCTTAAGACAGTACAACATTGCAAAATTCTGTTGCTTTTTTCACATCTTATTTAAACGGCTTTAAAGTTTAATTAAAAGAGCACCTTTTTCCAATCTGGCTTCACCCAGATCTCAGATTCCTTACAGTGAAAGTGGGAAGAGGCGGAGAACACCCAGATTTTAATCTTATTTTATTTTATTCATTTTTTTGCCTCTGGTCTCCAGCATTTCTTTATCCCCAGGGGACACTGAAAAGGCACAAATGTTCTCTGTGAACAGGCCTTGCCAGCTGCAGGGGCCTGCCCTTTGCTGACCTTCGATTTCATTCCCATTCTCTTTTATGGATTTTGCAGTTGCTGGAAAATCAATGAGAACTTTCAAGGGGAGAAAAGACTGCTAGGGAAACAGCTGCTGAATGATCAGAAGCAGGAGTAAGGTGGGGTACAATGCTGAGCAGTGTGTTCTGGCTGGGGTGGCAAGGCCAGGTGTCTGGCGGGATGGGCACACGGTGTTCAGGTAGATGCTGCCAAGAACAAGAGGCAGCCTCCCTCCTTGGAATGAACAATGTAGCATTTTCCAGGTGCCACCAGGACATAATTTGTGCCTGAAAAACAAGGGCTTTGAATGAGATCCACTTGCTGTAGGACAGACTTTGGCTATGGACAATAGGAAGTTAGTGGCCTCCCTCACTGAGTTGAGACACCACGTTTTCCAGCACACCCCTGGGCAGATCATGTGTGTCGTTTTGTTGGATTATAGCTGGCATTCACACAGTAGCCTGAAATCAACTGGAATCAACCTTGTCCCTGCCCCTTTCTTGGCACAATGTCACCACCCCATTTCATAGTCTCTGCCTCTATCCTTGTTGCTGTCCTGGCTTTGTCCAATTCTTGCAGCCAGAGCAGGTGGGGCACATGTGCCACCCATGCCGATTTCCTGTGCTAGTGTGGGCAGAGCAGTTGCCTCCAGACTGCAGCCTGGATGACAGTGCCACCGTGTGCCTGGGTACCTGGCTCCCTCCCTGGCATGTGAGTGCTGAGAGTAGAGCAGTGCCAGGCAGTGGAAGACACGACCAGCAGAGGTGACCAAAGCAGCCTTTCAGAACGCCTACCTCCGTGGCATTTTATGCTGGGAAAGAATTAAAGCAAACTTTCTCATTGACTGCCTGATCTTGTTTACGGCCTTGTGAGGTCTCTGCAGGAGAAGCAGGAGAAAGCCTCTGCCCTCCAGGGGCTTTCATTGAGCGTTGCATTTTTCATCCTTTTCTCCACCTCAGTCACTCCCTGAGGCCACATCCACAAGAGCATCAAACTACATAATCTAGACAGAGTCGTTGGAGGGCCTTGTGAATTTGGAGACCTACCTAAAGTCCCGTGTGGGCTAATGCACCACTGCAGAATGGGTATATGTACAGGGAGTTTTAGATGCTTGCAAGCATTCGCACAGTGACCAAGCCAGACTATAAACCAGTCAGAGTCTAGCTGGTCTGCTTGTTTTGCTCTTCTCTTTCCATGTTTTGCTCAGCATTCTTTTGCAGACAATGTGCAGAAATCTTTAAGGTAACACGGCTCAGTTCGGTGTCACACATCGCACTTCATTCTTGTCGGCGGCCACCTTATCACCACACTTATTTCCTCCTCTCAGGGTGCAGCCTGGGATGGGATGCTTGGGATGAGGGGTGACCAGGTCTGGTCCCCTCCCCACATAGCCCCAGCCCCGCACATGCACAGTATAGCCCTAGTCCAACTTCTGGACAGTGTGTTGCAGACCTACTGTTCCCCAGGTGTATTCCTTGTTATATGGCCTCATTGCTGCTTTGAAGTCTGTGCCCATCACACTCTGCCATAGCTGACAATGACCTTTCGCCAGCAATCCTCATCCTGAGAGAGAGGCCAGCATCTTCCCTTGCTCATCTGTCTCTGCATTGGCAATGCTGAGCTCTCGCCTGAGCTCCACCATCTCCAGTTTAGGCAGAAGGCAGCAGATGTGTTCTCTTCCTCTTTAACATTGGGTATGAGCTGCTGAAATGACAACACCTGTCTTAAGCAAAGACTCACCTTCAACAGCTCAACCCACCCTCAAGGTGTTTCTTAAAATCATCATTTCCCAGCAAAAGAAAAAGTCCATAGGAGAAGATTCAAATCATCATCCACATGGTGGGTGCCTGGGTTAGGATGCTCCTGTTGTTGCTCTGGGTTGCTGTGTATCATGACTAATATTTGTCATGTAAAAGTAATGGGCAGTATGTTATGCAAAACAATTAAATGACACATTGAGTACAAGTCATTTGAAACCATTCATAGTTATTGTGTTTCACTTTCCCTGCATTGTGTTCTTGGAAGCAGTGATGGTTAAGAGTTCAGCTTTGTGGCCCAGAAAACAGCCTGTTGCAAAGATCCACCCTTCCCTGTGTGACCTGGATAAGACCTGAGGCTGTGCCCTTATTTATCTGGGTTAAATGCAGGCATAGACCCTTAAAAATGATTGGCTGACTTTGTCCCCACTCACCAATCAGAACAAAGCATCCAGTTACTCAATTAGACCAAAAGGTAGAGAAAATTCTGTAGATACAGAACTCCCTCCTTCATGCCAACCTGTCTTAGTTACTTTTCTCATCTCTGAGACAAAATACCTGACATCCAAAGTTAAGGGAGGAAAGGTTATTTAGCTTACAGTTTGTAGAGGCTTCACTCCATAATCCTCTGGCTCAAAAGCAGGGTGGCATCAAGAGGAGAAATGGCTCGTGGTGGGCAGAAGGCAGCAAAAAGAATGACCACAGTTCTTTCTGTCCCTTTTATCTGGGCTACTTAGGGCAGGCAGCACTCACACCCTCAGTCCTGTGCCCTTGATCCTAGCACTGCACCATGAATCAGTCCCAGTGTCACACACTCTAGATCCAGGCACCTCTGAAAGAGCCTCACCTATGATGCATGAGCCTTTGGGGACATTTAGACATGCCATAACACAACCTGGGAACATTTCTCGCTCAACTATGGAACCATGACAGCCATTTACCCTTTTCGCCAATACCTTGTAGGGAGCCAAGTAAGCCTTATCAACATACACAGATTAATAAATGTAATACATCAAGAAACAAGGATCACACAATCATCTCAGTAGACACAGAAAAAGCCTTTGACACAATCCAACATCTTTTCATGTGCTATCCTTGCCGTCTCAATGTCCTGAATTGATTCAAAATATTTACCTTTCATTGTCATTTTCACTTCAGGGAAGAACCAGAAGTTGTGGGGGAGATATGGGATTTATCTACTAAGGGGGTTCCAATGGAGGTATGAGAAGTCAGATGCTTATGAATCTCTCATGTTGTTATGGCTAAATGCAACAACCTATGTGCGCCTCTTCAAGAACACTTTAAATCTGGTAGTAATTCTCAGGCACTGCACATACCGTACAAAGGCAGGAGGAACTTGCCTCAGTGCTGGAATTGAATAAATCATGAAATTCCTTCCTTTTAGTGTTTTTCTTAAAGGATGGTGCAGGCTGGCAATTTTCTTTAAGGAGTTACCTTTTCTTATCTATTTCTATGATTTACTACTTCTCGTCCTGTATGGAGCTAGTCCTTAAACTTGAAAAGAGCAATTAATTTCAAGTTTACAGGAAAAGGTGCTAAAAAATGGTGGGGACTCCACTCTCTCCCTTTTCTGATCCAACCTCAGACGTGCTTTTCAGGGTCTATTCCTCAGTGTCTAGTCTAGGGGCATTGCCCACCATATTGCTTAACTCTTCTAGATGCTATGTTGCAATTACACATTTAATCTCCATGACTTCATATTTTTAAATGAATATTTGTTTATATGTATAATATGCACATAGAAAATAACAAATGCAGTGGACCCTTGTCTTATGAACTCAATTCTTTTGTGAGGGCTGGTTGTAACTCAAGTTGGTCAGTTGAAGGCTCAGGCTCCTGTGCAGCCTTCAAAGTCTCTCTCCTGTACAGAGGCAGATCTCAGTGTCCTTAGAGAGACGTTGGCCCCTGGTCTCTCAGTGAACACCACACAGGAGAGGATGTTGTCATGTTCCTCCCAGAACTCTTGAGGGTTAAATCTGTGTCTGAGACCATCTGGAAGCCCAAGTGGCCGGTATTCAGGTGGTAACTCAAGACTTTTTTTTTTGGTACTGGGGATCAAACTTGGGTCCTTGCACTTGTGAAGCAGGCAGCAGAACCACTGAGCTAAATCCCTGGCCCCAGTAACTCAAGACTTTGATTGTAAGTTAAAACTAAAACTCCAATCATAAAGCAAGTTGTTTGTCAGGCTGGTCATTACTCAAGGGTCCACTATATATAACTTGGCAAATTTTCACAAACATCTTGCTACTCAAAGTCCAGTTTTCTCTCATGTGTTTTCTGCAAACCACTCACCTCCAGCACCAGAAGTAGTTTTTGTCTGCATTTGAATCACTCAGGCGTGGAGGCAGATCAGGCGATGCTTGTGGAATGCCTCTCCTACATCACCCAACTTGAAACTGTGAGACTCATTGGAGAAGGTGGAACGGAGCCCAATTTGCTCTTATGTTCCAACAGCGTATTCCATTGTGTGAATCTACTTTTATATTCTATTATTGGTGGGAATTTGGCCTATCTCCCCTTTTCAGTTCTTGTTAATAATTATGCTAGGAAATATGCTACATATTACTGTTAATTTTAGTCACCCTACGATGCAAAAGAATGTCAGATTTATTCCCATCTAATTGTAACTTCACGTCCCTTAATCAACCTCTTCCTCCCTCTCTTCTCCTTCCCAGCCTCAGTATCTGTCACTCTATTCTTCACTCCAAACAACAACATTTGTTTTTGTTTTTTAAATTTTGGTACCAGGGATCGAACTCAGGACCTTGCGCTTGCAAGGCAGCAGGTGCGGCACCACTGAGCTAAAACCCTGCCCTCAAAGAACAACGTTTTTAGTTCTATGTATATTTCACAATAGCCAGAGGAAAGGCTCTTCAGTGTTCTCACCACAAAGGCATGTTAAGTGTTTAAAGTAACAGGTATAGGTGCTAACTATCCTGATTTAGTCAGTCAACAATGGATGCATATATTGAAACATCACGTGATACTTCAGAAATACAATTATGTGTCAACCATAAATAAGAAATACAAAAGTATAAAAGAATGATTATGCTAGGAACATTCATGTGAATGTTTTATATTGCTTTCTTTTAGATGTTCATATTTCTGGTATATTCCTAGCAATGAAATTTCTGTGCCTTAGGGAGAGTGATTATGTATCACTCCCACCTGCAGAACCTTGATTCCACTCCCCCCACCCCGTCTTCCTGTTCTGTGGTACTGCTAGAGTTTCGTTATTAGACATTCTGACATTCTGGTGCATGTGTAATGGCTCTGCATTGTGTTTTAATTTGCATTTTTCTAATGACTAATAATGTTGAATATATCCTCTTTTGTAATGTGTCTGTTAATACATTTGTCCATTCTCTTACCGTCTTTTTCCTGTTAATTTACAGGCATTTTCCAAATGTTTTGGATCAAAGACTTGTGTTTACCTTGTTCCATCTGACTGCCTTGTTATTCTTTTAATGGCATATAGGAAAATAGCACAAGTTTCTAATTTTTTTGGTTTTTGTTCTTTGTTTTTTTGAGATGAGGTCTCACTGTGCAGTCCAGGCTGGCCTCCAACCCCTGATCCTCCTGCCTCAGCCTCTCAGAGCACTGGGATTGCAGGTGTGTGCTACCACATCTGGCTTGTATAAGTTTCTCATTTTAATTCAGTCCAATTTCTTTCTCCTTGTGGTTAATGCTTGTTGTGTCTTAAGTTAGGAATAGTGCCCTACTCCTCAAAAACATAATTTCTCATAGTATCTTCTAGAAATTGTATTGTATTGGTTTATCGTTCATGTTAAACTTTATAATTCATATATATATATATATATATATATATAATAGAAGTCAAAGCAACCTTAATTATTTCATGTGTATTTTGTTGGCCTTTTATTGAAAACCCTAGTTTCCTATTTTCTGCTCTGTTGGTATATTTTTCTGTCCTCAAATCTATAATTCCCTATTTTAATCACTGCAATCACTCTTTTAATCCAGATATATGGCAGTATAAGTCTTCCAAATTTGTCCTTATTTCTCAAGATTGTCTTGACTATTTGCCTTTTTCTCATTTGCACAAATCAACATTATACAATTTAGATAATGCTTATTAATTTCTACAAAAACATCTGTCTTGCTTTTGATTGGCATTTTATAGAATCTACAAATAAATTTAGGAAGAGTCAAATTCACAGATAAGATATATTCCTTCCTTTATTTAAACTTTAATTTCACCAAAAAATGATTTCTAGAATTTTTTTGTGGAGGGGTCTTAACATCTTTCATTAGTCTAATTCCTAATAACCTGGTGTTCTTTGAAGCTATTTTAAAAATTATCCTTTAAAATCTTCCTCTTCTAATTAGTTACTGCTGGCATCAATAGAAGTAGTTGGTTTTTTATGTGTGTTGACTTTTAGCCATGTTGTTAGATTTAATTATTAATTCTGATACTATATCTGAATAACTTGTATTTTCTACATAAGTATGCCATTCACAAATAATCACATTTTCTATTTCTTGCTTTTTAGTCTTATTCTCTCATCCTATTTCTCCATGATTACACTGGTCAGGACTGGGCTCTGCTATCTCATTCCTGAATTTAGGGAGAAAGCTTTAGGTATTTCATGGTTATACGTAGTGTTGGCTGTGAACTTTTGTTATCTACAGCAGGTGGGAACTTGCTCCTCATTTTCTCTGGGGACACTTGAGGCCATTATTTCTTTATCCCAGCCAGACTTCCTCATAAGTACACTGGTGGGGAGACAAGCAGGGTGTCTGGGTGCTGTTACGTAGTAAGTTTTATATAAGAATGCTTTCAGTAGGAAGGATTTGCTTTTGGCCTTCCTGGCCCTCCGCATCCTGTAAGTCTCCATGAGGTGCCTTCCAACTTCAGTCTGCTCTTCAAGCTCCTCCACTCCGTGTTTTGCTTTTAGAATCTTCAAATGAATTGGGGAAAAGTTCCAGGAAACCCTGGACCCACCCCATTTGCCTCCTCTTTCTTTGGGGACTCAGGTCACTTGAATTCTTACTGCCCTTACTGTCTTCTTAAAAAATATATTTGTCCAGCCTTTATATTGTTCTCCAGGAAACAGTTCACGAGACACAACTTAATCTGCCATTGCAAAAGCAGAAATAAAATCTTCTGAAAATGCAAATTTTAACAAGTGGCGCAATTTTAACTTAATGTTTTTTGAATATAGCATGCACATTTATAACTTTATTAATATACGTTAATTAGTAATATTTTAAGCAATATTTTAAAACATGAATGCTTAAGTGAAGTTAACGATGCATGAAATGTTTTAAATGATGATTTAAAATGGAGATGCTAAATTTGATGGACATTCTCCTTGTTAATGAATTTAAACTTATTAAATAAATGTTCGGTGAACTCCTACCATGAGGCAGGCAGCTTCAGGGGTTCAGGAGGCTTCAGGGAGCAGCGCAAAGGCGCCTGCCCTGGGGTCTCGTGCCCTCCCAGGACAGACAGGGGAGCCGCACAGTGACCTCCTCCATCCGCAGCAGTGCAGTCCCCTGTCCCTGTCCCTGAGCTCAGGGGCCCGAGTTCCGCATCCGGTCCCCGCCAGCCAAGTGTGGAACTGTGTGTGACAGACGGACGCACACAGACCCTTTCTTGTCACCGTTCCCCGAACAGTGCCGTGTAACAGCACGGGCGCTGGACTGGGGTCCCAAGTCGCCTCGAGGTCACTCGGTGTGCACACAAATGCCCTTCTACTCGGAGTCCAGCCTGTGTGGATTTCCGCGTCGGC
>NW_022900919.1:2224441-2251668 GCF_012274545.1 Fukomys damarensis
CCGGGCACAGAGGGGCCGGCGGGCAGACTGGGCTGCGGCTTGGGAGGCCACTTCCGGTTCTCACCGAAGGGACTGCGATGGACTCCTGCATTTTCAAAGGAAAAAAAAAACCTTATCTAAAAGAATATAAGGCATCTTTAAAAACCTCCGACTCTGAATTTGACCATATTTCCTGTCTTTTGAAAGTCTAGAGGAGACAAAACCTTTAAGGTATTCTGCTGATATTTTAACCAAATTAGATCTATTCAAAAGAACGCAGGCACTGGTGACTGGTCTTTCAGGAGAGAGTGCTAATGGATTCTGGGGTTATGGGGCTCTGCTGCCGAGAGTGCTTTTCTGCCTGTTTTTGCTTTTTGGTACACAGCTGTAATTACCCTTTGCCCTAATTTCCTGTAGCGAGCAGACGAATAAGGCTGTGTATGGTCAATTTGAGAATATAAGTGGCAATCAAATGGAGTTCTTCCTGTGGGGCAAAACCCATCCCGTTGGGCAAAAAAGCAGTAAGTGCCTATTTTCCTCATGCCCTCTTTTTGTAAGTTATTACATCCAAAGGTCATGGATAAGCATCTAGTTCGCTAAAGCATCTGAGGGAAGAGAAATGCTTGTTGTGGAGTGCGTGGCAGGAGGGGCCCACAGCCAACTTGTGCCCAGGGAACCATGAGCTGCTGTGTTGTAGATCAACCTCAGTGTCGCTAGGGAGAGCCGGGCCCACTGATGGAGCAGAAAGGACAACTCCCCCAGGCACCTCCCTCTGGGTCCCCCCCGCATCAGCTCTGTCTGCCTGAATGCAGATGATTCCAAGCTCAGGCTTTCAGTTCTGAAGTTGAGTGTTGGGAGCCCCCACCAGCCTGCTGCCTGCCCGGGTCCTGCGTCTCCATACCTCTAGGTCCATCCACGCCACGGCAGGCTGCCCCCTTCGGTCCCTGGAGACCGGAGCTCTCCTGCTTACCCCTGAGGCCTCAGGACCTGGTCCACAACAGCTGTTGAAGGTAGCGACCGTCCATATACCTGTACATCTGGAGAGGAGGAACGTCCCTGGTCTTGGCCATTTCCACACACAGTGAAATCCATTATTCCTGTCATTTTCAAGCATAATTTTGGAGGAAGTCATTTCATTCAGCAGTGAAACCTGATTGTTGTGCACGACCGACTGGTGTGTGAAATAAGATAACCTCTGCTTGGCAAGCCCGTTCCTTGTCAACAGCAGCTATTGAGATGCTGTCTGACGTAGCTGATAAAGCACAGCTGTTGTCTCCAAGTGAAGCAAGACTTAGTAAATGCCTTGGCAGTACTGGAGTGGGTTCTAGGCTTTGATGGGACAGAGGAGAGAAAATGAGAACACGTGCTCGGGGTTCTGATATGCTCGGTGGTGTTGTGTGTCACTGACATGTGCCCTCGGGATTCTGTCCAGAGAAGGTTCCTTCTCCCCCGTCCTGAGCACAAGGCCCTGCTGCCCACACCCTGCCCCCTAGCCAGGATGGACTGCTGCTGAAGAAAGCGTGAGGAGGCCCCAAGGACGCCTGACAGGGCATACAAGGAGTAATGAAAGAGAGTAATGCTTATGTAACGCCTCTGTGTGCTGCACTGATAAGTCAGAGGGAAAGATAGTTCAGCACTTCTGTCTATAAATAGCTTAACATTAACATAATAATGCATTCACTGGCTTTTAGTTCTTTTTCTCTGTTTACATGCAGACTGAGGCCAGATCCTATGGAGGCGATATCCTCACACCTGCCACAAAATAAAGTACCATCAACAAGTCCTTCTCTAAAAGAGACATATAATTTCAAAGTTATATATCCATCATAGCTAGAATAGCTATCCTGGCTTAGTAATAATTTTGCACATATAATTTTCTCACCCCTAGAAACTAATAGGTACCATAAATTAAGAAATCCACTATAATTTTATAGCAAAGTATATGTGTTTTATGAGACTATTTTAAGAGGCATTGCATGTACAGCCATCATTACCCTTTGAAACTTGAGATAAGGTTACAGCCAAATGTGAAGCCAGCTGCAAGTGCAGTGTGAACACGCAAGGTGTCGTGTCGAGCTGCTTCACAGCATGGTGGCAGTTTTGTCACCCAGGTCAAAGTCACCAGAGCTGGGATGCCATTCTGCCTAATAAGGGGATCGCTTGAGGATGACTTCACTGGCCAATAGAAAAATTAAACGTTGATTTTGAAAATTAACTCAGATTATGGGAATGTTGAGAAACCATGGGCTTTAGAGTCTGTTAATGTACAGTGAAGAGGGTTCCTAGGATTGCTCTCTTGGCCCATTTTGTTACCAATGCCCTGCTGTGCATGTTCAGGCTTGGGGTGTTGCTGTGGGAACTTGCTTCAGTGAGAACGGAAATTAAAACTGACTTGGCAGCATGGATTCATCGGTGAAAACTTTCTTTGGGAAGGAAGAGAAAATAGGAAGGAGCTTCAGTGTGAGGAGAATCACTGAAAGGACACAGGCATGAGGGAGATCAGGCCAGTCCTTTCTCAGAGCAATGGGATTCACTTTTGTGTCACCCCTGGGGTAGGCAGGAAGCTGGAAGACTTCCACTGGGCCATGGGTGTGACTTTTTTGTGTGTTCTTTTGTGTTTTAGGGGACCTGGTGCTGGGTAAGATATGGATTAGCGGCTAATTTTATCCTTGGAGACATCATGGCTCCCCACCCTGCTGTGAGTGCATTTAGTCCTTGGCTGTCAGGGGAGGATGCACCCCACATTGCTAGCAAGACAGGAAAGGGAAAAGGATGTGTCTTCACCCTCAGTGGGTTGGGTCTGAGAATCTCTCCACCTACTGTCCCATGAGGTTCCTAGCCTATTTCAGGTTCCCACGACATAATAAATATTTGGAGTTTACCTCTGATTCCTGACACTTAGCTTCTTAAATCTTTGCAATCTCAGCTGATGTGTAAGAATTGGACAGTTTGTTAGAGAAAAAAACAAACCATACAGTTGGTACCAGAACTGTTGTGAATAGAAGCACTGTTAGAATTTAAATGCCACCAGTTTTTAACATGACTTGGATCAAAGTGTAGATGATAAAACAGTCTGGCATTGTACTCTTAGGTTCATAGGTCAGTGAGTTTCTGTGTGTAGGAAACCTAATACCTCCCTACCCAAAAGATGTCTCCTCCTAATACCAGTTGCATGAGTTCTGAAAGACAAGAGTGGCTGGCTGGTTCTGAGATGTTGAGAGCTGTCCTCAAGGAGCTGAATTCTGCCAAAAATTTAAACGACCAAGCAAACAGATCACCCTAGGGCCTTCAGAAAGGAATAAGGGTCTTCCAACATCTTGGTGCTAACCCAGCGCCCTAAGTAACTGCATTAATTACCGTAGTGAATTGTACAAGGAACACCGGGACAGGTGGGTGAGTTGTGGTTGTGTGAGGTCACCTGAGACAGGGTGGTGGGCCTCTTGTCCAGTGGATGAGGTGCCATAGTACACCTGCTCTGCCCAAAGGTGCTGGAGAATTTTATGCCAGGGGAAATGGTGCCAGCTTGGATTGAAAGGAATAAAATGAGTAAAAAGAAAGTGGTAATTCATTGCTAGTTATATTAATTAAAAGCTAATACATATTTTTGGAAGCAGAAAGCGGAGTAGTGCTGTAACAACTTTCTGAAAATGTGGAAGTGGCTCTGCAGTTGGGAAGTGGACCGACGGAGAATTTTCAGGTGATAGACAAGGCCTGATGATTGCCTGGGGAAAGAACCGAATGCCAGTAACATCGCCAGCGAGAAATCCCAAGAGAGCATGGGGTGTAGCAGAGAAACCTGTGTCCAGCTTAGAGAAGAGCTAGATTGCGAATGGAATCACGGTAGAAATACGGGCATTAAAGGCACTACCAGTGAGGGCTCAGGAGGGAACAAGGCTGGAATTTACATTTTAAATGACTGCTCTCCCAGATTAGGGAAGGGGAAGTGTGAAGGTGTCAGCGCTGCGGAGAGGCTCCGCCGATGGGGCCCTGAGCCTCTGCCAGGTGTGCATTCCGTGGTTGACTAGCAAGCTTTGTTAGCTTCTTTTTGAGAACCTAACCCTCATTGATGAACTGGAGGGAAAAGCTGAGTCTCTCTGAGTCAGAGACAGTGTTCATCCCCTTCTCCCCAAAACCTAAGAGAAAGAAGGCTGTGAGGCAGAAGTCCGAATGCTCCCCCGGATGTGGCGGCCCCTTAAAGGCCCTCCAGGACCTTCCTTCTCGGTCCAGTTTACACTTAGTCCCTTGTGAAGGGACAGCCAGCCTCCACTCGCTGGGTAGGATGGTTTGGACATGGGAGGTGAAGTGCGGAGCGACCCTGGCCGTGTCCTTGCACACGTCGAGGGCGGTCAGCGTGTCCTCTCTTCAGGCTGTGCAGACCAGAGGCGTGTAGCTGAGCCACAGCAAGGGGCAGGCGTCGGGCAGACCTCGCCTTGTTTATTCCCAGTGTGGACATTTGAGGGCCCCCTTCCAGCGCACCGACTGATCAATGGTGATCGGTGGCTTCAGTTCTTAGCGCCCGAACTATTCTCCTTCCTTTGATCCTTGACCTTGTGGGTTCAGCTTTCTGCACTTTTTCCTGAAAGCAAGAGCATCAATCATAGCTCCTTGTCTCAGACAGGAAAAAATTTCTTTTTTTTACAACCTCAAGCAGAGATATGCTGGCTTGGAGGATCACTTCTTCACTAGTATTCCCGGATAAAATGTCAAGTTCCCATTTGGCTTTACCCCAGCCTCAGTTTTCTCACTGTATTTTGGAGCTGAGTGCCTCTCTCATGGAGTTGTGTTTTTGTGTATGTATGGGGTGTGTGTGTGGGGGTAGTGGCCTGGTATGTGGTATTTCTAAAAAACAGGCAGGCTATTTCCTCTTTTGATTAATGATTTTAATTAATGATGCACATGTAGGGCATAAGAGAAATTAAGATTTCAGGGTCTGACCAATGTTTCCATGAGCCTAGGGTGGCCAGAGTCATCTGGCTACCGTCATTGATGTAAGTCCCCTGGGGCCTGGATTGAGGTGGACTGTGTCACTCCCAAAAGATATGCTGGATCCCAACCCCCACTGATTCAGAGTGTGACTATAGATAAAGTCTTCACAGAAGCACTCAAGCTAAAATTAGGTCATCAGTGTAGACCCTAATGCATCATGGTCAGGGTCACCTGAAGAGAGGACATTTGGGCATAGACACTGACAGACTAAAGATAAGGCAAAGATACAGAGGAAACTATTGTCCACCAGCGAGGAAAGTTTCAGGCCATCAGAAAATGGTAGAGGCACAGAGCAGATTGTCCCTGTCAGCTCCCAGAGGGAACAAACCCTGCGCACCTTGATCTCAGACTTCTGGTCTCTGGGAAGCTGGTTCCTGTGTCTAAGCTGCACTGCACTAGCTGGGCCTTGTGTATGGTGGTGCTGGCCACTTACGCCTGCACATGTAACACACAACCTGTGCTGAGGCAGAGAGGGGCCCTTCCAAACTTTCAGATATTAGCTGGGATGGCTCCCAGAGCTTGTCCAGGCCGCTTGGTTCATGCTGCCTCATTACAGAAGGCTCAAGAAATTAATCCAGGGCCACATGGAGTTGTGGGCACTTGGCAGGTAAGAGGTTTGGCCTGAAGAGGCAGAATTCTAGAGAGAAGGCCTTGCCGGAAGGAGACTGTGGGCGGGATGGAGCCTGGGAACTGACGGTGTATAAACCTGTGATTCTTACATTCTGCAGCTGTGATGCCCCCTCCAGACCAAGCAGCTCGGTACTGTAACTTTTAACAAGCAATTCAGGGAATCCTTTTGCATCTGAAATAGTTACAACTGAGCTGTTAAAAGGCACAATTAAACAAATCTCGTTTCACAGGTCTTAATAGCCTGTACTTTCATTTCTAGAACAGAGTAGCAGTCAGGACCAAAAGTGGTTCAGAATGCCCTGCCTTATCCGTGGGCCGGTTGTGTTTTTTAGCAGAGAAGGGGACGCGACCTAAAGAAACCAAAATCGAGGCACTGAGACTACCCTGCTCGGTTACCGGTCCTGTCTGTCTTATGTGAGCATAGTTTGAGTAGCAGGCCACTCATGATTGGCTGAGACCCAGCTTCCTGTTACGAATGTAGGTTAATACTGTTCGAACTTCAGCCCACATTGCACCGCACTGTGTAAAGAGGACTCTTCAGGGCAGACTTAAATTACATGCACAGAAGCAGTTTTAGGCCGTCCTTGATGGGACCAAGGGGCTATTTATGATGACAAGGTTTTGGTGATCCGTACTCGTGGTCCTGAAAACCTTGGCATAGGACCTGTGGCTGAGCAACTCAACTTCAGGAATGGATTCTGAGCACATATCTATGGGTATTCCCAAAGATCAATGTGCCAGGAATGTCAGTCGATTTATTTACTGTAGGAAAATAGTACACATGGCCCCAGAGTCTAACAACAAAGGTACAGAAGGCTGAGCAAGTGCAGCCACTGAGAAGCCACACATTTTTGTGTCCCTGTAGCATTTTAATAAATACTTGATTCTTCGCCATATAATGCATAATTAACTGGAATAAGGATATTTAATGATGCAGGCAGATGCCCACACAATATCAAGTTGAGAGAGCTGGTTAAATCATTTTAGCACAGATCCTGCAATATAAAAATATATCTATGTTGCTCTTTGGAAAGATATTGGTTTCATAGACACCGGGCTACCAACAGAGGTCATCTGGTAGGTTTTTTTGAAAGTAAATTTTAGATTTTAGAAGAGTTTCTTTTCTTCTTGTCATTGTCCTCTGCCACCCCATTTTTCTATAAAATACACACACATTGCCCATTTGAGCAAGGATACAAAAGATTCTATGATTTTAAAGCATAACAATAAGCAACTTACACCTTCAAGCCATACAATTTATGACTAAATAAAATCGTCATCACACCCACTTACAGATCTGTGTAAAATACAAAAGATCTATGTAAACCACACTAGACAGAAGCCCTGTCTGAGTGAGATTAATGAAGTTTGAACTCATAATCAGTGAATATGATAAGTGTTCTTTGGAAATATGGACTGTAACTTCACAGAGAATCTTATTTGAAAGTGGTACAGAAATAGTATTTAACTTTCGTCAGAGTAAAGTGCAGCCATTGCTTACAAAAGCTATTTTTCTTTTATAAAATAATCTTATTTTAATGTTATTCACTACAATCATATTTTCATGTATTTTCCTCATTAGCTTTCTGAACTGTCACATGGAATGTGATGCACTGAAATTACACATTACGAACTTCTTAACAAGTGGATTTATATTTGAGAATTCTTTAGTTAAGCTAAAGTCAAAGCAAAGCATGTGCTCTCCGAAGTTCCCAGGATGGATGCACACAAAGCACACAGGATTGTTGAAGGCGCAGTGGAACGGTAACTAGACCGTAACTGTGTCCCACCCATTGTGAACACACTTCCAGCTCCTCCTCCTTACATTATCTGTGAACCAGCACGCGGATTGCTATGGCTACTTGGGGACTCAGTCTCAGAGTCAGAATTTCCCCTCTTTTTGGAGGTGGAGGCTGCTTGTCTGGATGTTGCGGCTGACCAGAGTGTGCCTTCTATGAGCGCTTTACTGAGGTTCTACTGATGCCCCTTGTGATGCACACAGTGTGATCAGACGTCACATGTGCACTCACTTGTGAAACATCCATAATCGAGGTAGCGAACGTGATTGTCAGCCCTCAAACCTGCCCTATGTCTCTTGACAGCTCACCATTGATCTAACTTCTTTCACCAGAGTTTTATATAAATACATTTGTAAAGCACATACTCTTTTCACTCAGCTTAGTGACAGATTCTCTGTGTATGAGTGTACGTGTGTGTGTGTGTGTGTGTGTGTACAGAGATTTGCTTTCCTCTCTCCCTCCCTCTCTTTTTCTACTGAGTAGTATTCCATTGAATGGATGTGTGACAATTTGTGTTTTCATTCATTTGCTAACAGACACTTGGATTTTTTCAAGTTTTGGGTTATCATAAAGAAAGATGACATAAAGTCCATCTTCGTGTGGACACACGTCTCCATTTCTCTTGAGAGAGTACGCAGCAGTGGAATGACGTTCTCTTGGGAGAACACCCAGTAACTGCGTGGACAGTGATGAGATTAGAGCATTGCTAAGCTGTGTTTCAAAGGGCTTCCCCCAGGTGCTCTCCCACCCTCACGTGTGCGTATATGCTTTTGTGCTTGTGTTTATATGTGTTTTGCGGATTGAACTGTATCTCCCTGAGAGTCATATGTTGAAGCCCCATCCCCAAGGCAAAGGTATTTGGATTTAGGGCCTTTGAAAAGGTGACTAAGGTTAAATGAAGTCACAAAGGCTCAGCAGGCTGCTAGGGAAGCACTCTGGGGAGTGGAGTCACTGTGGAGGATGCAGTGTGTACAGCTAAATCAGACAGGGCGTCGGGCGCTAAGAATGGCAAAGCCCATCCCTGCTACCCAGACGCATACTCATGGTGTGCACAACGGACATTCATGCCACACTCGGAAACGAGGAGGCTGCCAGCAGGATGTCCGCTGTGTTGCCTGGGATAGGTAATTCGGCGGCCTTTCTGGTTCAGTCGCCTTTTGGTCCTAGCCACTTCGGGTCAGGAGAGCCCTAGACTCAACAGCATGTATCAGTTAGGACTATAAGTTGTTAGTGTCCGTCTCCCCAGAGCCAATGTGCTGAATAAAAAAATCGGAGGATGTGCCAGGATTTCTCCAGGCCTCCCAGGAGGTATGCATTCATGCCAGAGTTTGAGTTCCATTTTAATTGAAAAAGAATTATGAAGGGAAATTTAGGAGCAAGTGTTGATGTTGACTCAGGTATGTAGGAATTAAGAAGTGGGGTTCTTAAAAAGAACAGAAGTCCAAAAGTGATTCTGAAGGCAGCAAAGGCAAGTCTATTTTAAAGGTAAGAGTTTGTGGCGTTGAGAAAATGGGTTGTCACTGCTTCATGTGTTGTCTGTCCCCTCATAAATCTGTGACATCCACACATGGCAGCATCAAATCCACTCTGCTGGTGGCAGCCTGGCATGCAGCAGGCGTTCAATAATGTGTCATGAGAGAGGTTGAAACAGTAGCTAGAAAGGCACTGCTGGGTCCTCATCAGAGAGACACACGGTAATGTGTGGTCATGAATTTTAAGCATTTGAAATCTAGGAATGGAAAATATCTGTGTTCAAGTTTTTATTTTATGGGAGCCATACCAAGTTTTATACCTGCAGAGAGAACAATTCCCAACAGGTTTTGGTTGCTGATCTTACTGAAAATATATGCATTAATTTTTTTAATTAGTTCCATAGTAAACTACTGCAACCCAGGGGCTTAAACTACTCAAATTTATTGCCTTAAGGGTGTGCAGATCAGGGTTGCAGCATGGGTAGCACCATGCTAACATCAAGTTATAGGGCAGCCTTGTGTTGCTTTCTGGAGCCCTGGGGACAAATCCTCTCCCTTGCTCCTTCAGATTGTTATCACAGTCCAGGTTCTTCTGGTTGTGGGATTCAGACGCTGGTTCCGATCAGCTCCCTAATTTCCTGGACTCACACTCCTCCATCTTCACAGCGAGCATCAGGTCACACCCTACTCCCTTTACATCGGAGTTTTCCTCATTCTGCCAGTATTTCTGCCACGGGTTGAGTGTCCCCTCTGCATTTTCGCTAACGTCCCTGGAGATGACATTTCTGTTGGGGTTGCCTGCTGCTTATCTAGGGTGTTGTGACAACACACAACATGGTGCTGGGGCTGCAGAGAGGCAGACGGGCTGATGGGTGCTGAAGGTCTGTGTTTCAGAAGACTGAACACAGAGCTATGGAGCTTGGCAGACTCACAGGGGTCATATTTTACTGAAAAAACAGGGTACAGAGAGTATTTGGGTCTTCTTTGGGAGATCTGGCTATGACGCTGTCCTTAAAAATTGCACCAGGCAAAATTAGACAGGCAACGATGGATTTACTCAGGATACGTAAAGGAGCTGTTTGATTCTGCTGAAACAAAGGGCAGAAGGTTTTTGGTGGTGGGGTGGGTGGGAGAAGGAGTCGGGGACATCAGGGGGAGGCTGCCAGGTGGGCTGCACTGAGTGTGGCCGGTGGTCACGGAACTAACTGGTCACCCACCCCAGGTGGCACAGTGGCTCCTGGTGGCATCCCGGCCATTCAGTGGTGCCAGCTCCTCCGTGGCCCTCAGTGGGATGTGTGGACGGACGGCTGTAGCTGTTCCCCCCTGGGCTGCATCTCTGGATGACCTCGTGGAGGACCAGGAGCAGGGTCCTCCTGATCCAGCGACTCAGGCGAGAAAGTTTGTTATGATTCATTCAATTAGAACTTCGCTTCCATGCTTCAAAATTTATATTTAGATCTAATATTGAACTGCCAGAAATACACTTGAAGGAATGGTATTGCAAGGCAGTCATTTTTTTTTCAGTAACTAGGAAACCAAGTAAGATAAAACCAGGCCACAGGTGTCTAGGGCACTAAGGAGACTGAGCCAAATAAAATCTTCACTGAGCTTAAAAGAAAAAACAAGGTGGGGGGTCAGGGACTTAGCTATTATCTAACGAGATTGCAAGCGGCAATGTACTTGTATTCTCCAGAGAGGTATAGGATGTTCAAAGTCAGACTGCTGGAACAGCCCAGCTGGAAGCCGCCGAAGGGATAAATACCTTGTGGGCGTTCACGCAGTGGAATATTGCAGAGCTGTGGGAGGGAGGACCTGCCAGGATCACACCACACGGATGGCTCCAATACCGAGAGCACCTGCCCCGAGACTGCGCTGTCTACGTGGTGGGTCCAGGCTGTTCCAGACCCGAGGAAACATTTCTATCCAGCAATTGTCTGCTTCCCTTGAAGCCAATAAACTGAGAGGCAGACTCTCTGAGAGAGAAGAAAGTTTGCTTCTGTAACCAGCCATGAGAAAAGGCTGAAGAACATCCGGAGAACAGGCTCAAACTCAGGTCTACACTAACTCAGTTTGCAATTGTGTTCTTTTCCTACTTATACTGCAACAGTCTCCCATAGCAGGTACAGAGTGAGTCATAGCCAAGCAGCAATCTCTCAAGCTCCCACAATGAGTTTTGCAGCTACAGCTGCACAGGACGGCGTAAAGCAAGCCCCTAATTAGCACAGGTTGCTCAGGGTCTCCTGATGACCGTGACTCTGTACCCATGGTCCCTTCCCAGGATGTGATATCTCACACCATATCTCACCATGACCAGCTTTCTTATCCTGAAGCAAACATTAGTTTTCTCTAAGATTAGTGCCAGGTGAACTATGAGCAGGAAGGTATCACCCAGCCCCCAGCTGCCATCTTTATATTCTCAGTCAGAAAAGCTTTCTAGAGGTGATTTTCCTGAGAGTTGTAAATTCATTGTTTACAAAAAAAAAAAAAAAAAAAAAAGCCAAACAGCTAGCAAGGAGGGATACAGAAGGCTGAGTTTCTGCTCAAATTTCCTGACAGTGTCTGAGTTGGGCACTAGGCGGGCTTGGTACCAGCCTTCGGGGCAGTCAGGGACACATTCCCTCTCTGCACACGTCCTGACTTGTTAGCGCCTGGCAGGGCAGGTGAGTGCTGGAGACCAGAGGCTGTGGACAGCTGGAAACCTCTGAGCGATGAGGGTGGTGCTCTGTGATTCCTGCTGCCCAGCCACACCTGTCACAGTGGAACCTCTGTATCTGTGTGACCTTAATGGGTCTCCCCGAGATACACGATGTTTACCCAATTTTGACTGCAGAAAGAAGGTGAGACAAGAAATGCTGGAGCACTTGCTAGCATGCATAAGGCCCTGGGGTCCATCTCCAGCACTGCAGAGAAAGAAAACAAATGAACAAAATAAGAAAATGCCATGGAGGCAACACCATGGGATGGGAATACGGTGCTGTTCTTTCCAAGTTTAATGTTGTCCAAATGAAAATGTTATGCATGGAAAAGCAACAGCTGGCATCAGGTCCAACTGAGAGTAACCAGGGACAGAAGAACATCTGCTGAATGTGAAGTAGGCTGAGAAATCTTGGTTTCCGAATTTAGAAGTAAATGAAAAACTTTCAGCCTTCAGTGTGTTAAACCCTGAAGAAATACATTTACTTCTTATTAAAATGGTGCTAAATACTAGATGTATTTTAAAATAAAAGTATTTTAAATATATCTTTTAAAGTTTTTGGGTGCATTCTACGAACTAAATGAAAAAGATGATATGCTGTAGAGCCATTGGTAGTCGCAATAGTTTCGATAGGGTGGTCAGGAGTCCAAGCTGGTAAATTACTTTAAGTTATCAGAGTATCTGATATTCTTTTAGAATATTTAATTGATACATGATATTTTGCATACTACTGAGATACCGTATAATAATATGTGCATACAATAGATAATGATCAAATCAGGGTAAGTGGCATTTGTGTCTCCCTTGAACATTTATCACTTCGGTGTTTGGTGAGCCCTAAGGTATCTTGCAATCTGTCATGTTTATTAGCACATATCAATTTACCTCTCAGGGGTTCCGTATAGTGTTTTATACATGGATATAGCCTGCTCTGATCAAATCCGACTCCCTTAATCTGCACTCCGCACCTCTTCCACCCTCTAGCAATCACTATTCTTTAACTTTCAGGTCAATTTTGTAAATTTCCATATCAGAAAAAAAAATGTGGTACTTGCTTTGCTGTGTGTCCTTTATTTCACTTGAAATCATGTTCACCAGTTTTACCCGTTTCACTGCAAACGACAGGGTTTCATCCTCATTTATGGCTGAATGCAGCCCATCTTGTCTCAGCGGTCCTTGTCCACCCCTCTGTGGACGGGCACACTGGGATTTCGTGTCGTAGCTGTGGTGAATAGTGCCACAGAGCACAGGTATGCAGTCTCGCTCTGCTCTGCCGAATCCGTTAGCCTTGGTGTAGACTCCGAGGTGGGTAGTTGGGTCATGTACCAGGTGGGTGTCTGCCCATTTAACTGTTTTAAGCGTACAGTTCAGCCAAGTCCAGTACATTCGCATTGTTGGGCAGCTGTCGCCACCCCCATTTCCAAAACACGTCTGCTTTCCCCAGCTGCAACTCTGAAGAAATGTGTTTTCCACACCTAGATTTGGCTACTTCCCCGCTGATCTCAGAAGCCCACCAAGAGGCCCTGAAGCGCAAATCTCTCTCTTTTAGTGAGCTTGAACACACCTCCTCACCCACAGGTTCGTTCTTTCTCTTACTCAGGCAGGTTGAGTGTTAGTCTGGGTGTTCCCATGGTACAATGAATTTCAGGGAAGTTTTGAATAAGTAAAGAAAAAAATCTTCAGCCAGCAAGTAAACCGTACGGATGTTCTAATTTGAGGTTTATTCTGAGTTAGGTTAGTGTGCCGGCCTGGGCCTGTGATCCCAGCTTCTCCCAGGCTGCAGTAGGAGGGCTGCAAGTTTAAGGCCACCCTGGGCTGTTTAACGATGCCCTATCTCAAAGTAGAAATTTTAACATTAAAAAATAAACTGTTTTAAAGGGCTGTGGATATAGCTAAAGGGTCACAAGTTTGCCTAGCATATCCAAGGCCTGGATTCAATCCTCATTAACACACACACACACACACACACACACACACACACACACACATCCCTGTGGATGGAAATTTCTAGAGGGCCACTAGTGCTTCCACTAAAGCTGTGCAAAGTTTTTGTGAAAAAAAGAATTTTGACAAACTGCAGTAACACCAGGCATAGCACCTTTTCTCCTTTGTGGTACTGGGGATTAAACCCAGGGCCTTTGCACTGATCACTTTTTGTTTTGAGACAGGGTCTCGCTATGTTACTAAGTTGCCGAGGCTGGGTCTTCTTGCCTCTCCTCGGAGAGAGCTGGGATTATTGGCACGTGCCACCACCCAGCACCACAGATTTATTCATTCAATTTTAGTTCAGGGGAGAGAGCGAAGAGTGTTTAGGTAACATTGACTGCCGTCAAGGAAGGAAGTCAAAACAGAGTCACACCGTCTGGGGTGGTCACGCTGGAGTCGGGGCCCTTGTTCAGGCTCAGGCCGGTGGGAGAGGAACTGTACAGGGGCTGTGGTCGAGCCCACTCCCCAGGAGAGCCCGACTTGAGGTTTCCCGAAGACCATAACTTCTGCTGACCCTCTGCAGCAAGCCACTTCCCTTCAGCTTTGCAGAGACCAGGATGCCTGCGCCCTCTCTGACAGCTTCGCTTTCCAGACTGAGCCCCGACTACCAAGCGAAGCCATTTCCAAGGTCCTTGCCATCTAAGCGCCAGGCACAGCTGCCACTTCTCAGACCTTGGAGCACATTTTCAGGATTGCTTGAGTTCGTATTTGCCTGGGTCGCAGCCCTAATTAGTCCCGAGCGAATGTCATTTTCTCTGTTCCCGACTAGCTGTCCTCCCAGTCGGCGCCGTGAGTGTCGTGTTAGGTGACTGTTGAGCGTCAGCAGGTGGCCGAGGCACAGGCTGCGGCCGCTGTCCCCCCGATGGGCCGTCCCCGCCTGTGACGAAAGCCCGGCATCTCCCCCTCTCAGGTGCACAGGCGGCGTTGCCATGGGAGCAGCGGCACCGACAGCAGCCTGCTCGGTGGAGAAGCCCCGCTGTGCCAGCCTAGCAGAGCCGGAGCACCTTTCTGTGTGGCGGGCATCGACGTCTCAGTCCCCCTAGCAGAGTGGAGGAAACGGTGTCCATCGGGGACTCAGCCGGGAGGAGGCAGACGGGCGCGGGGCAGTCCGAGCACCAGGCTGAGGACCGGAGAGGCTGTGACGGGCGCGGGGCAGTCCGAGCACCAGGCCGAGGACCGGAGAGGCTGGGGTTCCACGTGCGGCGGATGCGGTGCGAAGGGTTCCAAGTGGCCGCCGGGGGCTCCCCGAGGGTGCGGGCTCCCCTACCAGTCACAGGATGCCCCTCCACAGAGGCCAGTCACGCAGTCCCGTCTCAGGGAAGCGTTGTCAGTCACCGAGCGGGAGGCACTAGGCCCCAGACTCGGGGCTGCCCAGCCTGGCCCTGGGCTCCCGGAGGTGAGGGCCCTGTTTCCAAACACGGTGAGCTTTTTACAGCTGGTCACGTGTGGCCCTCGATCAGAACCAAAGCATCACCCCGGCCTCTCCTGCTGCAGGCTCCTGGCCACTGCTCCCTTTGAGGTTCTCCCAGACCCTGTGAGGTCTGCACTGTGGTGGTCACTCCAAGTAGCAACATCGGGATTTTAACCCAGGGCTTCCACAGTGGACCCTGCTTGTGCACCTTGCCTCCTCTCCCTGGCCTTGCAATCTAGTAAAATAAGAAACAGCCTTTTCTCCCTCTGCCTCTGGTTGCTCTGGTTGGTGCCCTCGCCCCTGTCCGAATCTGAAGGGCAGAGATAAGGCTGCTTCTCTATACTGAGAGCCCGGCCCCAGGACAGGTCCCTGCCTGCACCCCTTTCTGAGGCCCTTCAGGCCATCTGCTACCTCCGGCCATCTCCCCCCTGTTCTGCCAGGCAGTCACTGGTGTACTTGCATTCGGGGCCCCAAGGAGAAAAACTTGCCCCAAGATAAGATTGAAAATCCTTAACAAGAAGAACCTTCAGTTTATTTCGCACCTCCATTTCTCAGACTTGGACAGGCCTTGAGCACGGCCTATTTTTCGTTTGTCCCCACATGTAGCTCAGATCCGCTTGGCTGTGACCAGAGGTGACCTTACCTGGCACTGTCCCAAGGTCTGCGCTGGGATGAGGGTGGGCTGAGGCTGTGGGACCTTACATCCTCCATCTCGCTGGGCTTCTGTTTTGTTTTTCTTTCTTTCTGAAAAGAATGCTAGTATAAGCTCACTCTGTATGTTTCTTGGAGCTATTCTGAGAAGGGATTTAAAAAATAATTTTGTGAAATTGGCAGAGATAACAAAGAATTATACAATATGCCCTGCTGTTGGAAGGGTGAATAATGTCGTGCTTCATAGAGAGCTTGGCAGGATCTGTTCTCGCATCAAAATATGCATCTCCTGTGACTGGTTAACCACTTCTGAGAACTTCCTTCCACAGGCTGAGATCAAGGACTTCTGGTCCAAGGTGCTCAGCACCCCATGCCAGTGCTGGGGACCTGGGACTCACACGTATCCAGCCAAACACCACGGTATGCATTAGCTGGCAGGCAAAAACAATAGTGTCCCACCATGGCATGTGCCCTGCCTGTGATCCCAGTTACGCTGGAGACGAGACAGGATGGTCAAAAGCTCAAGGCCAAGCTGGGCATGGTGGTGCACACCTGTGATCTCAGCACTCGGGAGGCTGAGGCAGGAGGATTGCTGTGAGTTGGAGACCAGCCTGGGCTACATAGTAAGTTCCAGGTAAGTCTCAACTACATAGTGAGATCCTGTCACACACACAAAAAGCAAAAACAAAAACAAAACTAAAAACAAAAAAAGCTTGAGGCCAGCCTGGACTACTGCAGTGAGACCTCGTCTCAAAATTAAATATGAAAAGGGACTGGGAATGTGGGTCAGAGGAAGAACGCTTGCGTACTATGAGCAGGACTCTGGGTTCTATTCCCAGTACCACACACACGAAAAAGAGAATGAAACCCCAAAGTGATAGGAACTAAACATGTCGATTAACGAGTACCAAGTTCTAGTTGGGAGTAAGAAGTTCTGTGTGCCCACAGCCCTAGCTTCAATCCCCAGCACCAGGATGAAAAGTTTTGGGGTATCACTGCACGGAAAGAGGACTGTAGAAAGCAAAAATGTGTTTTTATTTTTGAGCTACAAGATAAGTCTTTAAATGTCTTCGCTACAGAGAAATGATGTGTTTCAGGGGATGTGTCCGTCCTGATTTGAACATTGTATCATGTATATATGTATGAAAACATCGCACAACACCCCATAAATATGTATACCTTTTATGTTGAAGGTTAAAAATAACAAGTATAGTCCAATGTTTTCAAAATAGATTGTAGAAGGGTCTCCCTGAGCACCTTAGAGCTCCTCCAGTCATTTCACTGGCGTGTGTAAGGATACAGACCTCCATATTTTTGCAATAAATCTGTATCTGTATTTGGGTAGTGGCCATATGGAAACCTCTCACAGTAAATGCTAAGTTATCAGTGTAGACAGCCCCACCCTATGCAGGAATGGCCACGCTGTACTGCAGACTGATGGTCACTGAAGTGCTGTTTGTGTCACCTCCCCGGACCCCGGCTCCCTTCCTCACAGAGCAGCCCGGCTCCCAGTGGTCTCCGGTGCTCAGTCTGCCCCGTGTCCCCTGCCGTGGCTGTCTTCTCCTTGGGCTCTGGTAGGCGGAGGCTGCGGTCACAACCTCAGATGGTTGCCTGATTCCCCTCCTTCCTGCCACCCTCACCAGCCTGAGCACATGAAGGCTACTGACCCAGCTATGTATCTTCATAAGTCTGCCATGTGGCGATTTATTAGCAGTGCTTGGCAGCCACAGAAAGCTTGGCCGTCCTGCCCCTGGCTTCAGGGAGACTTCAGCATCACATCAGCGGTCCCAGAGCCTGCGTGCCGTCACTAGGCCCCACGCTGCTGATTCTCGCCCACGAGCCAGTGTTCCATCTCCAGCCTCTGCATCCTCTGCCCCGTCCCCAGGCACGTGCAGTCTGGCTGTTTGCTTGTGACTGGCCATTTCTCCATCCCTTCCCTAGCAATTAGATCAAGACAGAGTTCACACTTTGTCCCTGGATTCACTGAAGTCTGGTTTTGTGTTCCCGAGTCCCACTGAATCCAGCTCTGTTAGGGCCTCAACAGCCATTCCTAGAGGGAACAGGGATGCCAGTTCTGTGAGAGACCCGTGTCCCCCTTTGATAGCTTCGGTGACGGAGTGCAGAAAGTATTAGGCAATCCTACCAGGAAAAGAAACACAGGGACTGTTGTTGGGCCCTGAACTTCCCAGCTGATGCTGCGGAAGGGGCGTTTCCTTCCCTTGGGACACGGGCTCAGGGCAGTAAGAGTGACAGGTCGGCCTGAGCAGTGTTGGGACCTGCCCGTGTCTGGGTGGGTCCTGGAGGTGCGATAGTTCGGCCCCTTGCCTTCGTCTCTGGCAGTACCCATCACCCTGCTTCCTTCCCTTCCCAAGCCGAGCGTCTTTGCTCCGCCGCCTTTCTGCCATGATCTTCCTGACTTGCAGCCAGGTGATCACAGCCTGAATCCCTCAAAACCATGAACCAAGCTAGAACTGTCCTTGGAGTTTGGGTGCAGGAGTTTGTGTCCAGGAAAGCTAGTGGCAGAGGGGCCACCCTGTGGGCGTAGCTGCTCCTTGGAGCCAGCTGGGACAGAGTTTGGTCTGTCCATGCTGGGCTGGCAGCCTGTGAGGGGCAGCTCCTGTGGACGCACCTGCCCTCCTGGGCTGTTTGGCAGAGTGAGGCCCTCTTTATCGCCTGCCAGCTCGGCTCCCTCACCGCCAGTGCCAGGGGCTGGACGAGCTCGCCTCTGGCAGGCGCGGCCTCCTCTACAGAGCTCTGCTCAGGTCTCTCTGACTCTATATGCTGAGATATGGCAATGACAGAGGTCCTGTCCTGAACCTGTCTGCCAGGAGAGGAAGGACAGAGAACCGAGGGTTCCTCTTTGTGTCCCAGCACCTGGAGTTTTGCACAGCCGATACGGCATGAAGAGTGAGAAGGAAGATGCCCTTCAGCAGCCTGGAGAAGGCCAGTGGGACCCGGGAGGACGCTCTGAGGCTCCACAGGGATCTCGCCACCCGGGGACGCGTCACTCTCCGGCTCCAGCTCAGGTGGACGTGCAGGTCTGTCCTCTGGCCGCGTGCTTCTGTGACCAGGACATTGCAAAGGCACAGGGCTGCCCACCCATGGCTACGTAAAGCACCAGGAAAAAGCATGCAGACATCATCATATCAAAGGGCAGAAAGAATCAAAGGCAATTCTCAGGGTTTCTTTTGCACAGGGATTTGCAAGGTGAGTCTTCTGCAAATGCTCAGGCTGCCCTGCCCCAGGAGACATCAGCACCACCTTGACGATCAGCTTGTCCCCAGCTCCCCTGGGCCTGCCTGGGGAGCACCCAGAGCGTGGGCACAGTTAGGCAGGAGGCTCAGTTTCCCAGAGCCTGTGCTTTTCACCTAGGTTTGGTCTTATGTCGGTGCTTTCTTTTCTTTCTGTCTGTAAACCTTTATTAAGTCCCGACTGAATGCTGAGCACTGTCCTGGGTGCTGGGTGCACAGCTAGGTGCCAGCTGAAGAGCTGCTCTCAGAGCTCCTGTCTGTTGCAGGGCACAATGCGTAATAAACGGCTGGAGGCGGCAGGGGATTCCTGAGAGACAGCCAGAGGGGCAAGGGCAGGGAAGTGACTGCATTTCCCAGGCCATCCGCAGCTTGCAACCTGGAGACCGAGGTGCAGGCGCCAGCTTCCTGACTGCCCTGCTGTCCCCTGCCCGCTCGCGATGAGCCACTTCTTGGGTCTGTGAGTCTGGGACCCTCCAGTCCAGGGACGCAGCTGCATCCCCACATGGGGCCCTCAGAGCCAGGGGAGGCGCGGACATGGACAGCAAGCAGGCCCGCAGGCCGCCTGGCAGCAGCGCCTTCAGGAAAAGCCATCTGCAAACCGGAGCTCGGCCTGCTTCAGCCCACAGTGAGGCCAGGCAGGACCAGGGCAGGAATGGGGTCTCCGCGAGCTTCCTAGACCCATCACCCTGGTCACCTGTCACCTGGCTCTGCTGTCTTAGCAGGGGCCACAGCCACTCTCCCTCACCAGCCCTGGGAAGTGCGTGGGGGCTTCTCAAAAGCCTGTACTGCTTAGGAGCAGGCCTGGCCCTGGAGCACTCCCCACCCAACCCAAGTGAGCGCGCTTCCAGAAGGCCCTGTGCCGCCTCCTCGGTGCTGCACCGCTCTGCGCGTCTGCAGGGAGAGGCTCCGCGGCTTATGTTTCCCTGGTGGGACCAAGATGTACGCAGGGGTGTTTATGCCAGGGTACATGGCTGTGGGGTGTGCACGCATTGGGGTGCACACGAGTGTGGTGCGTGTGTGTGTGTGGCGTGCCGTGTGGTGTATGTCCACGTGGTTCAGGATGCTGCTTAGGTGTGCTGTGTGTATATGTGTGTGAAATACATCATCACTTTTGTGTCTGTGGTGTGATCGGAGCATGTCGCATGTGTGGAATGGTGTGATCATGGCCTGTGATGTGTGTATGGTGTGTGCATGTATGTGAGAGGTTGTGCTGTGTGTGTGTCCTCGTGCGAATATGTGTGTGTTTGTGTGTTGTGCGGGGTGTATCTCTTTGTGGTTTGTGTGTGTGTGTGTGTGTGTGTGGGTACATGTGTTCAGGGTGTGTGATGTTTGTGGTTTGAGTGTGTATATGTTGGAGTATGTATGTTTGTGGTGTATGCATACTGTGTTTTATAGTTTAGTATGGGTATGCATGTCTCTGTGTGTGATTGCGTGTCTCTGTGTGTGTTGTGGTGTGTATTTCTCTGTGTCGTGGCATGTTTGTGTGTGTGTTGTGGTATGTCTGTGTGTGTCATTGCATGTCTCTGTCTTGTGTTGTGTGTCTGTGTGTGTCATGGTGTGTGTCTGTGTGTCATGGCGTGTCTCTCTGTGTGTCATGGTGTGTGTGTGTGTCGTGGTGTATCTCTGTGTGTGTTGTGGTATGTCTCTGTGTGTGTCATGGTGTATCTGTGTGTGTCATGGCATGTCTCTCTGTGTGTTGTGTCGTGTGTCTGTGTGTGTCGTGTGTCTCTGTGTGTGTCATGGAGTATCTGTGTGTGTCGTGGTATGTGTCTCTGTGTGTCGTGGCATGTCTCTCTGTGTGTCATGGTGTGTCTCTGTGTGTTGTGGCGTGTCTGTGTGTCGTGGTGTGTATCTGTGTGTGTTGTCTGTCTCTGTGTGTGTCATGGTGTGTCTCTCTGTGTGTCGTGGCGTATGTCTGTGTGTGTTGTGTGTGTCTGTGTGTGTCGTGTGTCTCTGTGTGTGTCGTGGTGTGTGTCTGTGTGTGTCGTGGTGTGTGGAGTGCTATTTATGGCTGTGGAGAGAAAGGAAGCCAAGCTAGAGACACTGACATTTTCAAATGGTAGCAATGACTTGCTAGGTTTCTTTCAACATTTAGAAAGATTAAAAATAAAAAGAAAAAGTACATTGAAGGGAGTTATTGGACAAAACAGTTCCATTTGAACAGACTGGTTTTGAAATATTTCATTTTTCTCTCCTATAAAATGCTCATGCTATTTAAAGTTATATACCTGTTGCTTTATTTTTTCTTGGATTAGAAGGCAGAATATTTTTTCAAATAGCCTTTTTAAGCCAACCACAACTGCAGATAGCTTCAGTGCAAGGAAAGGTGAGGAAAACAGCAAATGTGCAGTCAAAATGGCTGTGAGGGACTGGGATTCACCAAAGAGCGGACCCAGCAGTGGGGGACCTGCAGCCGTCTGGAATCTGGACTCAGCGCGAGGCCATAGTCTGGAGCAAAGAAACGGCTCATCCCATGTGTGTTCGTATCTGTTCCGGCCCTGGCTCCGTGTCACTCCCCTCTGTCCTGCGGCCCCAGACCCTGGTCTTGGCCTCGGGTGGCCAGTGGCCCTGTGCAGGTGGCGTGAGGCTTTTCCACTCCTGTCCCTGCCCTGTTACGATTTCCTTACGCCGATGAGAACAGTGACTGGGTGCCAGCCCTGTCTTTGTCCTTTCTCCCTCGCATTGGAATTTCATGACAAAGAAGAGCCCCCCACCCTCCTCAGGCGCATGGCCAGTTGCCGGACGCCCCTGAGTGGGCACGGCTGCTGGCGGGGCTGCTCCTCTAGAGCCTGGAGTGCTCACCTGCCAGCTGTGGACAAAGGTGGACTCGGTTTCCAGAGAGGTGTGGGCGGGGATTGGCATGCTCGTTCCAAACCGTGGGAGACTGGCGGCACCGGGCCTCTCTGTGTGACTGCTCGCCCTGCCCTTGCAGTATGGAAGACCCAGGGCCCCTTCGTCTAAGTTCACAGGCGTGGCTGGGGTCCTGTAAGGTTTTTGACACTCAGATTTGAATTTCATGAATTTTTATGTGCCAGAAAATATTCTTTTGACAATTCTCAAACATTTGAAAAGGTGAAAGCCATTCATTGCAGGAGGCAGGGGGCAGGGTGGGTGTGGCCCCGGGGGGAAGTTCACTGCAGATAGAGAACTGACCTCCCCGTTCCCAGCCCCACCCCGCCCTGGCCACTTCCTCAGGGCAGGCTCCAAGAGGGTCTCCAGGAACTCAGTGCATGATGCACTTCACCTCGTGCTGTATCCCAGCCAGGAGCAGTTTAGCAGGACCCTGGTCAGCCTGCCCGACTGGATGCTACCTGTGCCCGGTCCCTTCCTCATGGACACATTTAGGCTTTCAGATCGATGTACGGGATGCTGTGTGCTCAGCATGCTGCCATTTACTGCACTTAGCAGCCCAGGGGCAGGTTTAATTAAATCGCAATTTAAAAACCTGCAAGCCAAGTATAGAAAGCAAACTTGCACCTGCTCAGGTAACATTCAGCTTTTATCAGGAGTCTTGTGGGGCCTTCAGGTTGAAGCCAGTGTCCAGGCCAATAAGGGGATGCTTTTGGATAGCGATGTCCTGCCTTCCAGAATAAGCTGCTCAGGTACCCTGTTCGGCAGCTCTTTGAGCTATTAACTTGGTTCAGTGCTCCTCTGTCCAAGCCGACTGCTAACTAGAGAGCATCTTCATGGGTGCTGCCCAGCAGGGATGCCACCCTTTGCCCTCTGGAATGGGAGCCTTGTGTTTGCTGTGGACCTGATAATTGGAGCCTTGGCCTTGGGTCCCTGGAGCACCCATAAGTCCACCCCTGGCAGATGCCCTGCGGGGCATGCAGCTGTGTTCTTACTGGAAATGTCCTTGTCCTGTTACTAGCATGGTTTGCCTATGGGCGGGGCTCTCACACTACTTTGGACCCAGCAATATTTTTTCACGATTCTTATTTATTTCCAAACCTGATTCTGACCCTGCTGGAGAGAACGGAATGGGGACTCCTGGAACATCAAACCCATCTGTCCCCCAGGACTGTCTCTGTCTTCGATGTCAGTGCTCTGCCCTTTAACCCAGGGGTCGGCAATGTTCCAGTGATGAGAAAATGCCAGTCCCTGTGGCCAGAGAGGGCCACAGTCAATTCGGTGTTTTAATGTGTTGGTCACGTGCATTTCTGAATGAGAAATGAATTGTTTGTGCTTCTGGTAGTTGTGAAGAATTTTCTTTACATGTAGCTCATTTCCTGTTAGGGAGACAAAAATTCTTGCCTGGAAAAACACCAGGTAATCCTTCAGATGCAGGTGGGACAAAAAGAAGGAAAAAATTAAGGGGTCATTTCAAGTAGATTTACTTAAAATAAATTAGAAATCGGAGACTGGAAAGAGGGAGGAAGGGAAAGGAGAGGAGGAACAATAGCTGAGATGGCATTTGGAGCAATTATGCCCAATGTGTGACTTCAGGAAGGCTGCTGTTAATTATCTGCATCTCCCCAGAGCTTCTGTGAAGCATAAAAGTGTGTTACGCACATCAAAGACGAGGTGCATTTGGTTCCACGCATCCAAGATTTGGTGCCCTTTTATGCAGCAGCAAAAGGGAATTAAATCAAATGAAAGGAAAAGACGGTGCCCCACCTGGGCAGCACAGAATAGGAAAGAGGGGCCTCTGTGGTCGCTAACCCAACAGGAGAGGGAGGGAGAGCCACCAGCTGGGAGTTTAGCAGAGGAGGGAAGGAGGTGGAGCCCAAGTGCTCCCTGAGGCGGCAGCAGTCGGATGGGGTCCTAGGGGTGCTGGGGACGAAGGTGGCAGAGTCTCCCTGCACCAGCAGAGGCTTAGGGGTCCACTGTCTCCGTTTCTTGCCCAAGCTACATTTCTGGACTGCACTGAGCTGCCTGCCAGGGCTGCCCGCCCCCATCTGCAGGGTGGAACGTCTGCTCTCCCCTGGAGGAGTCTGGCTTGGCTGTCCGACGCTGTCCTCACCACAGCACAGACAACAGTACAGTCAGTACAGTACAGTCTTAGAGGTGGCCTGGGTTGGGTGGGGCAAGTACCTCCTGCCTCCCTCCTTCCTGTCTGCTAGGGCTCCATTCTCCAAGCTGCCGTCTTGCAGGCAAACCAGGCAAGGACGTTGCTCCGTGCTAGCAGGGGAGCAGCTGCGGCTGACAGGAGCCCTGGAGTCAACAGGCCTCGAGCTGGGTCTTCCTCAAGGCTGACCCTCCATGCAGCGGGAAGGTGTGGGTTCGGCTCCTGAGCTCAGCTGGGTTTCAAGGAATCTCCAAGACAAGGAGAATCCAGCTTGGTAGAGGAGGAATACAGAGGCACACATATGAAAAGCCTTTCTCAGCCAGGCCTGGTGGTGCAGGGCTGTGATTCCATCACTTGAGGAGGCCAAGGCAGGAGGATGACAAGTTTGGGTCTAGCCTGGACAACTTAGGGACTTAGTGAGAACTTACTTCAAAATGATATAGACAGACAGACGGACAGATAAATAGGCTGGAGATTAGTTCGGTGTGAAGAGTCTGGATTCATTCATCAGTACTGTTAAAAAAAAAAGGAAATTAGAGTCATTCTCATTTATCCACAGAAGGGTTACAATCTGGGTGAAAACGGCGAACTTCTGTTTAAAATCTTTGATGGAGTTGAGCAGAAAAGTCCAAGAGCAAGTCTTGAGTTAAAACTCACTGACTAGAAAGTAATTTAGTCACACAGGAACGTCCAGATAGTCAAGAAAAAAGAAAGAACATTTGCCATTGGACCTTGTAAAAAGAAGTGCTGCACATCTCCAGGTTCTGAAGAGAACTCTGCAAGGGCACAGCTCCAGAATTTCGGAGACACTGACTTAGCAGCGGAAGGCTGAGAGGCAGCCAGCCCAGCCTGTCCCATCCCCAGGATCCTCAGAGTGGAGATATTCTCAAGGAGCTTGAGATACCAAGCTGTATACTCCCACTCTTGAAAAACATGTATTGCGGGTCACTCTGCCTGAAATATGCAATTGCAGTTGTATTTTCCACTGAGTTACAAGAATCCAAATGATGTCATCCTTTTCTTCTTTTCTTGTGGTACCTTGGATCACACCCAGGGGCCCTCTGCCACCGAGCTACATCCCCAGCTCGTTTTACTTTGAGACAGGTGGGTTAAGTTGCTCGGGCTGGTTTCCGACTTGGGAAGCCTTCGGTACAGGTGCCTGGTGTGACCCATCCCTCCCCTTTAAACCATCTTCTGCCCATATCATCTTAGATAAGAGATGCTCTTCGGCACCATGCAGTGAACCCCTGTGATTGACTTGGTTGTTGTCTTACTCTTTGGTTCATAATCGCTCTAAAGCAGATAAAATCATTTTGAAATCTCTTTTTTCCTCACACATTCCAATTAATTTTTCTACTTAAAAGTCCAGGATTAAGAGTGAAAATGGTGACTGATATTGGAAATTCTTCCTGAAGTCTGTGTAGGCACTTGTGGTGTCTTAGTTATTTTTATCATTGCTGAGACAAAAAAACCCAATGCCCAAAGTTAAAGGAGAAGAGGTTTATTTAGCTTACAGTTTGTAGAGGTTTCAGTCCATAGTCGGCTGACTCCAAGGTGGGGTGGCAGGGCAGGGGGGCCTGGCAGAAGAGGAACAGTCCACGGCAGGTGGGCAGGCGAGGGCACATTGGCCGTCCTTCTGTCCCTTGTATTTTATGTCAGTTACTGCCCTAGGGCAGGTGCGGCACGCACACCCTTGATCCTACCCAGCCCCCTTGCAAACCAGGGATGGATAATTCTATCACACACCCTCCATCCCAGCACCACACTTGACCCAGCCCCCTCTGCAAAGACCCCCTAGGACTGCGTGAGGCTTTGTGGGGCATCTAGATGCAGCCGTAACATGTGGTCAAGCCAAAGAAAACCCGCAGGCTGGAGAAGAGCGATGCGGCTACAAACAGCTTGGAAACTCACGTGTGCCGGTGATCAGTGTAAGACTGGCAGTGCTGTGGCCTCAGACAGCCTCGAATCCAATGGCGGAATGAAACGAATACCTCTCATTATGCCAAGTACTGTTGGAAAGTTGTCCGGGGTCTTTGGTGACTTCTCTGCAATGCACACCTCCCCTAGTCAGCGTGGGGAAGGCGGGTGTGGGGAGTTGCTGAGGATCGCTGCACACTGCCCGTGTTAGCACGTGGCTGCCAGAACCAACACAGGGCCACGGCCATGTCCGGGAGGAGGAGGGGCGCCGCCCTGGTCTGCGTCTGCAGAGAGAAGGCCCGGCGCTGCTGAGCATCATGTGGTCCTTAGCAGTACGGGGCCAGGCGGGTAACCCCGACGCCACTGCGTGAAGCTCACCAGCCAGCGTAACGAGAAGTCAGTCTACTGCAGCGCTGGAGTCCGTGAGCTTGAATTGAGAGACGGTGTGACGTCGGGGCCCCACCCTCACGTTACCTGAGAGATTTCGGCAAGTCGCATCCTACAGTATCAGCAAGGGTGGTGGGAACGGTGCTGGGCCGAGCCTGGGAGGACAGGCTTCGTCGGCAGTCTGGAAGCTCTGGGCCTGGCCGTGCGCCCTGCCCCTCGCTGCCCACGCACAGTGGGCTCAGCCTGCACCTGCTCTGCTGCCTCACCCTCCCTTTCGCCTGAGTCCACCCAGGGAATTTATTTAGCTCCATCTTGGGAGTGGCTTCTGCTCCTCTATAGAAAACATGGATTTCGCTCCCCACGCTCGGACTCACTTCAGGCAGATGCAGGCACTTGGAGCCCTTCACACCCGTCCATCCTCCAGTGCTGCTGTTAACACTGCTGCCTGCAGGCCGGGGCTGAGGCTCGCGTTGTTTGGCAGCAGTGACTCCGCCTCGCAGACTGCACAGCCCCAGCCCGGAGGAGAAGACAGGTGTTTAAGTCCAGGGTGACACCCACAGCAATCAGGACTCTGAGGAATGTTGGGTGAGACCGGAGCATCTAACGGATCTTACTGAGATGATCAGGACTTCAGAGGGCGTATGAGAGGACGGAGTGCTACAGGATGCTAGGACTACACTGAGATGCTGTACTCCCAGGATTAGTGGCTACAGAGGGGCATCAGCGGGGCCAGCAGGGTCTCCAGGCTGCCAGCGAGGAGCCACGGCTGGCCAGGACCTGGAGCAGCACCGACGTGCAGGAGGTGTTCTCCGTCTTGTGCTATGGTAGCAGCACCATGGCCTGGATGATTTATAAGGAACAGAAACTCGTCGTCTCACAGTTCCAGAGGTTGGAAAATCCAACATTAAGGCAGAAACTGGTTCTGTCTCTGTTCCGAGATGGTGTCTCCAAAATGGCACATCCTCCTGAGAGGAGAAATAAACATGTGTCATGACAGAGAGAGAGAGAGAGAGAGAGAGAGAGAGAGAGAGAGAGAGAGAGAGAGAGAGAGAGAG
>NW_022900919.1:2251718-2315088 GCF_012274545.1 Fukomys damarensis
AGAGAGAGAGAGAGAGAGAGAGAGAGAGAGAGAGAGAGAGAGAGAGAGAGAGAGAAGGGGGAGTCTCACAAGTTCTCTCCGGCAGCTTTAATCCATTCATGGGATGGAGCCCTCCTGACCTAAATGTCGTCCATCCTACGGCCATACCCTATCTTGTCTAAACGTCTTCCATCGGATCCAACCTCCCAACACTGTTGCACTGGGCGTGACATTTCTGTCTTGGTCACTTTTCTTCTCATCACTGAGATGCAGTGCCCTATACCCTAACTTGGAGGAGAAAAGGTTTACGTTGGCTCACAGAGGTCTCAGCCCAGAGTCAGTTCCAGGGGAGAACGGCATGGTGAAAAGGTGTGGGTGGGGGAGAGCTGCTCATGGCGGACAGCAGGGAGACAGGGAGGGGAGGCTGGCCAGACCTTTGCAGGCCACACCCTGGTGACTGCCTCTTCAGACCAGAGCCCCCAAACCAAGCCAGCTGCAGACCCCATAATCCAATCGGCTTCCACAGGCCCTATCTCTGAGTGTGGGGCTCTGGGGGACTTGCGGATGTAAACCATAACATCTTCAACAGGTGGATTCCAGAGGGCCACACTTAAGCCATACTAAGGGACAGCCATCAACCTAGGAAACATGAAAATGGCCGGCAGCTCCAAGGTTGCTGCACAGCACACAGCACCTCAGGGCTCACCTGCATGTCAGAAAGAGGAAGGCTGTGAACCGTGCCCTGGCAGTGAGGACAGCAGGAGATGCCTGGACTGGAGCTTGCAGTGTGCAGATGAGTGTGGGAGGAAGCCTGCGGAGCCTGCTTGGGTGCACACTGGGGCTTGAGTCCACACGCTGAGAGGGACGCTGGCCAGCGCCATGCTTGAAGAGGTGGCCAGTGGCTGGGCATGGGAGGTGGTGTGACCAGCTCTTCTGTCTTGGGGTGGCGTGTGCAGCGCCCTCTGGAGGAGGGGCAGGAGGGCTGGGGCTGGAGCGAGGAGAGTGCACCGAGTGCCAGTGTCCAGTGTGGGATGTCCTTTGTTTCACCCACGCATCTCAGATGCCTCCAGGGGTGGCTCTCCAGATGCCTGCAGGTGGTGGGAGCATGTGGGGTGCTCAGAAGTCTCCAGTGGAACCGGTGAGGATGCAGGCTGGGGATCAGCTCCTGGTGGTAACAGAGGGGAGAGCATGGAGGTGGGCGATGGGCAGTGCCAGGATTGCTGAGCTCTGGGTACTGAAACTAAAGGGTGCATTCTCAGAACTGCAGACAGAACGAACAACTGTGCTCTTCGTAACTTTCAGTTGCTTGTCACGTTCCATAAAACCCCTTGCCCCGAGGACAAAGCTCCAAAGTCTAAAGGAAATTATGGTCTGAATGTGCATCTCCCTCAGTTCACAGTGGAAACAGTCTTCGGGGGACTCTGGAGGCGGGGCTTTGGGAGGGTGAGGGTCTGAGGAAGGGGCCCCTGTGCATGGACTCACTGCCCTTATGAGCAGAGGCCGGGAGCCAGGCACCCCCTTCCACCGTGAGTTACAGACGCTGTGCTCCTGAGTTCACATTCTGTGCATTTTCTTCCTACGCCTCACTGGCAGGGGGCCTTAGCTTCCTGGCATCAGGCCTCCGATCCAGGAGGAGCCACAGTGCCAGTGTCTGGCTGCATCTGTTACCAGACAGATGTCAGGAAGGGGTCCACACAGACTGCCCAGAAGAGAGGCAGAACTGGATTGCTGGGCTGGCAGGGAGAGGAAGGGCTGACAGACCCAGGTGCTCAGTACAGACCGGAGAGAGGCCCAAGACTCCTTCACGTCCTGGAAGGAACACTGTGGAGAGCCACAGTAGTCACCCTGTGTGCTATCAGCCCCAGCCCCACTGTTCCTTGCATCCAAACAGCATGTGTTTTATGTGTTGGGCTTCTGCCTTTGCTTTCATTTGAGCTGTTGAATTGAATAACTTTGTCCTAAAGTTGCCTTTAAGTTTGGCTCAAAGCTGTCTAACTAGTGAGGTTCAACCCAGTAAGGACGCAAACTGCAGACTGGGTTGAAATTGCGTTCTTATAACAGGTACCAGCCGACTGCAGGCTGCTGTGGACCAGACTGTGTCCATTTAAGATAAATGCCTCATCACACCCTTCAAGGCGGGCACTGACTGCTGCTGACTGGAGTTGCTGACGTCACTTCCTTTCTCTGCTGTGACTATACCCTCCCATACGGTGGCGGGGAAGCACTCTGAACCATTTTCAGTCTGTATGGCTGCCTGATTCTAGAACAGCAAAGCAAATTAAGGCCTACAAGATTAAATATGCTGTGGCTTTGCCCTTTAATATAGCAAAGACATCCACGGCTAAACATACGTCAGCCCCTACTGCAGCTGCGTCGAGCCCTCCCTCCCCCAGCAGCCCCTCCCGTCACTGCTCACCAGGAGAGGGCTCTGAGGCATTTGGCTAAACCTTGCCGTCCACATGCGATGGGCATGTTAATCACTGGGCCCAGGGTGGAAGAGCCATAGGCCGCAGCCAGCCTCCTGGGGCAACCACAGTGCCCTCCACAGAGGCGGGAGCCAGGGGCCCTGTCTTGGGAACTGCCCAGGACACCCTGCTCTGTGGCTGTGTGACGCCCTTGAATGTCTCGGTTTATATGTGAGCAGGACTTTGCGTCTGAAAACACCTTGGCCATGTGTCACCAGCCTGGAGCCTGGGGTGGACACTCCACTGTGTGACTGCCTTAGAGATCGCTGGGGGACAGCACAAGAGGCTAAATAAGAAATTAAGATTGTTTTTCCTCCCAGAAGCAAGGTTCCCACCACTAGGTCCATGTGAGAAAGCAGTGTCTATCAACTCTCACAGCTGGGTAATTTCAGACAGGTTTGGCCTTCACTTGTCTTTGCTCTGCAAATCCCACTGCATTTTCCTGATGTTTATTGAGTCCACTTGTCAGCCTGGGGGAAACAATGCATATACTTCACCTTCTGATTTTCCTTTTCAGCTAAGCCTGAATGGCAGTAATGGGAGAATATCTGAAAGTGCCGTGTAGAGTGAGCTTGTTGTGCTCGTAATCTGTAAAACAAACCAGTCTAAGTGATTCCACTCGAATCACTGCAGGGTAAGCAGTGACACAGGGGTGGGAGATCTGTATCTACCCAACCTTCTAACTGCGTCCTGGTAAACGTCAGTGTCTTTGCTGTCTTGGCAAATAGGAACATCTCTAGTCGCTATTTCTCTTTCCCATCTAAAAAAGCATTACCTGTTTTCCTTTCTTTCTTTTCTATTTTTTTTTTTTTTGGTACTGGGGATCGAACTTGGTACCTTGTGTTTCTGAGGCAGGTGGCAGAACCACTGAGCTAAATCCCCGGCCCTGTTTTCCTTTCTTTACAAGCCAGAGCACAAATCAATCTGCCATTTTAAAACCCGAATTTCTCTGGTTCCTTTGGAGAAAATACTAAGCATACTGAGAGCAGAGGTAAAAGCAGGTAATTTAAAAATCTGTTCAATAAAAATGTTATAAAACCTCTACTGTAAAAACCTAGGTGGAAATGGACATCTCCCGACATTATTTTGTCCATTGAGAATTGGGACCCAGCTTTACCGATGGGATTTTGTAGAGTCTATGTAGAGAAAATTGATGTAACATCTCACTTGACCCCAAGCTTGCCGTTGCTCATGACACCCTGTGTCCCAGTCTCTCCCAGAAGCAGCGCTTGGACACAGCCCACAGTGGGGCGTGGGGGTGGTGAGTGGGCAGCTGTGTTAGTTTTTAAGTCGCTGCTAAGAGCGAAACCACATCTGTGGGACACAGAGTGGGCTCTGGGGAGGGTGGAGAGGAGCAGGTGTAGCCAGACTGGCAGTCGAGGGTTTGCGCTGAGGGCTCTGAAGCTGAGGGTGCTGCGGGTGTGGGTCCCACAGCTCTGCCAGCCGGGCCGGGCACCGCCTGGTGTGTGGGGATGCGGGTGCACATGGTGGCTTACATTCTCAGCTTTTTACTTACTTCATTCTCACTTTTTGCAAGTAATTTTGTTTTTATGAGCATTCCAGCACTAGGGAAAAACAGGCAGCCTAGGCAGAGTTTATCCCTAACAGGAATTTCTTGCAAGTAACTTAGTCACTGTAACATTAACCTTGGAGTACAATGCGGACCCAGAAGAATATTAACAAAGCCCAAGTGGCAGGAATCTCTTCTCCTTTCTACCTGGGTTTGCCTACCATTCTCTCACAGCACAGATGTGAAAGGATCAAAGAGACCCCTGCTGCTTAATGGAGAGTGGTTTCCCCAAAGTCTTTGTTTCCATTTTCCCTTTTCTTATTTTTTCTTTTCCCTCATTTCCTTTTCCCGACCCTTCCCACTTCCCCTACACCTTTAGCCCCTTTCCTCCTATTTCACATTGTCAGTTATACAATTTGGATCTTATTCACACTTTTAGTTTTTCACACCAGAGAAATGATTCGGTATTTACACATGTGTGTCTTATTTATTTCACTTAAGAGTATGGCCTCAATGTGCATCCATTTTTCTATGAATGACTGCAGTTTCTCATGCTTTATGGCTGAGTAGTACTCCATTTTGTAGAAATTTCTAAATTTCTTACCGCCTCTTTTTAAAGCTTCCGTGCAGCTGGGAAGTTAGAAACTTGCAGTGAAACTCATGAGGCAGCGGTGTCAGCATTCTCACAGCGAAGGCTGCAGGCAGCCTGGAGTCCTGGTGCTGCCACACTCTGCACCCTAGGACCCCTGCGTTCCAGAATGCTCGAGACACGCAGGTGCAGTTCCTGCACGCCTCAGGTCAGGACTTGCTGTCAGCAGCCAGTGTGTGCTCTTGCATGCTCAGTTTCCATCTCATTTAGTAGTCATTGTTGGTTCATTAACACTGAACTTACGGCCCCAGCACCCTACCTCATGCCTTAATGGGGTTTATCTCATTACACATTATTTCTCCACAAGGCACGTCACAGCCCTGCACTTAGGGCTTCAGTTCTAAGTTTGCGTGTCACTTATTCATTTTATGAAATCAGAGGCAGCCTTGCCTTGTTTGGCCTTAGCTGGGACTATGTGCATCGGGCAATTCAAGTATTTATCACTCTGTTCACGACCATGATTGGCTGTGAAAGTGCTTTGAGTATTGATTTTGGGAGCTATAAATACATTTTATAAGTGAATTTGCAGATATGGAGCCCACAAATAATGAAAGCTCAAGTTCATTGCATTGCTATCTTCTTCTTTTTGTGCTGCTATAAGAAAATACCTTAGAGTGGACAATTTATAAGAGCAGAAATTGATTTCTCAGCGTGCTAGACTCTGGGAAGTCTGCCCAGGCACTGGCAGGTTCAGGGTCCGGACAGGGCTGCTGGTCTGCGGTATCAAAGGGAGAGGGACATGGTGGTGGGAAGTGATCTTGCCCACTTCGCTAGAATGTTGATAAAAATGAAATTACTTGCAAAAGGTAAGAATAAAGTAAGTAAAAAGCGGATGCTGGATTGAGCATGTGCAAGGGCCCGGGGGCAGGGCTAGGGGTCCCATTGGAATTCACCGATGGTGGCCTGAGAGAAGGTGCTCTGTGAGTCAGCTTCACTGGCAAGTGGTGTGCACCAGAAGTTACCAAGTCCTGTATAGTTTCCTGCTGCCTCGGCCCCTTTGTTTTCAGGGCCACCCACACTCATGAGGACTCCTGCGCGCACGAGGTGTGGGGAACAGAAGCAAGAAGCCAGTAGGCATTGGATGAGGGTCCTGCTGGCCACTCTGGGTACTGAAGCTCTTTGGAGATACTCACAGTGTCCTCTGAGTATGCGCCTCCAGCCCAGATTGGAGAAGGAAGGCTGGAGACCCAGAATATTTAATCCATTGGAGGCCTGAGCCCTGTACCTGTAAAAACATAAATTTTGGCAGGGTGTGTGGTACGCACCTGAAAGTCCTTACTCTTTGGGAGGCTGGGACAGGAGGTTTGCTTGAGCCAAGGAGTTTGAGGCCAGCTTGGGAAACATAGTGAGATCCAGTCTCAAAAAAATCTCAATTTTGAACCCCTCAAAACGCCATTTTAATTTATTTATTTTATAGAAGGACTAGGGCAGCTTATTCAATAGCCCTGTAGGATAAAGATTAGCTTGTAGGTCCAATTATCATAAATTTTGACTACTCCAACGGAAACCTGTCCAGCCCTCCTTACCTTCCCCTCTGTCTCTAACACGGAGCCCTGTACTGGAAGCCTCTTTCCAATGCGCTTGTTCCTTAGAGCACTGAGGCTTTGTGGGAGGCACCAGTCACCCGATTTTGCCAATATCTTCCTGGCTTCTCAGAGGAGGTGTGAGAGGATCAATGGGGCCGTTTTGCTTATGTGACAGCCTTTCTTTTCCCCCTTCTGAATCACTATCTGAGCAAAGGTCACTTTAAGACTTACTTTTGCAAAGAGCAGTTGTTCTGCAAAGCAGACTGTGACTCAGAGCCTGCAGCCTCTTTGAATCTTTGGTCTCTGATGATCAGATGGACCCCTGGGCAGGTGGTGCTGCATGGGTTTTGATCTGCGGTGAGCGGTGAGCGTGCACCTCCCTCTGATGGCGCACGGAAAGGCTCTCTTGCTGCTTGCTGGAGTTGATTCATCTCACCCGCTATTCCCTTTTATGCACAATTAAGAGAAGAAAGAGAAGAAAGGCTCTTTCTCACCAAAAGGTTAGTTGTGTTCGAGGCGTAGGATGAAAGGCTGATCTTTGGGCCTCCTGCGTTTCCCTTCTTCCTGTTCCTCTTCCCAGCACAAAGACCTCTTTCCCACCAGGAGAAGCACAAGCTAAGTGAGGAAGCCCGGTCACTGACAGGTTCCGCTGCTGAAGACGCTGTTAGGTTTGCTGCACGCCGGGCCTCTCGGTGACGACTTTTCGTCCTCCACAACCGTACGTGGGAATAGCAGGCGCAGTGACACTTCTGGGGAGCGCTGGGATCTTTCCATGAGGTATAGTGCACTGTATCCACATCATACAGCACACAGTATCCATATACCGTATCCACAGAGGGCTCGGCCCCGACATTTCTCCCTCACGTGAAGGCCTGTTAGCTGAAGACGGTGCAAAGCGGGGGTGCTCTCTGCTGTCTGTTTTTAGAAGCTCTCCAAGGCTCTGCCCTCCTCCTGCTGAAGCACAGGCTGTGAATTTCCCCGTGCAGTGCTTATCGGCTGAGTTGGTGCCAGAACATCTGCGAGCAGAATTTCTTCCCACAAGTGTCCCCTCCCTGTTTTCCTGTCTCTGAAGTCTAGGCTGTCTTCCCTTTGTCTTGTTGCTTCACTAAAATTGATTGCTGTTTGTTGAAGATCTTACATGAACTAAGCCAGCACATTGAGTGACTTTTCTCCTATGTAACGCAAATTGCGTACGTTAATATACTTACTTACTCTGTTCTTGATGATTTTTTACTGAAAGGCTGTATCCCAGTGACAAGTTGAGGAAAATTGTATTTTCTCCCCTTCATTCGCCATCTTTAAATATTAGTTGTTTGTGTTATTAGCAAGAGTTGTGCATCCCCAGGACGTTTTCATTTTCCGAGTGGTTTGTTACAGAGATGCAGATTACTCTCTGCTCCTGAAGTGTCAGCCATCAGCCTGTGATGCTTTAGATCAGATTTGACTTTAATGGTGGGCAATGCCCCAAGGTCTTTTTCATCCCTGTCGGTCACTGTTACACCGCTGGCCTTGGGGAGGCTGCGACCACAGAGAGGGACAGAGGCAGAGAGACTGCAGAATATAAACTGCAGGTTATTTCTTTCCTTAAAATTAGCATGTGTTTAAATCACCAGGGAGACTAATTTAAAAAATAAAAAGGCACAGACTTCCAACCACAGCCCCTGTCACTGAGACAGGCAGCTCTGGGGATCCCAGCTGGATCCCAGCACCGCACTGTGTGCTCCCTGTTGACCCCGGTGCCCTTGGGGAAACTTGCCAGTGGGTATTTGATGCTGATTCTAAGAGAACTATTTCACAGCTTGGCACCTTTAGGGAACAGATAGCAGTGCAAACCACAGGCAGTTCAGAACCATGTAAGCTGGAGGCCGATGGCCCCCTTGGCCCATTTCTGTCAGTCTTTCTGATCTGTACACGTGTCTGCTCTTGGTTCTCCCTGGCTGTAACTGTAACGTGTTACTTGCTCCCTTGTTAACAGTGAGTTAGACACCTTAATGGGTGTTCATTTTATGAATGTATGAGAATCGCGATTTTGCCACTGATCATTCTTAACAGTGCTCCAGTGACCCAGCTTGGTGTCAGCGCTTTTCGTGAAGCTCCAGATGAGCCTGCTTGCCTTTGTCTTTTGATTAGTCAATAGAAAATGTGGGCGAGATCTCCACTGCTCACCAGCAGCACAGAGTCCAAGTCCTCAGGTGCCCACACCGGCCACTGTCACACCCCCAGTGCTGCTGGAGTTACATGGAGAGGAGGAGGAGGGGACCAGGATGGGCCTCGTTAGGCTACTCAGTTAGACCCAGGTTCACAAGTAACAGGGTCTGTGTGGCTGGACCTGTGTTCAATTCCAAAATGTATTTTATAATTTGAGGCAATGCAGTCATAGTTGTGTTCAGAGCTTTGCTAATCTTGTTTTCCTGAGAGCCCACACGGAAGCCAGGCCCACAGCTTCCTGGGACTCCTGCCCAGCTGGGGCGGGGGTGATGGGCCCTTCAAGGCCAAGCTTCCCCTCTCCTGGCTCAGACGCTAGCAGGTGTGGACCTTGAGCCTGTGCTTTGGGGACACGCAGGAGGCAGCAATGGTGAGAGTTCACGTCCTGCCTCCACGGTCTGGAGCACGTTGGCCTACAGTGTGTGCCACTGGCCCGACTGAGGACAAGTCCTGGCCAGAGGACAAGCAGACACTCCCCGCCGTGAGGATGACCATTCTGCAAGGCCGTGTGACTGGAGGCGTGGGCGCGGGGCGGCGTTACTGGGAGGGAGGAATTACTTAGGAGGTGGAGGTCTTTAGGTCTTGGTGATGACCACTAGTAGGCATCGGGGGACTCTGGCCTCCGTTTATTGGTTGAAGATGTGACTGTCTGCTCAGCTACATGATCCTGCGTGTGCCAAGTGATGCCCTGGCCAGATGTGAGTGCAGATGCCAGGCCTCCGGACCTACAGAACTGAGCCGAGGAAGCCGCTCTCTCTGTTAATCAGGTGCCCCACATTCATCACCATCATAACGCAGAACTGACTAATGCACTCCCAGACCGAATCTTAACCTCGGGCAGATCACTCTTGGTGGGGGCAAGACCAGGCATTACTCACAACACCCAACAGCAGAAGGCCGGAGGACCGACTTGCTTTCAACAAGACATTTTCAGAGAAGTTGGGAGAGAGGAAACCTGAGGGCAGCAGTGATCGGATGGCTCGCCTGACTGTGAGGATGAGGTGGTCTCTTCTTGATATGAGACCTCATTCAGAGATGATGTTTGGAACAGCTCACCTCAATGAGTAGGATGTCAAGGAATCATGGAAAAGAAGGGAGCAAACCAGATAAAAAGGAAATGAAGGGAAAAAAATCAAGAAGAGTCCAGGGAAACGTTGTACAGCCCTTTGCACTTTGAGGGTTGATTCCCCATGTGTGCTGGGGTCGACTTTCTGGCTGTTCTATGCCACAGCCCATGAGGCAGGTGCAGGACGAACAAGTCTGCCCTGTGTCCTTGGGACCCTCACAGCCTCTCTGCACCTCATTGGGAAGTGGAAGGTGCAGTCATCCCGGGAGCGGGACGCACTTCCCCAAGCTCCGAACAGCTCTCCATGGTGCAGGCCCAGTACCCTCTGCACACACGGTCTTCACCCCACAAGTGCACACCACTTCTCAGGGCACTGAGTGGGCCCCAGGCCTTGGATGGGCCAAGGGACCAGAAGTCTGAGAGCTGAGAATTGCAGTGGTTGGAAGAGGCAGCTCGGGATCTTTGGGAGCCGGGGGAGGGCAGCCTGTGCCACACAGAGCCAGGAGGTAACTGACCTGTGGGGAGGCAGGGCGTCACGGTGGCAGCACATGGTGCAGGAAGATGCTCACATCATGGTGACCAGAAAGTAAAAGAGAGCAACAGACAGGGCCAGGGTCCCCATGTCTCCCCCAGGCCAGTGCGGGACCCAACCTCCTCCCACCAGGCCTATCTCCTAAGGCTTCCTCCGCACCCCGTAGCACCACGGGCTGAGGATAAGACCTTTCTGCAGTCCCTGGGGGATGTTTCTGACACAAACTGTGATGCTTCTGGCAGAGCCGAGGACAGGGTTTGACCTGCCAGGCACAGAGACAGCATCAGGGGTGGGTGCTTGAGGGTGACACTGAGCCACCTCAGCATGAAGGGAAAAGTCCAGGCTGACTTTGCGTTCGCAGTAAGAAGCTTAAACCCATATTTGAGATAGGATCAGTGACAAGTTGTTATGGGCCAGACCGAAAGCAGGCCTTGTGAGCTGTCTGGCCTTCGCTGCCTCTGCACTGTGTTCCCTGGCAGCAGCCACAGGTGATTCGGACGCAGAAGGACGCAGCTGTGTGTGTCAGCCCTCCAGCCACATCCTGCTGACCTATTCGCATGGAGGACTTGGGAGTGGACCTGCTGGAATGTTGCTGTTCCAGGGGGCAGAGTTGGAGAGCTCTTCCGAGCAGACAAAGAGGGTGGGGATTTGACACTTGTTGAGCAAGGGCTTCCACACTGCTCCTGGGAGAGGGAGTCAGGGCGCCAGACTGACCTGTGGTTTGGAAGCAGCACAGCCTTCAAACGTGACGTCTCTGCAGACAGACCCTTGGTGGACACCAGGCCATTCTGGACAGCCATGCGTTTGTAAGAGGAGACCAAACCCAGCAGGCAGGTGGAGGCTGAGGCTGTGGTGTGGGCTTCAAGCTGCCAAGAGGGAAGGAGAGGCAGGACATTCAGAATTTGGCTAAGTAGAACCCTGAAAATTTACCAGTACTTGAAGAGTTCTGAAATTGTCTCTTTCTCACCACCACCACCAATAACGACAGCATCACAACCATCATCATCACCCTCACCACCACCACCACCATCACCATCATCACCACCACCACCATCATCATCACCCTCACCACCACCATCACCATCACCGCCGTCATCATCACCACCATCATCATCATCACCTATTTGCCCTTAGGAAGATGGGAAGACTGAGAGAGCCCTGGCTATATCTATAAGAGCATGATTAAAGTCACATTTTTGTAAATAGGTATGGCTCTGTGAAATCCCTGTACTGGCAGAGGCACTGAGCAGGAAGGAAGGCGGACTCCAGTGGCATCCACAGTCTTCCACAGCGAAGCTGTCCTTACATAGGTGGGCAAGACTGGGACCAGCTGGCACCTCCTGCCTTGGGGTGGAGGCAGGTCTCCCCCGAGGGTCCCAGGAGACTCCTGATGAGAGATGGGCTGTCCTGAGGTGGTGAGGAGGATTGTGCGCCCACGCGTGCTCGAGTGCAGGTGTGTGTGCGGTGGTGGGCAGGTGTTTATTCATCTGAGTAGCTGTTTTGGTCTCGCCTGCTGGCTTCCGGGATGGGCTTCTCCTTTCCTCGTGCATCCCGTCCTACCCCATGCTGACCTCCAGGTATAGGCCTCCATCTGTGATTACAGCACTGGCTCACACAGGACTGCAAAACCCTACAATCCAGCAGCACCCATGCCTGAACGCCAGACTGCGGCCTCGGTGCTAATCAGAGCAGTCAGGCCCTGGGCTGCCAGACTCCCTGGCTTCTGACCCCCACCACAATTTAGAAGGAGACAGAAAAGGCTGACCAAAGAGACCACACCTGTCAGCTACCCCAGCTCCTCAGGCTAGTGGACCGTGACCAGCACACTGAGAGCCTCCTTTTCTTTCACTGTGAAGCGTGCTTGCTTTTGAGACTCTGCCAGACTCAAGTGCCGGTGGCTCCCTCCCTTGCTGCAGCAGGCTTGCGGTAAATAGCCTCTGCTGTCCCCATGTGGATGGCCTTTGTTTGCTTCCACATGGAGAACCTTCCTTGCCAGCCGAGTGCGGTGCAGGGGAACTGGGGACGGACAGAGCTGACAAGCGAGCTCTCTCTACGGCTCTTTCTCTCCTGCCTTTGGTTAGAGAGTCTGGTGCCAGGACGTTTGGCTCCTACACACTTATAGAAAACAATTTGTCTAACAAATGCACAGTTCTCTCACTGGGTAGACAATTATTGCTAATTTTGGGATGACATGAACTGAACTTTCAATCTCATCTTCATTCTCTATTGATGTGTTACAATGCATTTTGTTGTTTCCTTTCTGGTTATTTTCAGGCAAGTACGTAGGGTGACATTTCTAATATTGAGAGCATAAAGTATCCGCTCCCAATGATTGCTGATGATTTCCTGGAACAGCCGAGAGCCGTGGAGGAGCGGGGCTGAGATTCCCCGTCCAGGGTCTGGGCGCCAGACCTAAGTTTGGGCTGCACAGCTCCCAGAAGTGGAGCTGCTCCCCATTTCTTACTCCCACAGTCCCTCCCCGTCTGTAAGTGTGCTTGGGAAATGAGGGTTGACTGGAGACGGAGTTGGCAACGCACAAAGACATAACCCAGCGGTAGTGAAAATGAAATGCTTTGATTGTTACCATCACCGTAGTATTGCAAATGGTCAGTGAGAACAAATGACTCGCTCGTGCATGACACGCCCTGTCCCACAATGCAGTGACACCTTTGTCTTTTCTGGTTTTATTTTCTTTGTGATGTAATTTTGGAGTCTTCTTTTCGTGTGATCCCAGCATGAGTAACGTCAAGATGCTGTACAATTTGCAAACCTGAAAGTAACTTGAGGCCCACTGGGCAGCGATTGTTCACTCTGGAGTATGTGGGTTGCCAGGCTGAAGTCACCATGGTTTTCACAGCACACAGGTGAGGAAAGGCTCAGCAGGCTGGAGGTGTCCGTCCCAGCCAGCGGCCCATGTCTCCTTTCCCCACAGTCATGGGCACGCCCGACACATCTCACAACAGGCAGAGAATGAGGGAGGTGGTTGATATCACCTTGACCACCTTTCAAACTGGAAATATGCAGATGGACTCCTAACAGTGCTTGGGGTGTGCCTGGGGGCTGGTGCTGTGGGTTTTGCTGAAAGATTTGCAAAGTGGTGATACCGGTTGTTGGGGGGCCCAATCCCCGTATGCCAGCATCATGGTTATAATTGGTGGAGTCAGAAAAGCTCATGAAGCACTATCTGAGACTTAGAAGAGCCGCTCCAGCACAGACGATGGAGCAGCCACCACTCCCTCCAGTGCCCAGGGTCTCTGAGGGTGGTGAGACCCGGTGCATGCTTGATTGGCTGTAACGTGCCTACCACTCAGAGAACTGTCACAGGTACAACTTTTTCCTCCTGAACCATTGTCCTCTCCACGTCTTATTCTTCTTATTAGTTCACAGTTGATAAGGTGAAAATTTTACAAAATCATAAGCCCATTAAAGTTCATTTTCAAAGAGCTTTGTGGAAGCTGTCATCCAGGAAGGTGAGCAGTGTGGCCAGGTCTGAATGTGCCTTTGTCTTCAGCAGAGGACAGTGGGGCCCTGCCTTTGCAAATCCTCCTTTTGGGGATCAAGGTTTTATCCATATCAAGAGCAGCTTCCAGCCAGGCGTGGTGGCTCACGCCTGTAATCCCAGCACTCGGGAGGCTGAGGCAGGAGGTTCGCTGTGAGTTTGAGACCAGCCTGAGCTACATAGTGAGTTCCAGGTCAGTCTCAACTACATAGTGAGATCCTGTCTCAAAAACAAAAACCAACCAAACATAAGAAGAGCAGCTTCCGAGGCAACTTCCACTTAGGTCAGATGACAACCGATGAAGGCTGCGCAACAGATGGTCACAGACATTTCTCCTGGTGCCCCTGTCTGGAGATGTGGCTGGCTGAGATGATAAAGCAGATGCAGACAGAATACAGTTGTGTGCTCCATAAACGGCATTTCATCAGTGTCAAATACATACACAACTGTGATGCCGTAAAAGTGTAATGAAGCCAAAACGTTTCTATCTCCCTGCGTTGCTCTGGTGTTTGTGTCAATGCCTGGGTAAACAACCCCCCTGCACTGCCAGTTGTGTAAAAGTGTGGCGCATGCATGGTGGGCAATGCCTAATACTCAGCCATAATAACAAATGGCCTGCGCACTTATTAGCCTATAAAAATCATTATCAGCTGAAAGCGTAAATAGGGACCAAAATGTGCAAAAGACACTGGGAAATGACAAGAAAATGTTCAAATGAGGAGATCGAGGGAGGGGGAAGGGGGAAAGGAAAGAAGGGACCAGGAAAAAATGGAAGCAAAGATTTTGTAAAAAGGAGGAGGAGGAGTTTTTTGGGGGGGAGGGGAGGGAAATGGGAAAAAAAGCAGCGCACGACATCACGTACGGGTACAAATTCCCTGTGATGAGTGTGATCATTATGTGTATCTAACATGGACACAGTAAAATTAAAAATAAATCACTACCATTACTTGAGAGATTTTAATTTGTGTTTCTATATGAAAAGAGCCCTAGCCGGTCTCCTGGAGCCATTTCTAAAGAAGCCATTGCTACCAGAAGAGGTGAAGGATCCGTGCACATCACCGCTCTGGAAAACCTTCCTGTGGGACAGGACATGGAGCCGGGGCGGTGACACTGGAGCCTGGCCCTGGTTAGGATGAGGCTAGTGTGTGTGAGTCTTGATTTTTAACAGAAAAGTTTAAAAATAAAAAATAGAGAAAAGTTTCCAGAATCAGGTTATAAAGGAAATACTTATACAGTGTATAATAGGTGTCTTAAGATAAGTGTTATTACAAAAGAACCAAAAAGTTTAAAAAATTGAAAATTTATAATGTAAAAAGTTCTAGTTAGTAATTATTACTATTATTTTATTTTATTATTATTTTGCAGTCCTGGGGATTGAACCTAGGGCCTCCACACTAAGCTATATTAAAATCCCCCTTTTCATTTTTCATTTTAAATCAGAATCTTAGTAAACCTCTAAGTTGCCCAGGCTGAGCTCAAAGGTGCAATCCTCCTGCCTCAGCTTCCCAGAGTGGTAGGATTACAGGTGTGTACCTCTGTACCTGGCTATGGCTAGTTTAATTTATTATTAGAGAAAAATGTTTGAATAAATTGAGTAGCCCGAATGCACAGTGTTTACAATGTTCGCGTTGGTGCACAGCAATGCGGGAAGCCAGTGGTGGCAAGCGTCTGGCACGCGTGCCATTGCGGCTGTTGTTATTACTGAAAGCTCTAAAAGGTTCGCAGTCACTGCCCTCAGCCTTCGCGTTCACACCCCGCACAGTCAGACGTGCCTTCCCCGGGTCTAGGACTGTGCAGACACACACAAACCCACTCCTGGGTCGGTGCGCAGTAGGCTGTGCAGTGCCGTCTAGGTCTGCAGACCGGGATGGGGGGCGCTATCGCAGGTGACGCCCTCTAGGGTCCTGTGAGACTCACTGTACGATGCACCGCAGTGCAGTCAGGTTTCCTTCACTATGCGGTGGAGGACTGAGGAGGGCGCCATGCGCTGCCGCAGAGCTGCGTGTGCGGTGAGAACGTGCGCATCGCTGTGTTCAGGCAGCCAGGCGCCCGCTGTGGCCCGTTCTGTGAGCACTCGGCTTCCTTTCTTGATTGAATTGGGCCACACTGGTCATTACTCTCAGGTCTCACTCAGATCCTGCAGCGAGGGGAGCTTTCCTGGGCTCTGTCACATGTACTCCATCTCCTTTGGGAAATTTTGACTTTCCTTGAAGATGCTGGGGCTGCCGTGGGGTGCCACGCCCCTCCTGGGTCAGGCCAATCAGAGTGCCCCTTTCCTAGGGCTAGTGTGATTGGTTTAGCTGTGTGCAGGTGATCCAAGCCAGCCCAATCAGAGTCTTGATAGGGGTTTTAACATTGAAGAGAGAGAAAACAGCCTTTTTCTTTGGCATCATCCTAAACTGGAGGTTGCTGGTGGCCGCTGTACCTGGAGAAGTAAAGGAAGTTAAGATGCTCAACAGAGATAATGAGATAGAGTAGCCTGGTAGGTTTGGGTCCCGTTTTCTTTTTATTGATGCAGAGTAGTGAGAAAGAATAATGGGGCTAATTTGTATATCGGTAGCACATCATACAACATGTTTTGATTAAAGATGCTTGCTCCGTGAGAACGAGCTCTACTGTGAAGTCTCCATGTTCCCTTCAGCTTTGCTAATCTCAGCAAGTAGGTCTTAAGCAGTGTTTTATTGCGAAGCTATTTAATCATTTAAAGGCAAAGCACATAGATAAGCACGCTCAACCTGACAACTGTTCATCATCCTTTGTTGAAGTCCTGTGATGTGGCAGGCCCTGGGTGACTTGTGACGAAGCCGTTTCCGGGGAACCTGCGTTCACAGCACGAACATGGGCCAGGGAGGAACAAGTGCTAGTTACGAAGTCAGCCAAGTCCCTTGGTCCAAACGCACGCTACGCTTCATGCGATGCTGTGTTTACTCCAAAGGAACCAAGCTCAGGGAGCCCAGGTGTCTGTGAGTCATGAGCCTGCTCTGACCTGGCCGAGGCATGCAGCACTGACTCTGGATTCGGTCGCTTTTCATTTCATTGCACCTTCTTCAGCTACCTTATGATTGCCCTGTATAGAAGCAGGAATTAAATTCCAGTTAATAGCGACTATTATTATCTAAAATTGATAATTGCTTAAATTGCATCACTATTCAGGGAGAACACGCATAGTGCAAAACACAGTATTAAGTCAGGCAGAATTCTAATGCGACCATCCAGAGTAAGGAAGATAGATCTTCTTTCTCCTCCTGCTCCCCTTCCTGCTCTTCTTTTGTTTCTTCTTCTCCCCTTCTCCCTTCCCTCTCCCCAACCCTTTTCCTCTCCTCCTCTTCCTCCTTCTTTCTCTATGCCCTGTCCTCCCCCTTCGTATAGTACTGAGAATTCAAGGTCTCTTCCACTTCAATCTACTTTCCTCATCTTTCAGACAAGAAAATTCATATTATCTGTCAACCATTTCTCAAGAGCAGAATGCTGGGACAAAAGAGGTGACTTTGACTTCACATGTATATAAACTGTACCATACTAGTTACAATGCTCTCATCCATTAATTTTAGGTTTCAACTGTGTTTCTTCAACTCATCTTCATTGTGTAAATCCAATTTATTCAACAAATAGTCTGCTACCTTCAGCTGGGTCGCAGCTCCTAAGTCTCCATCCCTCCCAACAATGTCATCAAATTATGAACCCACTAGTGGATTATCCACTAGGAAATGACAGTTCTGAGATCCCTCAGTTGCCTTCCAAAAGTCCTGCCTCTGAATACACAAGGCTTTCGGGGGGAATTTTAGATCTATACCACTATATATATATAGTATTTGATGTATACAGATAGATAGGTACATAGATGGATTTTTACAGAGCTGCCTGTTTGACTGTTGGTGTCTGAAGGGGCACTCTCTGCAGGGTGGGTGGGGACTCACGGCACAGCAGGTGCTGCGAGCCCTCCGGATCTCTTCTGTGCCTGGAAGCTTTGCCTGCTTTTTCTCAAGGCCTTTGACCAATTGGCCAGGGCTCACCCACAGCAGGCAGGGGAACCTGCTTCCCTGAAAGTCTACAGACTCAAATGTCACTCACATTTGGGAAATACCTTTGCAATCATACCTGGACTGGTGTGTGACCTGATGTCTGGTGCCACGGCCTTGCCAAAGGGACTCACCGGACTAATCATCAGAATATCCGCCTACCTAGGGTACTACATGGATCGTGGTCCTGCTCTAGCATCGAGCAGTTCAAGCCAGTGCTCCTGACTTATTTCTTCATGGCCTTGCATTGCTGTGGAGAAGGTGGGATGGGTAGGGGAAGGGTAATAAGGGAAAAGAAAAAAAATGTGAGATAATGAAAAGATAGAAATAAAGTGTTTGTAGGTGAGGAGGGGAGGAGGGGGTGAAGAGAGGGCAGGGGTAAGGGGAAAAAATGAGAATCAAGACTTGTCATGTAGAGGTACAAGATCCCAATAATGAATGTAACTGTACTGTATCCCTAAAATGTACCAATAAACTCAATTAAAGCTGAAAAAAAAAGATTAAGACAATAATGAGCAAGCCTTAAGACAAAGTGGTGGTTTACCTTAGATGTGCCACGTAATGGACACCAATAAGGTTTAATTAACCAGCACTGTCGAATGCGGGGGGCTTTGTAAAGTGTTTTGAACTCTTTTGCTCTGTGAAATATAGGGCGAACTTTGTAGCTCTAAGGAAATGAAATAGCAGAGTTATATGCATAGGCTTAAAAGAAGGACACGTGTGGGTGTAAATGTTTTATGTCTCACTTGGATTGCTTGACCTTTTAAGATTTAGCCTTTTCACCCCTGAAAAACAGAGTATTTCAGGTAATATGGTATAGCAGGTATACCTACATAGGATATTTTAAAAACTTTTGTTTTGAAATATTTTGGGCTTGACAAAGTTGCAAGAGTACTGAGATTTTTGGCATACCTCTACAAAGCTTTCTGTAAGCTTCCTTAAATACATCACAGGTAACTGCACAGTTATCAAAGCTAAGAAATTAACATCGGTGCATTATTAACTAAACTTCAGATATTATTTGAATTTCACCAGCTCATCATCTCTTGCCTTGTTTTGTGGTCTTATGTTAAGGTGATGCCTTAATGTAATGTAAAATGAGTTAGGAAGGCCTCTGTTCCTTTTCTACATACTAGAAAAGATTATGTGAAATTAGTATGCTTTATTCCTTAAATATTTGTTAGAATTCACCAGTGAATTTTTTTGGGCCAGGAGATTTCTTTGTAATAGCTTTTGTTGTTATTATCATCACTTTATTTGTTTTTTGGGTTTTGTTTTATTTAATAAAAGCCCATTTGGTTGAGTTCCGTAGGATTTTCCAGTGCCCTTTGTGCCCTGCAATGTCTCTGTTCTCTGGGGATCTGGCTCTTCAGAGAAAATTCAGGGACTGTAATGTTAGTAACCACAGTGGATAGTGAATTAGTGGGGAGTTAACCGCTCAGTTAATTGTGCACCTGTGGCTATATAGAGTGCGGATCTGCAGTTGTTGCCAAAAGCTTGGTCTTCAGGTTGATGTTCCCGAGAGGTGAGTTCTACACAGAGAATGCTGGGTCCGTGAGATGTGAGCTTGAAGGGGACACAGGGCCCCGACCTCGGGCCCCTGCCTTTCTTCCCAGACACCGTGAGGTGAGCAGCCGGTGGGCCCCACAATATGGAGCACTGTGCTGCCGCAGACGCAGCAGCAGGGCCCAGTGATTGCAGACGCACCCTCCGGAGCTGGGAGCCAAAACAAACCTTGCATCCTCTTAAATTGGTTGTTTTGGCCACAGCAATAGGAAGGTGATTAACACAGTCATGCCAATACAGGGAGGAAGAGTTTGTTTTATTTAAAATAATGCTGGCTTATAGCTGAGGTGAATTTGTGATTTGATGGCTCCATTTGTTGCTGAATGCAGTGTGCCTTCCGGTCAGCGATGCCTCGGCAGGCGCGTTGTGGCAAGGTAGAAAGTTGCTTGTTGGAGTCGGTTACTTGTCAGCAGCGCAAGTCTTTCCAGGATGAGTGATCTGGTTCGTGGAACTAAGTAGTTCTACCTCATAGTGTTGTGGAATTCCAAGAGAAAGGAGAGACCGAAGGGAAGCAGAGGATTTATTTCAGGTTTTAGGCTCAGTGGACTCCTGTCCAAGGAAGAGAGCTGAACAAAAAGAAGTTCCAGCTTTTACACATTTGGTCAAAGGGGGCGGTCTTTCTAGAGATGCAGCAGGTGAGTTTACCAGAGCAGGGCGAGGGCAGACAGCTTAATAAGACAGCCTTGTAAGGAGACAGTGTCTCTCGAATCATCTGAGACAGGGTGTCATAAACTTTGTTCACGGGACATAGTTGTCACTTTAATCTGTAGCAGAACGGGAGTTACAGATGTGTGTAGGGCACTGCCCGGGCCTGGGAAGGACCCGTTTTTCTATGAGTACTGCTTCAGTAGCATTGGTGTGCAGTGGAAGGGCACAGGAGACGTTTATTTTTTTTCTGATGGAAAGGAAATGGCGGTGGAGGTTTGTGTAATAGCTCAGAGCAAAACTGTGCCGGCCACCCCGAGGTCAGGCGCCCGCAGCCAGCAGCTCCCTGCACTTGCAACCTCCAGCTTTACGAGAAGTAATTACCCATTCTTTTGAAAACGACAGTAGTGAGCAGATGAGTGACCTAATATCTCTGTCCTGTAAACTGGCACTTTGATGAGCCTTTGCTGAATTCTTCTCAAAAGGGCCTGTGTTAAGCCTGGATAACTTGGTTAGCGTGTTTTTGGCCAAATACAAATCTGTTAACTTAGTTGCTCATCGTTCCATGGGCTGCTGTGTCTACGACACAACCTGTAGCATTTGGGGCTCTCACCCCGTTATTTCTAGCTTTGGCTAAGAGAAAATCAAGAATTCAGGGTTCAGACAGAAAATGGGAATGGCAGGAAAGATTAGGAAAGTGACTAGAAAAATGTCAGTTTCAGGCAGCTGAAGTTTTCTGTTTTATTGAAAGTATGAGACTATCTAGGACCTCTGCCTCAGTCCAGTTTTTATCAGTACACGTTGCTAATACAGAAGAGTGGGCTTCACTGTGGGAAACTGGCACATGAGGTGACATAGCTGGATCACCTCGAGTCCCCTCAAGCCCCTCCCCATTCCCCGGACTCCCTTCCCATCTTGAAAAGTCTCCCTTCCGGTTTCCCGTCACCTTTCTAGGCTCTGGTGGGTCCTACGGCACACGCCACCGCGGGGTGGGAACATAAGAAAAGGGCAAGGGAGGTCCCAGGGAGGGAGGCAGGAGGCAGAGGGGAGCCGGCCAGCCGCTCCTCCGCAGTAAGCTCTTGTGGGAGTTCATCCGGCCCAGGAGACCTGGCACACCCTGAGGCCAGCGTCCCTCTCTCCGCGGGGTGCGAGCAGCCCCTCACCTCCCGCCAGGCCTCGTGAAGCTCGCACAGAGGACTTGGCTCCCAGCACACCCTCCCCGGGGTCACACTCCAGCCGTATTCAAGCCGCAGTGGCCTCCAGACTCCTCTCGGTGATCCTTCTCTACAGATTCAGAGAAGGGGAAGTCCCTCCTGGCCCAAGTTCTTTTGTTAGAAAGGGAGAGAAAGGCCACAACCACTGACTTCAAAAAAATGATGCCGCAGTTAATCAAAAGTTAGGCCTGATTTGGAGTCCATAAGCTGTCATAGTACACTGTCTTCTCAATCAGAAGTCTTTTAGACTCTTACAAGGTCCGCTCTTTCACGAAGCTAAGTTTCAATAGCACGGTCTCATCTGGGGGTGCGGAAACAGGAATGAAGCCGTGTTGTTCACCGTTCAGAAGAGACTGGTGTGCTGCGTACTGTAGGTGCAAGGCAGCAAGCCAGGGTGGACGAGGAGGGTCCGGGGGAGGAGCACAGCTGGGACCCATGAGTCCTGCCTCCGTCCCTCTGCATAGCCTACTAGAGTGAGGACTGGGGCGTTGAACTCAGTGGCGAGCACACCAACGCCTTAGAACTTTATGGATCCGGTTTAGTTCTGATTCCCACTGGAATTAGATTGGCTCCCGTCGGTAGACACCCATCAGCTCCGCTCTGTTCCATGAAAAGCACCATGTTCAGGAGCTGTGGGGTGAGCAAGACCCTGCCCAGCCTCTGAAGAGCGCTGCTCTGGTGGGGAGAGGAGGATGCGCGCCTCACTGGAAGGCTCAGGGTTCAGCTGCTGCCCGTGCAGGGTGTGCTGGAGCTCACAGCAGGTCCTCCTCCTGTCAACCCGAGAAGCCGGAAAATCACGCAGACAGGGGCAGAGCCCTACCGTGTGTGCGAACGTGTGTGCGTGTGTGCGAGCATGCGCACCTGCTCACGGCTTTGACTGACTCGGAAACATTCTTTTTCCTTGGTCTGGGGAGGGGAGTGCTTGGCAGGAGCTGACTGAAAGGAGCCCAGGCTTTTGGAGAAAGTCTGTGTAGGAGAAAGTCTGTTATATAAAAATCGATATTAGGGATACACATGGGACAGAATTCCAAGTGGTTCTGAGTAGATTCTGCTGCCAGGAAAGGAGTTCAGGGAACCTGCAGGGAGATTGCTCAGTGAGGAGATAACTCGGCCTCATTTGTGGCCATACATAGTTTGAGAGTGAGGGTTTCAGGATGGGTCCAGTGTGGCCTGATGCCCTCCAGACAGGGTCCTCTGGTGCAGCAGCTGTGCACTTTACCCCAGCTTTCTCCATAGGGCTGAAAAAGTGAAAAGTCGGCGCCTCTGGGCAGGTGAGTAGGCCCTGGGCACGCTGTCGGTGTGGCCCACCCTGGGCAGATGGGTGCCTGGGCAGGAAGCAGTGGTCAGGGCAGCACAGGGCTGACGTGAATCACCACCACCGCCAGCCTCCTGGACCTGCAGACCGCTGGACTGAGTACGGTCGAGGGGCAGTGGCTGCCTCGGCGGGCACGCTGGGGTGGTGGGCTGAGAAGGGATGCCCAACTCTGAGAGCTCTGGCCATCTTCGAACTCCGCGTGGGTGCTCACGTCTCCCCAGTGGCTCATAACACTCTCTCTCAGTGGCACTAGAGATGCCATGACTCAGGTGACCTGGAGGAGGTGGTGACAGTCTCCAGAAAGTGGCGCCACAAAGGTGCCCGCTTCCACCAGGAGCCAGCGAATGCTGCCCCAGTGGGGAGGTTGATCTTTATGTCAGTTTTTATTTGGAGCTGGTGGGCTGTGTCCTCTGCTATAGCATCGTTAGCTCTCTGCCCTGGCCACATCTACAAGGGTCCCAGGTGCTTGAAATTAGGGGCCTTCTTCCTGGGAGGGGACCTCTGTCCCTCAAAGTAAACCTAATGAGCGTCATGAGTGAACATCCAATAAAGAAAAATCTAATTAAAATTCAGCAATGATTACTGCCATGGTTTGTTGGATCTGAATGCATTTTCCTCCAAGATTCAAGGTTGGATCCATGTTTATTAATTTTGGAAAAACAGTACACCTATAAATCTGTCCTCAATTGGGTAATTAAATTCCCCCAACTGATTAGAGCCTGTGGAGAGGAGGTGGAGGTGTCTAAATCAATCCTGTGAGACTCCTGTGAAGAGTCATTTTTAGTCTCTGGTCCCACCTGCCCTCAGGTCATCCTTCATGGTTCTGGTCTGCCTTTACATGTGGATGTTTTCATTTTAATGCTGCAGAGTGATGCACTTATAAATTAGGGGATACATTTCTGAATTCAACCACTAATGAGTGACATTATCTGACTTCTTGTCCTAAGAAGATTGCTTTGTGTGTGGCAGGAAGGGAAACACAGAGTTTGCAATTAGCCTGGGGCTCAGTGCAGGGAGCAAGGTCTGGAGCTTCCCTAAAGAGGTGTGGGGCACAGCAGCAGCCGAAGCATGGGATTCTGTCTGTCTGTCTACATCCATCTGTCTGTCTGTCCATCTTCTATCTAACACACAAGTCCCTGGCTTACAATAATATTCCAACCCGTGATTTCTTATTTTATGGCATTGTGAAAGTGACATACATTCACTCTAAACTCTACTTTGGAATTTGATGTTTTCCTGGGCTTGCAGAATGGGGTGCACTGTTCTGAGGTACTGGGCAGCAGTGTGAGCTGCGGCTCCTGGCCTGACACATGGTCATGAGAGGAGTCAGCCCAGAGCCTCCCATGTACGTGTTGCTAAGCCAGCAGGTTCTGTGAGGCAGGTGTACTGAGTATGTTTGTGACTTACAATATTTTCAAGTTGCTGCAGGTTTACACGGATCAACTGCATCGTGAGTTGGGGACATCTGTGTGCACGCAGGTGTGATGTTCGGCTCTGAAGCTACACATACACGTGTGCACACACGCACACACGCACTTTGATAGATTATTTGGCTACCTTGACTGCAGAGTCGGTTTGTTTGTTCCTCCGAGGCTGAAATTGATCTGTAGCTTTTCTTCTCTATTTCTTAGACAGTCGCCACGACTCTAGATTTCAGATCTTTGGACTTGGGTTGGTCGCAGTCCAATAGCCTGCCTTTTGTCCTGCTTCTTCAGATGGCTTGACAACACTTTTTAACATCAGAAAGATATTGTTGTTTCTTTCTTGTAGAAATAATATTATAAAAATTCGTTAGTTTGGTTAGAATATTTGATATTAAGAAACATAAAAGGAAAAAGAAAACATTTGGAGAAACACAGCGGGTGTGGTAGGGAGCTGGGACCCCCTTGGAGGCTCTAATCCTGTGCCTGAAGTGGAGAGGGGTGCCAGCCCCCGGGTGAAGCCCTCAGTGTCCTCAGGATAGAGCAGTCTGCTGAAGGCCTTGCTCAGGATAGGGAGAGACTAGACCACAAAGGGTCAAAACTGGCTGTCCATTTGGAATGAAACAATGTGAGAGGTCTAGCAAATACCGCTCCATAACTAAACCTGCATGAATTTTAGAACTAACCAATAAAGGGCTTCTGGAAATAGCCTCTTGGAGATTTTGCCATCCTGTTGGCTTATGATCCTGTCATTTTGTTTTATTTGTTCTTTTATGCAGTGTTGGTGATTGAACCCAGGGTCCAATGCTTTCTAGATAAGTACTCTACCATTGAACTACACCCACAGTACATCATTTTGTTTTATTTTATTTTGGTAGCAGGGATCAAACTCAGGACCTTATGCTTGTGAGGCAGGTGGTGGAACCACTGAGCTAAATCCATGGCTCTGTTTTATTTTATTACTAAAAAGTCAATACGCTTCACTTAGCTGAGTAAGAGATTTTCCTAGGATAGGTAACATGAGGTTCTTACTGGCCCTGGCCTGCTCCCAGGTCTGTGGACACAGCAATGGAATGTTTTAATGTGTCTGCTGGTCATAGTCTCAGCGCTGGCCTTCTGTTTATGTCTCTGCTTTATCGTGATGGGACATTAGATGTTAACTTCCTTTAGGAGAGAAGAGGCTGTAGAGGAGGCCCACACCACCTCCCGCCCCTTACAGTTTAGTCCTTCCGTCCCTGAGTCCTGGCAGTGGACCTCTGTTCACTGTCCCCACACTAGAATGCGGTTCTCTTCACACACCCTGAAGGTACAGAAGGATTTCATGCCTTGCTTTTTCCTCCGGTTCTCTCTTCATATTCACGTCTACCCCAACGTTGATTGTTTACTCCTTTTGGTTAAATATTTATGTCTTTATGCTCTGTCAAAGCAAACCGAACAGAGAACCCAGGCAGTTCTCCCAGGTGGTTCTGCTATGCAGGACCAGGGAGGACAGCTGGGTCCACACCCTTCCCTCAGGCCATGGCTCGGCTCCCGGGCCGGGGGGAGTTGGGGGGGGGAGAACGTCCAGCCCGGGCGGTTTGTCCTTCCTCCCAGCCCACTGAGAGTTCAGACTCAGCTCTCAGTGGGTTTCTGAGCCACGTGCATTCTCCTTACTATATAATAAGCTTCTGGCTATCCTTTGCCAAATTTTTCTGCTGCGTGGTTTTATTGTCCTTATTTATATGTTAGATGCTCTCTGTGTCATCTGATTTTCATAGTGGCTTTATTCGTCCGTTACTTTTGACAAAGCCAATTTATCAATTTCTTCCTCTAAAGCTTCTGCATCTTGAGCAGGGAGGTTTTGCCTCCCCTGGAGTTGTACAGATGGCCTCCTACCTTTTCCTCCGAGCTGCTTTTATTTTCACATTGACTCCGTAATTCTGGGGTTACTCTTCCAGTGTTGAGTGAGGAGTCTCACTTCGTTTGCTTTCATGCGGTGCCCACTGTAACTAACTCTACTGAATGCACTCTTTTCCTCGTCATTTTGTTGATGCATTCATGTATTTATTTATGCTTTAGTACATGCTTGTGATACATAATAAACACACCCTCCTGGGGACCTGGCGCACACCCAGGCTGCACCTCGGTCCTTTTCACTTCCCTTCCTCCGCCTCCCATTTCCCCATGCCCTGACCCCCTTCCCATCTGCACAAAGTCTGTCTCCCTGCTTCCTGTCATCTATTTTTTATTTTGTTCCTACGTTATTTAGATGCATTCTTACTATAGCCCGTATCGCTTCGTGAATTCATCATAATTCTTTGCAGCGATCCTGTGAGACTGATCTTCAGGGTGTGTGCCAATATTATATTGCTCGATTCCCACAGCTCTGTAATAGATTTCATCTCAGGAAGTTAACTACCCCATCCTCGTCATTTTCGTTGTTCTTTGAACTCTTCCTGTTCGCACCCTATTATCCATATTTTAAAATTCATCGATCAGTTTCTACTAAAGAGCCTTAGGGAGGCAGGTGCAGCCCTTGGCGCCAGGCACCCCTGGACAGCAAGCAGTGCCGCGAGACTGTAGACGTCCACCATTATCACGGGATTTGGGGCGATATTTTCCGTGACCCAGCTGTGTGGTGTTCAAGCGCAGACTACACAGGCGGCCTGGACACAGTGCAGAGAGGGCTCGGGGCGGTGCTGCCTCTGCCTCCTGTGCCACCGCGCAGTCGGTCCCATCAAAGCTGGCGTGCACCGACCTTCAAACACTCTTGCGCGACTTTTCCGTGAACCGCAGCCATTGCCAGCGATCCAGGTCGACCTCCCTACACGCGTGTGTGTTGTTAAGGCAGCTCTGACTGTTACTGAGCACACGTTCAAGTCTTAATTATTAAACTTGGGCTTAGTGCATTATTTTGTAAAATATAATTAATAAGTTAAAGTAAATTACAACAGGTTTTGGCAGCAGAAATATAGGGAGTGCAAAAATGTATCAAATAATTGTTTGCTCATGACATTGTTATAATTACATACACAGCATTGCTACTCCTAATGGAAAATGGTCTCTTATTTACTAATTTTTGGAATTCATACAGTTGCAACCAGACATTGAACTCAAAGAGAATTTTGATCATGTCTCTTTCCTAGACTTTAATATGACCTGCCCTCCCAGAGAAAAATACCTCTCTCTTCACAATCACTCCTTGTTTATGTCATCCCTTTGGGGCTGTACATGTATTTGTAAAGAACTATTATTAGAATTACGCACATAAAAAGTAAAATTAGATAAAAAATGTTTGAAGAGCATCTGGAGAGCTCACCAACAATTGCAACCATTTCCCCTGAACTAGACACTGACACATTAATTTCACAAAACAAGGTCAAATATTCCACTAGGCTTGCAATTATGTTGCTCATTTTTAGTGTTACAATGGGTAACATAAAAATAAAGGAAGTTTTGTTATTCATATACATCAGCTATGTTGCATAATCGATAGATGGCCCGAGACAATGCCTCCTCATTCAGTGCGGCCCAGGCAAGCCAAAAACTTGGACAGGCAAGCAGTGGGAGGTGGGATAGAATTGCACTGACTTTACAGATTCAGGAAGAATAATATCTCTCCCCTACATTGCTGCTTCCTGCCTATTAATGTCATCTCTAAGGCTGCCCTGTTACTCAAAAGTGTCTTTCGACAAAGTTGTACAATTATCTCCATAAAGTTCTTAGCATTAATTTATCTGCGTCTCAAGAACAGGAAGACACAGATGCTTAAGAAGCCACTAATAAAATACATTCCCATGTTCAAGTGACACAACAGAATATGCCAACGTATTTAGCTTTGGTAATTTAAAGACGTGAAGAGGCAACACTGGATTCGCGGGTATTTCTTGAAGGATAATTTGTCATAATTGAAGGAGTGAACGGATGTGGTCATTTATGGTGTTGCTTTGAATCTCCTTTGAAGGGATCTGGTTCACTCACTGGAGAGAGAAAACCTCGCCTGATGTGGAGGCCACTCTTAAATATTGCACTGGCATCACATTTTCCTTATTTCCATCCAGACAGAATCTAACAAGAATATTTCATTTGTATCTTTTTCGTAACGTGTTGCATTTGTTAAGCTTTGCAAAGAGCACTCCACTCCTAATCTACTTTTTCCTTTAAAAAATGGAATCCCACGTGGAATCATTCCTCTGGTTCGGTTCCAGATATGAGTTTACTTAACCAAGTAGTAAGCACTTATTACATGTCAGATGCTAATTCCAAGGGTTAAAATAAACAAGAACTCATTTCATGGCCGGAACAACGCTGGAGGCAAGCGCTTTGTTATCTCACACAGGCTGGAGGATTCAGTAACGCGTCCTGTTTGCGAGCAGCCAGACTGGACCCCATTCCCGGCGCTTATCAGCCACACATGCCCCCGCCACCCCTCAGGCCCACTGCCCATGGGAGGACGCGCGGCGGTGCCCAGTGTTTATTCCGGTCTAAGTGGACGAAACACTGACGCTCTTCGAATTTCAAAGCAGAGATAGGGCGTGGATCCAGCCCTGCCTCTGCACTCCGTGGCCACAGCTGTCAACTTTAGGGTTCAGTGGCTCCCCGAGCCTTAGGAAGGAATCCGTTTGTACTCCAGGTAGATACATGCGATTTTAAGAATGAATAAGATAAATGCAAAATAGGAAATATATAACCAACACTTATGCTGATGAATTACAAGGACTTTGGGAAAACTTTCTTCTTTTAGTTTAAAAATGCTAGAATTGAGTCCTATTTAAGGAAAATAGCAAGGACTGTTACTATGTGGGGACTAAGGAAGGTACAGTCTGAAAGGGACTTCTCAGAATAGAGAATAAAGCTCATCATACTTGGAAATCATAAAAAATGAATGCTAGGAGTTCAGTGAAACATTTTTGTTATTTTTTCTCAAATGACATTTATGTATCTCCTGTCTTTGCGCTTTGAAAGAGTGTTCATTATATACCAGTGTTTATCTCCTATCAAGATTATAATAATCTGTGTAATTTAGAAATGATACAGCATTGAAGATCAATGATTTGGTGCCTGAAATCCATGTACATAGTTCGTTATGTAACATGATATTTGTGAAAATCTTACATCATTTCAGCTGTACTAAGGACAAGTTATGAAACGTCTTTATCTTATACAATATATGATTTTAACTGTAGCAAAGTACACCTAAAATCGACCTCTCCCACCGCTTCATGCATATACCTCAGTGCACTGTCCAACAGCATCACCTTACCATCTCCAGAACTCGACGGCCAGCACTGTTTTCTGTCTGTGGGGCTGGCGGCTGTACCTGACAAGAGGGGCTGGGCTGTGTCTGTCCTTCTGTGCCTGCTTTTTCACTTGGCCTGGTGTCCCAAGGCACTCCCGCATTTTACTTTAGAACTTCCTTTTTGTACTGAATCCTATTCTGTCTTCGGTGAGCACAGCATTCTGTGTATCTATCTGTTGGGGAACCTTAGGGTTGCTTCTACCTTGGCTATTGTGATTTACGCTGCTAAGAGCGTGGTTGTACAAATATCCCTTTGAGTTCCTGCTTCTATTTGTCTGCGACGTGTACAGAATGTAGCATGTATAATTGGAACTGTGTTCTATTTTTAATTTTCCGAGCCGCTGCTACATGCTTTTTGGAGCGCTACATTGTTTTACATCCCACCAGAGTGCACAGGATTCCACTGTCTCTGCACCCTGCCTGTGCTGTTATTTTCTGTTTTTTGACAGCAGCTTTCCTAATGGCGGTGAGGTAATATCTTACCATGGTGTTTAAAGCATGTTGTTTTAGCCATTATTTATTATTTCTCTGATACCAGTCTGTCTTACAGTCTGAATAAAATAATTCCATAGCTTTAACCTCTTAAAATCATTTCTCAGTAATAGTTTGAATTCTCTTTTGTGCCAGGCCTGGGCTCTGATTATTTACTGATGTATTATTTCAAAACCCCAGGTCACACTCAATACTCGCGGCCTCGGCAAATCAGGCAGCATTGGGCACCAGTGCGGTCTGGATCTGGAGCCCCAGAGTCCCGGTGTCAGAGGCTTGGTCCCCAGCTCTTGGGGGAAAGGAAGCTCTAGGAGACAGGGCCTCTGTGCAGCCTCAGGTCCTTGGGGTCCTGGAAGGGGCAGCAGGATGCCAGCCTCTTCTGGCTCTGTCCCAGCGTGCGGTGGCGTCGGTGGCTTTGTTCCAGTTCCTGTCCCCTCACAGGCCCACAGCCACAGCCTGGTCCACTGCACATGGAGCCTCGGAACTCTGAGGCCAGAGGAAGCTTTTCCTCACTGCGAACTGACTCATCTCAGCATTGTGGGGGCGATGGGCGCTGCCCAACAGAGTAGGCCAGGGCAGGTCCACTTTACAAATGCCTGTGAGCACAGTGCCAGTCCAACTGCCTAGTTGTGTTTCCATCTTGACTTCTCTGAAAGGTAAAGCTCAGCCAAATATTATAGAACTTCAGCTTGCAAACTTAATTTTTTTTTTTTATTCAGGCTGCCTTTGCGTTTCTGTGGGGAAGATGGCTGTGGTTGTTTGTCACCCAAAGCAGTCTTTGTGAATGGAAGCAAAATGCTGTAAATGGTTTGTTTGTGAACCAAACTGTTTGCAAATGGAAGAGCTCCTGAACAGAGTTCTTTCCATACTTGTATTTTCCTGCAACCTTAGGAAGGGACTATCATGTAATTACTTTTTTGTTGTTGTTCTGGTCTTTTTCTTTTTTGGTACTGCGGATTGAACTGTGGTCCTTGCACTTGCAAGGCAGGCAGTGGAACCACTGAGCTAGATCCCTGGCCTGGTGTAATCACTTTTAACAGCACGTCCCAGGGACCTGAGTCTGTGTGTGGGGACCAGAGTGCTGAGTGTGGCTGGCTGCAGCCCCCAGTTCTGCGATGAGCGGCCATGTGGAGAATCAGCTAGGTTAACAAGAAGACAGCCACTAAAGAGGTGGCCCATGTAATTCTGAAAACCCCTGGGTCCCACACTTGTTAAAGTCCCTTTCTTGTCATTTTTTATATCTCTGGTTTTAAAGAGATGGTTGTGAATTACTGACTGGTTTTGAAATGTTTGCCAATCATTACTTGAGCTCTGTGGGTTATTACGTCCATATTCAGTATGTTATCAGAAACAAAGGCAGAAAATTATGACGAGAGAAGAAGCCATGGGTATTTATGTCTCATTCTCGGCTCTGTTTCTGGTTTATGATTTCAAAAATAAAAGCACCAAAAATAAAGAGAGATACTGTGGCTGACACACAGTGCTTCTTGAAATGGCAATCATAACTGCCGCGCTGATTACTAGGGAGACAGCAGCTGTTCTGAATCTGCAGCTCCTGGTGCCCCTCAGCCGCCCTGAGGCCCGGAATCCAGTCCTTGGCCTCCGCCCCACAGGGCCTGCACACAGGGCAGAGCAGCAGGGCCTCAGACTCCTCAGTATCACAGGCTGTGTTTCATACACATACACGTATGCAAATCTAATTTTCATAGAGTCGTGTACTGTTTGGTTTTACAAAGCAGTATCTATTTCCTAGGTCATATTACATCTGATCTTTTTATTTTATCTTAAGAAGTAAAGGAAAAATAATCAGATCAATTTGTAAAGTGCCATTCTTCCTCAAGAGAAGACAGCATTAAGCAGGACTTCTCCATGCTTTGCAGAGCCCCCAGCCGCTGGCACAGAGGGCAGTGCCAGGCACACTGCTCTGGGCATCAGGGAGCTGAGATCGGGTTTGTCTCCGTCCTCTGCAAACCAGCAGTTCCCATTTGTTTCCCCATCAATAGAATGGGACAATCACTACATCGAGGGGAAGGTTGGGGCCTTGAGCCCAAGGGCTTGGTAAATGGTGCTTTCTCTGATCTTTGCCATTGTCTGCCACCGGGACTGGAGGCTCCTCCAGGGCCTGGCCGGCTGTGCTCTCTCTCTCTCCCACTCACCTCCCACCTCCAGCCCTCTTCCTGGCAGCACTCGCTGTAGGGCCCCGGTGGGCCCATGAGCAGGGCACACACATCCTGACCTGGCAGCTGGGAGCCCTCTGTAGCCTGGCTCGGTGGGTTCCCGGGGCTGTCCTCCCCCTGCCTGGTGGCTGCCTCTGGAGCACAGTGAGGGGCTCACAGGCAGCTGCTCTGTCCTGCCCTGAGTGCTCAGGAAATACCTGTGCTGCTTCATAAGCATTGTGGTTTTGTAAGAGCTAAGAGGAGACCAAGAATACTTTTCTTGAGCAAAGGTCTATTTCCAATACCCAAGATATCCCTCTGGCCATGCTCTATGAGGTCTACTTTGTAAAGATGGGGTCTTATTCTGAGGAAGCCTAGGCACAGATGTGCATGTAGAGGCGAACACGAGGGGTGCACTGGCCTGTGCTCTGGTCCGGGTCTTTAGCTCTGGGCCTTCCACATGCAGGTGCGGCCTCAGTTACGGTCTCCGCTGTCATGGTTTCAGTTACCTAAAGTTAACGATAGTACAATAGCATAAATGGGGGGAGGGAGACAGAGAGAGAGGGGGAGAGAACAGTCAAGTAATTTGGTAGTATGCTGTTACAACGGCTCCATTCTTTTTCTTACTGCTGTTGGTCCTCTGCGCCTCACTTACCGGTTCGTAGGTTTGTGGGTTTGCAGTTTGTATCTGGAATTTCCAACAAAGACACAAGTGTTGAACCCGTGGCCCCCAGGTTAGCACGCTGGGGATGTGATGGACTCTGCAGGAGTGGGTTTAATGTGAGCTTCTAGGCCGCTGAGAGTCGTCAGGTCACAGAAGTTGTGTTAGTTTTCCGTCACCGTGACAAAATAGCCAATGAAACAACTCGAGTGGGGAAAAGATTTGAGTGCAGGGTGGTCACAGTTGGCAGGCTCCACTGCTGTCGGTCCTGTGTTGAGGTGGGAACATTGTGGTGGGAGGCTGTGGCGACAGAAGGCTGCTCATCGCGTGGCAGCTAGAAGCAGAGAGACCGAGAAAGCCCGAGAGAGCAGCGGCCCAGGCACAGACTGTGTCAGCCTCAGCCCTGGATCCACAACCTTCCGGGGGCTCCACCTCCCGCTCCCACCACGTTCTGACAGGGCCATCAGATTCCGATCTCATGAGTGGGCCGATGCCCTGTCGAAGTGAGAGATTGTACGATCCGCTCACCTTCCAGAGGCCAAGCTCTGAACACCTGAAATTCCGGGGGTACATTTGGTCCCAGCCATAACTGGGGGGTTGTGCGCCACCATTCTCCTCCTGTGCTTAGCTTCCCGGCATCGTGAGGTAAGTGGGACTGCTCCTCCCACCATGGTGGACTGCACCACCACAGGCCGAAGCGGTGCAGCCAACAGGCCATGGACTGAACTTCCCAGACGGTGAGCCAGAGGATCCTTCCTCTTCTTAAGTAGACTCACTCAGGTTCCTGTTACAGTAGCAGGAACTTCATTCATAAAGTACAGGTAAGAAAAAAAAAACTTGTATATGTAAGGTTTGGTATTATTTGTAGTTATAAACTGGGCAGATATACACTGCCAGCCAAAGCAAATCTCTTCTCCCTCAAGTCGTTTTTACTGGCTATTTTGTCACGGTGACGGAAAGCTAACAACTTCTGTGACCTGACGACCCCCAGCGACCTAGAAGCTCACATTAAAACCACTCCCGCAGGGTCCATCGCATCCCCAGAGTGCTAACCTGGGGGCCACGGCATCAACACACGAGTCTGCGGGACATTCAGATACTCAGCACATGCTGGGGTCCTGGGTCCTGGGATGCACCACGCTTGGACAGGGGAGCTATGCATAATTCCACTAGGGCAAGCAAGTTGAGGCATCTTCCAAAATGCGTTTTTCTAAGTTGAAGAATACGTGGCCCGGGAGGGTGATTTTGTAGCCTCACAGCAATGACAGAATGGGGGCTTGGAGTGATGTTATAAATACAAGAGATTATTAAGGGTATAAATCATGGGCTCTGTCTCCAGAGGGGAGGGCACGAGGGGAGGAGGGATGTTTGCTGGATGGTGACCCTTGTTCTGTGACTTAAGATACATTTCAGCCCTACAGGAAGGCAGCGATTGGCCCGCACAGTGGGGCGGGAGGCCTGGGGGCCCTGCCACAAGAAGGGGCTGTTTTGCGAAGATCTGTCTTCAGTGCGTCACTGGAGGGAGTGGGAAGAGCACTGCTGTTTATGAAAGGCTCGCAGCACCTGCGATTCTCCTCACAGTATACTCTAAGAATAGCCATTTATTAGTTTTTCCTTTTATTTGTACAAAAAGGACTGTGCTCTAAATTGGAAAAAGCTAATATTCTCTTGATGGCGTTGCTTGGGGGAGCACACACTCTGCAATGGAATATTTTAATGATGTCTTTGGGGAAGTGGGGCATAAGAACTTTTATTTCAGTCTAACAAGAAAGTTTTCCAGAACAAATTGACATGAGGCCATAAAGACCTAAGAGCGAGGAGTTAAAAATGCCCAGGCCCTGCAGCTGCCGAGTGGACAGGGGTCACTGCGGCAACGCCACGTTGGGAAAACTGGAGGCACTGGGAGGTTTGAGGAGTAACTATAATCCTCCAAGACAGCGCTTCTGCCTAACCCATCCGCGGCCAGGACGGCCCTTTGTGCTCTGACCGACCCTTCTTGCCCTGACGGAGGACACCCGCCGCCAGGGGCCGCTCTAGATCCGTCTGGGGCGCTAGCGAGATGCATCCTGTACCTTGTGCAGCACGTTGCCCAGGCCGCGGATGGGCCCGACCCGGCAGCCCGGACTCCCTTGGCGGGAAGCACTGGCTGTGTTGATGAACGGGACGTGTTTCGTGAAAGTTACCCCAAAGTAAGCGATGAACGGGAACAGGAGTGAGTCATTCGACGCTGGAAACAGGGCTGAGTGTGAACATTGCTGCCGCTGAAATCTAAATACAGGATCAAAAACTTAATAGAAGAAGGAATTAATGTACCTTATTGGAGGGAACTCCTGACTTCCCAGGTTAGGGGGAAAAATACAAAGGTATGAAATACTCTAATACCGTTTCATTTTCATCTTGTTTTATGCCGTGCAATGTTCAGTATTCATATCAGTTCTGATCTCCTTACAAAAAGTAAAATTATTTGCTGCTTTCTATCCTGATTATGTTTACCAATTATTCTCTGATCAGTACATAGGGATTGTGAACATGCTGTGGAAATACACTGATATCATTTTTGATTTATACACTTGATTCTCCAGTACTTTTCATGCCAAACGAAGCAGTAGACTTATATGTGTGCACACATTATGTCCTTTATCACATGCATCACTTCTTAAATAATTTTGACTAGCCTTACGTATATAAATACCGAGAAAAACTTCCACCCTCCTTGCCGTTCTGGTCCGGGTGGCCCCGCTGCGTTTCCAGCTGCCGTCTTTGTCTGGGACTCCGAGAACCCTCCTAACCCACTCATTCGCTGAACATTTCCAGGTCCTGGACTCTCTTCAAGAGTCTGGAGCATTCCGTGATCAAGAAGACCGTCCGCCCACATCGATGGGCTTTGGCATTCCAACCAAAGAGGCGTAAGAGGCAGAAAGTAGTAAATAAATAGTAAGTGACTAAAAGATACCAAGGGGCGATCCAGGGGAAAACACTGTCACGGAAGGGAAAGCGGCTGGCAGCTCCCGGAGGCCGTTGTGGGGCAAGCAGGCTCTCTTCTTGCAGCAGTTACGTTAAACAGAGCTGAAGGGCGTGCGGACTGGGGAGAGGCCTTGCGCGGGACAGGGCAGCAGGCACAAGGAGAGAAGGCGGAAGGGCGGCAGCCGCCCTGGAGCGGGGTTCGCAGGGCACGGTCTGGACAGGCCCGGCCTGGGCCTGCCGTCCTGATGCAGACACTTGCAGTATTCCACAGGCGGTGAGCTGGGGCCCGCGGCGAGAAAGAGCGGCGAGAAGCCGCTGCAGGGGTTCAGAGCCACGCCGCGGAGCAGGAGAGGCGCAGGAAATCTTCTCACTGGTGTGTTTTGAATCTAGATTGAGCGAAATCCCAATGAATGGTGTGTGGGGTGTGGGGGAGGATATTTTGATTTAGATGTGAGTTGGAAGTAATATTTGAAATCTTGCCTTAGGCACGATCAGTGCGGACATGTTCTTTATTAGTTTGGCTGAAGATATAGCCTCAATTTTCAGAGAGCTAATTTTTTCATTTTATTTTTCTATAGTGTCACTTCTCATTAACGTTTACTCCTTATTTTATTCTTTCAGTTTAATTGAAGGGAATGCAACAGTGAATTATAGAACAGTTAGGAAGATTTTAATATGCTCTTTCTTTTCTAATTTTTAAAAGTTAATCTGGGATCATTAGCTTCAAACTTTATTTCCAACAAAATACACGGACACTGTTACCATACATATTTCTACAGAATTAAGACAAATGAAAAGAATTCATTAAATAACTTAAAATGACTACTTATCATGGGTGAATGAGAGTGAGGTTTGGCGATTAAAGAAAATAAATGACTCAGTTTTTAAAAGGAGGGGCAAAGATGAAGAAGGCTGAAGTACTATTCTCAAGAAATAGACTCTAGGGCTGGGGACTTAGCTCAGTGGCATCATGCCTGCCTCACAAGCTCAAGGTCCTGAGTTCGATCCCTGGTACCACCAGAAAAATAAAATAAAAAAAAAAATAAAAAATTAAAAAAAAGAAAGAAACTCTAGTGGGTGAAACGGACAAGCATGGAACCGTTTAAGATCAAGACAAAGGTATTTGAAGGTGAGGATGAGAGCGGAGGGTACTCAGCATGCCCTCTCTTCTGTGTGAGCAAGAAGGGGTGCACTTTCCACCTGCATCCCAGGACGAGGAGATGGAAACACGGCCAGCACACGCCGAGGCCAAGAATGACACAGTGTCCGTGTGAGCCCCAAACCAGCGTGACTGGTGACAAGGGCAGCACCTCTTCCATTCCTAGTGTAGGCACCGTGCCTGTAAATTTCCTTTTGTTTTTTGCTTTGAGTCTGTGTCTGAGCAATAGAACACGATGTAGTGCACACACATGCACACGTGCAAGCACGCTTGCACACACACACACACACACACGCGTGCGCGCATGCCCCATCAGCCACACGGCTGCTTTAGCAGTCCTGCACAGAAGCACTCTTGCTGGAGGTGTGGTCTGCACTGTGACGGGCACCCAGCCGTGCGTCTGGGTATGGAGTGGGCCTGGTCAGTAGCAAACGAAGGTCCTCTGAGGACGAGTGAACTGTGTTTCAGAACAGCTGACCCTGCTCTGTGTGAGCAGGCGGTCAAGGCAGAGGCTTAGAAAGATCGGAGAGAAGTGGGCAGACCCAGGATTTCTGGAGCACACTCTATTAGGGACTTCCAGAGAGTGGGCGCCTGCGCTGGGCAGCAGCCACACAGAAAGCGCCCGTGCCCCAGGCAGGAGGAAGGGTTTTGCATGCTAAGCTGTGGGCTGTGGCCATTTCTCGAAGCCACTGACATGTTGAGTGTCAGTGGAGCAATAGCCCAGCTGTTGGTAGCAGGCATGAGATCCTGGCTGCCTATCTTCATGGCTTTGATTATTCTGTAGGGTTTGGAATGTGTGCCAGGCCCACCTGGTGGAAAGAACTTCAGTGGCAACCAAGATCCTGTGTGTTCTTCCTGCTTCTGTCCTTCACGGCCTTGTCCTGAGGAAGCCAGAGCCCTTTGCCATGGAGCTGTCTGTATACAACTGGCCCAGGGGTCAGAGAGGCCGGAGCGCCCCCCCTCGGGGGGGAAGAGTGGGGCATTGCAGGCCTGGGGCTGCTCAGGACCAAGGTCACAGCCCCTGGTGTTCTTCCCTTCTGCCCTTCAAGCCCCCACAATAGTTTTTCTTAAGGTTACAGGGTCCCTAAGGCCCACTCTGGTGAGAAATGTACAGGAAGACCTGTTATGCCTCACAGAGCCACCACAAGCCGCATCCTACAAATTCTGATATATTGTCCTTTTATAATCACTCAGTTTGAAATATGCTTTCCTTTGTGAGTTCTTTGGAAAATGACTTATTTAGAAACATGCATGTGTGTGTTTCACATTCTAAGTACAGGGATTTTTTAGCTCCCCGATTTGATCTTTCTTGCTTTTACTGTCTAATTGTGGTCAGAGAATATACCCCATTTGTCTTTGTCTATTTTCTGTGGCTATACCTGAGTGCTACAGATTGGTAAAGAATAAATGTTTACTGGTCTGGACAGCTCACGGTAAGGCGTCCTGGCTGGCGAAGTCCTTGTGGGCTGGGACCGTGTGGCATCCCAGGGTGTAGAAGGAGACACAATATGCTGGCTCAGGTCTCTCCTCTCTTCTCATGGGGCCCTGCCCCTATGGCCCCTGAACCTGAATTAGGCCCCAGATATCCAACCTGCAAGTTCTAGATTCAGTTCCCACCTCTTAAGATCCCAGAAAGAGCCCTGAATTCAGTGTGAGTTTTGGTGGGGACCTTTGAACCAGACTTCCATCTCTTGCTTGTTCTGACATGTTTTATGTGTGGACAGATAGTCATCTTTGATTGCACTCTGCACATGGATGTTTTCTGCTGAGCACGGGGGCACCCATTCGTACCCCCAGCTCTTAGGATGGAGAGTCTGAGGCCAGCCTGAGCTACACAGTGGGAATCTGTCTCAAATTTTTTTAATTAAAAAAGCTAAGGATGTATCTCAGTGTGAGGTACTGGGTTCAGTCTCCAGTGCCAATAATAATAACTGAAGACAAATACTGAGTTGGTGGACAAACTTTGAGGAGAAACAAGACACAGCACAGACCCAGAGCCTCTCCTGGTACCCACGGTGCTTCTGAGATCCCAGAGTCTCAGCATCGCCATGCGGACGACAGCCCAGCTGCTGAAGTGGGTTCTACAAGATACGGCCCACTTGTTCTGCCGTTGGCTTTCTATTTCCACGTCTCTTTTTATTCCTCTACTGTTACTTTTCCCCCTAACTTTGACTAATCAAATTTTAAGCTTCTTAGCTACACACACACATTTGCTATTTTTTCCTGAGGATGCAGCTACAGCTAAGAGTTTGCATGAAGCGTGTGCTTCCCACCACACTGCGGTCTCCCTCTACACGGGACTCTGCACCTCCAACTCTGACCCCTGGGGCCTCAGCCCACTGCATTTCCTTCCCTGTCTCCTGGACAGAGCTGCGAAGCAGGAACGTTCCACCGGCTTTCTTCGGTTCCTTCTCCTACGTTTTCAATCATTCCATCCCACATGCATTAGAAGCCAACCCTAAGGATGTTATTGATTTATTTGCAAATTGCTCAATTGTCTTCTAAGAAAACACGAAGGAGAAATTTATCATCTTACATTTATCTTCCTATTTAACATTTTCAGGGTAATTCTTTCCTTCTTATAGGTCAGTGTCCCCTGGCCCCCAGCCCCTGTTGGCATTGATTTCCTAGTACAAGTTGTTGGTGACCAATCCTCTCAACTCCCTTTCGGTGGGAAAATGTGATCATCTTCTATTTGTTTCAGAATGACAGAACTTTTAGTTGTCACTTATTTTTTAAAGCACTTTAAAGAATTTATTCTCTTGTTTCGGGGCTTTTGCAGCTTCTGAGAAATGAGCTGTTATGTGAGCCATCTTCTCCCAGTGAGCGTTCACTCTGTGACTTTTACTACTCCTTTAACGCTATTTTTTAGAATCAGTTTCTCATGTTTAGTATTATTATTCTTTATGTATTCTGAAATTTTGGATTAGATTTTATTTTTAACAAGAGCTTTAGATAAGTTTTCCTTAGTGTTGATGATGGTGTCTTTTTTGGAGGTGGAGACTGGGCAGTTCATTTCTCTTTTTATTGTGTTCTGATCAGAAAAAATTGTCTTTGCTACTTTTGGGATTTATTGAAGTTGGTTTTCCAGCTTTCTGTTTGCACATTTCCTGACAAACGTCTGAGCATTGGAAAAGCAAGTTCATTATGTGCCTACAGGAGGCAACACCTGCCAGGAGCTGATTTCAGCTACCTCACTAATTGTCTTGTTTGGATTGTCCATAATTACCGTTCTGTTGCTGTTCTACTTGAACTGCTATGAACCGAGAGAGACAAAATGCAGTGTCCTATTCTTAAAGTGTTTGTCTCCTATTTCTATTTATATCTTCCACACTTTTTGATTTATGAATATTAATGAATGTTATTTGGTGCATGACTGTTAAAATCTTCACTGTGGGTTGCACAGTTTAGTATTATAAAATGCTTTTGTTTAGTTTAAGTGTTCTTCTTAACTGCACTCAAGTTTTTAAATTAAACCAACTTACTGTATTAGCTTGGTGTACTTTTGCCCATTTATTTCATTTTATGCTTCTTTTTTTAAAGATTTATTTTTTAACTTTAGCTTTTCCTTGTATGTTACCCTGCTTCTGATAACTAGGAGGTTTTTTTTTTTGTCATAGTGGCTAGGTATACAATTATTACTTTGCTTGCTATTGTTAAGTTCTTCTTTCTTTAATCTGGTGTTTTTAAGTGGGTGTCCTACTGGCTTTTATGGACAGAAACATTTGTCACTCTGACTGCCACATGCATCGCAAATTCTTGGCATTTCTTGCCCACCCAGTAATGCCAATAATGAACAGTGTTGTTGAGATAGTCAGGAACATCCCCACATGTGTAGAGATGTCCTTTAAGCAAGTGTTTTTATTGGTTGAGAAATACTCCTTCAGAAATTGTTTTCTCCTTTCATTCTCATAATTTGTTTTGTTAGTTTTTGAAACTATTTGCTAATTTGTACTTGGAACTATATTTATACCTCTATTGCTGATTTATCAGCTTATGAAAGTGAAGAAACCATGATACTGTGTCCCATGTTCTTGGTCCTTTCTTTCATAACTTTTGTTAGTAGCATCATTTCTTCACTCTCAGAGTTTAGAAGGTGACTTTGGGTTCTGTAACCATAATACTTATACAGCCATGTGCCCCCAAAGCTTTGTGTGTTCATAGGTGGGGCTTTTAGGAGTGCCTGGATCATTGGTATGTTTTACTGAATTAGTCCACTCATTGGTTTAACATGGTTCTGGGTGTGGATAAAGGTAAGGACCATCTTAGGTGTGAATGGCATAAATCAATAAACATCGCCAGAATGGAATAAAAGGGGAAAGGGAGGCTGCTGCTCGCTGCCTCCTGCCTATCCTGCCATGGACTGTTTCTCCTCTGCCATGGCTCCTCGCCTTGCTGCCCTGCTGTGGAGCCTGCTGACTATGGACTGAAATCTTTACAAACTGTGGGCTCAAATAAACCTTTTGTTCTTTAACTTGTGAGTGTTGGGTATTTTCTCCCAGTAATGAGAAAGTAACTAAGAAAAGGTCCCAAAATGTTGTGTATTATAATGACATCATCTCAGTATAAGTATGCATTACAATGACAAAATTGTCAATGATACATTTCTCAAAGTGTAATTCTACTATTAAGTGAGGTCTGGTTATATTTGTTTTATTTTAGTGCTATAAAGAGATTCAATATCCCTTATATGTCTTTTTATTTAACTTTTCAAGTTATTTCTTGGTACACTATTCAAAAAATATTCAAAGAAAAAAACATTTCCTATGGACTCTATCTTTATATTTCAAAAAACGACTGGATATCAACTGTTTGAATTACATTTTTCTTGGAAATGTTAGAGAAGTTTCTGGACTCTCTTCTAGGGTTGTTATGAAAAGATTTTGTTTCTTTTAGCCTCTCTGTTGAAAGCATTCTTATATTTGAGGTCTACGAGCCTTATTTGCACCTACTTTACAGTTGGATTTTTCTAGATTATAATTTTCCTGGACAAAGATGTTTGCCTTAATGTGTGCAGGTGTACTTTGTTTCTTTTGAATTATGTCTTTAGGTATTTGTTCTACTTCATATTTGACTTTCTTCTTGGATGACTCCATTTATGACCATATTTAGTCTGTCATATTTACTATGTTTTTCTAATCTTTGAAAACTATTCCTTTACATTTCACCAACTCGCTGTTCTCATTTCTGTCCTCTACATCAAGGGTTGCAATCTTTCCTCTAAGGGGCCAGATAGGATATATTTTGTGCTGTGTAGACACTTGTGTTAGTCAGCTTTCCATTACTGAAACAAACACCTGAAGTAATCAACTTATAAAAAGAAAATGTTTATTTTGGCTCAGTTTTTGAAGTTTTGGCCCATGATCAAGCTTTTGGGCTTGTGGTGAGGTCGTACATCATAGCAGGATTGTGTGACCCAGCACGGCCATACTCCATGGCTAGCAACAAAAGAGCTGTGAGAGAGGGAACAGGGCACAGATGCCCCCATGAAGGACACTGCTGTGAAAGCTGTCACCTTGCCTGCTGGTCAGGTCACCATCACCTCCCAACAATGTCAAGTTGGAGATGAAGCCTTCAACAATAAGGGCTCTGTTATAGCATCTCCTTTGTTTTTGTTTTATTTTCATCAACCATCAAAACCATTTGTTGCCAGTGGGCCGTGTCTAAGAGGGGTGGGCTCGATTTGTCCCCAGGCTGTACTTGGCCAAGCTCTTCTGTCTTCTCAGCAGAGCCTCTATTTTTTTCATTGCCAACTTCATTTTCCTTTGTGTGAGACATGTGGTTTCTTTCTTAAACTTCTTTAATAAGCACTGTTAATGTACAGTACATATCCTTCTATTTTTTTGCTGTTTCTTCTCTAAACTTTAAAGAAAACATTGCTTTGTGTTCCTGCAACATAGAGATAATTAATTCACTCTGTTTTTAAACTTTGGAGGAGTTCATGTTTCAGAATTTTAGCAGCTCTGTGGAAATCCTTTTCCAGTGGGATTTTTCTTCTGCCATCTAATGGCCCAGTTTCTCCCAACCCCTACATCTTTTCAGTGTAGAGCTCTGCAGAGGTCATTTCTAGGTCTTGTGTGTGCCCACATTCAGGGAAGGCCCATATTTCTAGACCTGGCAACTCCCGATTGCATATGTAATGAGGAAACAAGACTGTGCTCCAATCTCACAGAGATGTCCTTCCTCCCTCCCTCCCTTCCTCCTTCAAATATTGTCTGAGTTTCACTTCAGCCAGTGGAAACAGACGACGAGACCACTGTGATACCGAATAAAAGTCTCTCCTAGTTCCTGCTGCTGTGAAGCCATATTACAAAAAAGGCTTTTCTGTGCTTCACCGTCTTGCTCTTCCTCCTCTGCTGGTTTAGTCAGCTGTCCTGAACACCTACAGTTTACAGGAGAGGGAATTAATGTGGCTCCTGGTTTTGGTGGAATCAGTCCATGGCAGCTGACTCCTAGGCAGAAACAACAGGAAGGAAGGAGCTGGTGGAGTAAAGCTACCCAACCCATGGCAGCCAGGAGGCAGAGAGAGAAGCGGGGAGCTGAGGATGATAAAACATCCTTGCAGATCACACCCCAGTAACCCACCTCCGCCCATGCCTCACCTCCCTCCTATCAGCACACTCAGCTGTGAGCTCGTCAGTGGAACAACCTGCTGAGGAGTGCAGCATCCTGTGATCCAGTCACCTTCCGAGAGCCTCATTCCGGACACAGGAGATCTGGGGGACGTTTTGGACCTAAGACATAGCATCTGCTTTCTGAACAGGGTCCAGGGGGGCTGTCAGTGTCCTCTGCTTACAGCATAGCTGGGTAGACATGGATTTTATTTGACCCTCACCACCAAAACTGCTCGGTGAGCCCGTTTGCATCTCTACGGCTTGGACGCCCACTACCGCTCCCTCTGCGTGAGCTCCTGTCTGACCCCCTTTCATCATCTCCCACGGCTTTCAGGATTCTCCCTTTAGTAAAGGGAAAGTTTGTGATTTTGTGTCTTGGTATCCTTGTGGCATTTAAGGAATTTCTAGAATGTGGAAAACTGCTGTGTGCTGTAGTCTTTTATCGGAAATACCCCTTACCTCCTTTAACCTAACACATTTTGTTATTTTCTGCAGATTATTTTCTCCTTCCAGGGAGTGTGAATTCTCCTGCTCGCCTCCTTGAGTAGTTTCTGGCTGCTTTGTTTTGGATGGTGTAGCAGTTGTTTTTCTTGAATTGTGGAAGTTGTCTTAGAGGGTGGTCTCCATTTGATTTTGCCAGAAATCTAGATGATCAGCTGCTTAAATGCCAGCTTTCATGCCAGTTTCTGTCTTAGGAATTCTTGTGCTAGATGAGTGCTAAGAAACCTGGGCTCAAGATCTCTGTTCGATTTAGAATTAGATTTAGCATTTATTGCTTATACATTTTTTTCCTCACTCATAGGAAGATGAAAACTTCCACTGGTGTTCTTTTTTTTTTTTTTCTGTTAGCAGATGGGATTTATAGTTCCCATTTTATGAAAATGTGAAGCCTGTTGTGATTGCTGGGTATAATGTGTCTGATTATGGGTTCCTCTACTTGCAGTACTAGGGAAGGCCAGAGAAGGAGAAAATTGTTTCTAAAACAGAACTGCAATTAAACTGTTTCTAAAACAGATCTGCAATTAGATTTTCTTTCTGCTCCTTCCTTTTCTTCACTCTTCCTGGGTAAGGCCATGTTGATCACTCTCATCCTAGATTCTGCTCCATTCTCCTGTGCTCAGGGTTCTCTCAACTGATGTGTCATGATGAAATATTTTATAGATTTAATTTTGTTACAGTTAGTAACATGGCTAACTAATCACTACTGAAACCAAGGGCTAATTATTCAGAAGCTTTGTTTTAAATCTTGGTGTCTAGAAGCATTTCACAGCTATGTGCTCCTTACTAGATGTGTTCTGTGGATTAGGGCAGTGTGTGAAAAAACATCCATACACAATCTGTCACGTTATGGTGGAAACACCTATTCCGTCTTTATTGCAATTGGAATTTTCCACATGGAAATACAAGAAATAAAGAAAGGCATAGTGCGACGAGTGTAGGCCGATATGTTCATTGCCCAGGCTTGTCCCAGTGAGGGGACCAGTCACTCATCACTTACAACATTGGGAAGGTTTTCTTGTTAGTTTGAAGTCCATTTTTGTTAGTGCAGTGATGACTTGCACATGCCGCTTTGCACATTTTCGCCAAGGCACTAGTCAGTCGTCCCCCTAGAAGGCCCTTCGATGATGATGTGTGGAAGGTTGCCTGGGTATTTTCACTTGTACCTTTTGAGTCGCTCAAATAGCCATCGGTGCTTGAGACCAGGTGCAGAGAGGAGCTATTTTGTCTGTGTATTTGCAAGTGCTCTGTTTTTCGGGAGCCTCCTGAAATAAAAAAGTTTTGCTGCATTTTTGCAGCTGAAGGAATAGAAGAAAGAAAATGAGCTTCTCCACTAAGCCTGTTTAAACATTCTCACAGAGAAACTGAGGGACACAGGCTGAAGGAGTCGCTGACTTAGTGATCTTTGTGGCCACCACCTCCTCCGCCCAGGCAGTTAGTGCGTGGAGGTGCTGGTGAGCTGAACGCACCACAGAAATCGAGGTCACCCCAGAGTGTGCGGATACCTGCAGGAGTACCTGTGGGGGGCTGGGGACATGGCCGCTTTGCAGTGGGCTATGAGAGTCTGTGGTCGTTGCTGCTGTCCCTCACAGCAGGATAGTATGGCACTGCACGGAGCAGGTGAGGGAAGGGCTGGAATTCCTGAGCTGTGTTTTAAAAATGATTTCCAACAATTCCCACGGATCATTTGGATGCCAGGGATTGAACTCGGGTCCTTGTGCTTGCAAGACAGGCAGTGGAACTGCTGAGCTAAATCCCCAGACCGATTTGGACATTTTTAAATAGCTCCCAAAGCAGCCTTGTTGATAGGGCAGAAGCAGCTCAGTGACAGAACCCGAGATACTGGGCTAAGCAGTGCGTTAGCTTTCTGTCCCTGCAACAGATACCTAAAGTAACCGACTGGAAACCGAAAGGGCTTGTCTTGGCTCTCAGCTTTGGTGGGGGCTGTCCCCGGTGGGCCTTTCCCTCGGGGGCCTGTGCTAAAGCGGGGCTTCATGGTCAGGAGGAAGCTGCTGGCCTCAGGGTGGCCTGGAAGTGAACGGAGGACAAGGGAGTGGAGTCCACTGCCCGCTTCGTGGACCCCGCTGTGACCTAACCTGCTCACCCGGCACACTCCTGAGAGATCCCACTGCAGCCTGGCAGCACTGAGCTGAGGCCTTTGGGGGGCGACCCGGGTCCAAGCCACACCAGTATGGAGTCACGAAACGGGGAATTTTGAAACAGGAGCACTTCCTTTGATGATTGTCATATATACTTGCTGACTAAATTTTGATTAGCTTTTGCTGTAAACATTTAAAATTCAATCACTCTTCCGCCATGTAAGCGGAAAGTGAGGTTATCTGTTAACTTGTGATTTTCCTAAGGTGGTTTGCTTTAGAAACAAGTATTATTTACCAAATTAATGTTTCCTGGACAACTTGAATCTTCATTTTCACTCTTGCCCTGAATAATTTGGAAGGAGGCTTATAATTTTTATTAGAAGGAATAAATACTTGATAAAGGTTTCTTCAAGAAATGCAAGGGGCAGTGCATTTATGAATGCACTGGTCATGGTGGGTTTTTCTTCATTTTCATGTGTCTGTTTTCCTTGTGCAGTGAATTATTTCAGGGCAAAAATTATGTTGTCATATTCTTTGTTATTCATTGTTTTAATAGTGTATCTCTGAGTAAATTTTTAATAAATATATTTCTGACAAAATGGTGAATGAATGGACGTGAAGTGTTTTGTACGGATTAAAGAACAGCCGTGTTTCTGCCATCACAGTACAATGGTACAACTTCCCTTTACAGCAGCACACTGTGCAAGGTAGCGATATTTAATGTGCTCGTAATTCATTGCACTGCAGTGAGGACTGCCTGGCTCTTAGGTGATGTTATTGTACGTCATACTGTTTCTTTCCTAGTGGATTTGCTATTTTCAGAAAAATATTTTGGAATTTTAAAAGCCCATCAATGTGTGTGTGTCCATGTGTGTGTGTTGGGCAGTGAACCCAGATTCTGCACATACTAAGCACGCATGCTACCACTGTCAGCCTTGAGAGAGCCCGGGCCAGTACCTGACAAGTAGGTGCCACCATGTAGCTGTGAGCTGAGGGTCACCCACTGTGTGCACCGCATAGGAATTCTGAGGGTCTGCAATCCCCAGGGTTCATTTTACCCAAAGGTGAAAGCTGAGCCTCCAAAGGGAGTGCAGGCTCTGTCTAGTGGATTCAGCAGAACGTGTGGGGCTGGGCTTGAGTAGAGTCGGGAGGTGACACAGTCGTTCCTCAAAAGGGTGGCGTGTGTGTGGGGAGCTGTGTCAGCTGTGGGTTTCTCCAAATTAGTGTGACTGTTGTTACTAAATGTGTTACAGAAGGTCACTCCAGGTCCATCTCGTCTCGGCTGGCCCAGCCCCAGATGTAGCCATTGCTCCAAGAGTCCCAGGGTCTGGTGACAAATGGCACCAACAGCCAAGCTCCTGGTGCTGCTGCTGCTGCTGGGATGTTGTTGCTTCTAGGCTTGCTCAGTAGAGGGCTCTCAAAAGGAACGTGGGTGCACTGCCATGTCTGAGCATTTGCTTTCATAATTATCGTTCTGTGCAACCTCTGGACCCACCTTGACTAAAACTTAGGTGCACGATGATGCCTCCCACTCTAGCCCAGTACACAAGGTTCATTCTAGGCATCTGCTGCTTGTCTAATTTCCCATGTCCACAGGGAGAATCCTGACTCCAGCCTCCCACCATCCACATTCTTATCCATTGAGCCTCATTATATGAGTGCAGAGGTCCATGAATATCCACAGGGACATCTTTCAGAGCCTCTATGGATGTCAAAATCCATGGATGTTTAAGACCCTTAGAAAAAACAGCAGTTTTCACAAGCAACCTACACCTGCCCTCTTGCTGAGTACTTTAAATCATCTCTAGCTGATTTGTAACACTTATCAAATACAATGTAACCACTACGTAAATAGTGGTTACACTGTATTGTGTAGGAATTAAGGTCAAGAAAATGCCTGTACTTAAGTACAGGTGTAATTTTTTAAAAAATATTTTTGATTCACTGTTGGTTAAATCTGAAAACTTGGTCTATGCATGGGAAGAGGCCAGTATGTAAGAGTTTTAGAATCGTTAACCTGTACCACCATGAGAAACAACTGTGCCAAACAAAGTATACACTTACAGCAGTTTGTTTGATTTTAGTCTAATAATCTCCACTCAATTCCCAAATTACTTAAATCAGCAACTCTTCCCCACACCCTCTCAGTGAGGTTTTGGCACACAATTTAAACAGAGTCAGGGCTGGGGATTTAGCTCAGTGGTTCCCCTGCCTGCCTCACAAGTGAAAGGACCCGAGTTCCACCCCGGTACCAAAAGAAAAAAAAAAGTCGGATTCTTTTGTCCTACTTTGCACATCATTCTGATATTCCTAGTCGGTCTAGTTGGTGTTGTTTTCCTCTGCATAGACAGCATTTCACTCTTGGTGCCATTCATTTCCACCAATGTGGACGCCATAAGCAATAATGAAGGGCCTCACATTTCACAGCCCTAAAAATCGCCCATGTTTCAAATGTTCTCACTCAGTCCTCTTGCCGCTACAAACCCCTCAAGCATTAAACTGTTCTCCATCTCTGTAGCTTTGCTTTTTTTCAAAATATCATTGAATGGAATCATGCAGTATGTAGCATTTTAAGATTGGCCTGCCCTGCTCCTTCGCTGCACATTTTGATGCCATCTAGATTTGAATTGAGTGGCATATTCACTTGAATTTGGGACATTCTTTTTCTATTCTGCACTGCGCTCGAGCCAGGGGAAGCCTTGCGAATGTTCCCTCTTGGTCGGTCTATGGCCTGTCTGTCCATTATCTTAGCACTGCCTTTCAAAAGGCAAAAGTTTTAAGGTAAAATCCCACTAATGACATCTTCCTTCAAAGATCACATTTTGGCATCTTGTCTAAAACCTCACCAGGAAAATGAAGGTCTTACAGAGATTTCTCGTTTTTTTTTTTTCTATAATTTGTGCAAGTTTCCATTTTAATTTTGGGGCTGTGGCTAATGTTGAGTAACTTTTCGTGTGAGACATCTGGCTGCTGTGGAGTTTCGCCTTTCCTATGCGCTCATCCGGGCCGTCACGGTGCGACAGCGCTTGTGGAGAGCTCGTCTTCTCTGTGCAGCAACACCTTTCCTCCACTTTCAGAAACACCTGGCCTAGATTTGTGGGTCCTTGTGGACGCTTCCTTTTCTACCCCAGTGAGCCGTTTACTTTTTCCCCAGTACCATGCTGCCTCCATGGTTGTAGCTTTGTAGTAGCTTTTTTTTTTTTTTTTTTTTTTTTTTGGTACCAGGGATAAAACTCGGGTCCTTGCGCTTGCAAGGTAGGCGATGGCATCTGTAGTAGCTTTCGATCCGATAATTTCAGACCCCACCTTTGCTCCTTTTTAGGATTGCGCTGGTCGTTCTTGGTCCCCTGCCTCTCCATACAATGTTATAATCAGGTTGTTGATATCTTCAGAACAAAAAGCATGCTGAGGTTTAGCGAGGAATTTGCTTGGATTAGGAGACCAAGTTGAGGAGCGTTAGCATCTCAAAATATTAAATATTCTGAACAGAGTATTTCTTCATTTATTTGTGTCTTTGCTAGCAATGTGCAGTTTTCTATACATATTTTGTGAAATATGTAGTATCTGTTTTGTGAAATAGTTAAGGATGTCTCTTTGTATTACAATTTTTGTTTCAAATTCTAAAAGTGTTCAAATTTTGACATTGAGTGGTATTAGCTGGAAGCTGTTATTCAAAATGATCTTCATTATGTTAAGTAGGTTCCCCTTTATTCAGAGTTTGATAGTTTTAATCAGAGAAAGATGTTCACTTTTTTGGGAATACCTTTTGTGAATTTATTAATGTGATCCTATAATTTTATAACAAGTATAATAATGTGTATTAAATAGTTAACTTACATACATGCCAACAACTTTGTGTCCCAGGAATTAAGTTGGCTGTGCTGTGTTATCCTCTTAATATAATGTTGATTTGTGCTATTAATATCCATTTAGGATTTTTGTGTCTATGTTCTTTAGCAATTGCACTATGGTTTACTCACTCTTTTTTTTCCTAGCAGGGAGTATAAAGGATTTTTTAAAATCATTGCATTTGCAGTACATGATGTTTGCATTTCTTATGTGGAGCTGATCCATGCACGTAAACTTCTTTATTCCTTTTTCATCCCCTCTCTCCCCTTCCCTTCATCTCTGATCCCCTCCGCATTTGAGAAAGATCTATCTCCCAATTTCTTATTATCTGTTTTACATTTTGCTCTTTATTTATAATTTGAGTTTCTCGCGTAAGGAGTGATATTTAAGCTTGTGTGTCCAAGTTATTTCATTTAATATTATGGTCTAGAGGTGCAGCCGTTTTCCTACAAATGACTCCAGTCTATTCTTCTTTATGGCAGAGTAGTACTCCACTGTGCACATTTTCCTAATCCACTCATCCGTTGATGGATTCAGTTATTGTGAGTAGTGCTGCTACAAACATGGGAATGCATGTCTCACTGTAATATGATGCCTTTAACTCTTTCAGGAAGACACCCAGAAGGGGAGTAGCTGGGTCAAGTGGAATTTCTGGTTTTAGTTCTCTGAGGAATCTCCATACTGATTTCCATAGTAGTCTCACTAGTTTACATTTCCATCAACAATGTAGAAGATTTCTTTTTTCTTTGCAATCTTATAAGCAGTTCTTATTATTTGATTTCTTGATGATAATTTTCTTTTATGTAATGCTTTTTAAAAAAACTTCTATTAGCACATATTCTTAGTACCTAATGATTGCATTCATTTTATCTGCTTTCGTCACTAGGATATTAAAATCTCCAAAAATCAAATTGGCAATTTAAAAATCCATTTTATGAGAGAAATTGAGGAGGATTTGTATTGTTTCTTCTTTAAATATTTAGTTAAAATTAACTAGAAAAGAAATCTGAGGCTAGTTGTTTCTTTGGAAAGGTTCTTAACAGATGATTAAATTTCTTTAAGAGAAAGTGGCTATTATTTCTCTCAGCTTTAGTGAGTCTTGTGTAGTTTAAAGAAGCTGTTTATCAAATTTACAGCCATGAAGTTGATCAATTTCCTTGTTATTTTAGTGTCCATTGACTCCACAGTGATGACCCTTCTTGCATTCTGCATCAGTATGTAGTGTCCTCTCATTTTCTTGGTTAACCCTTTCAGTGTGCTACCTCTCTCTCTCTCTCTCTCTCTCTCTCTCTCTCTCTCTCTTCTGGGGATTGAACCCAGTAAGTTCTCTACCACTTAGCTACACTCAGCTCAATATTACAGAAAAAAATTTTTAAAACTACCCTTGTTTCATTCATTTTATCTGTTGTTTTAATTTCATTGATTATTGCACCAATTATTATTATTTACTTCTATTTTTAGATTATTGTTTGTTAGCATGTTCTTTTTTTTCCTAAATGCTGCTTTAGCTGTATCCCATAAAGTTTCATGAGAATTTTATTTTCACTTAGCTAAAATTTTAAAAACATTTTTTCCTTGAAACTTCTCCCTTAACCTACAGATCACTGAAGGAAGTTGTTTAATTTCCAGATATTCTAAGATTGAGAATGTGATTTATGTAACTTCTAGGCTTTTAAATTTGTTAAAATGTATTCTGAGGCTGAGAATGTGGCCGTCCTGGTAAACATTTCCATACTCCAGGAGAACGCATGCTCGCTCTTTCAGGCGCAGCACTCCGTATGTGTCCGCTGACCGCATTTACTGAAAGTGCTTTGAATCATCTCTAGCCTTCTGATTTTCTGCCTAGTTTTGTTATCAATTACAGACAGAAAAGTGGGGGTCTGCCGGTATAAAACAGATTTGTCTGCTTCTCTTTTCCGCCCTACCGTGTTCTGCTGTGTCTTTGATAACTTCGTTGTTGGCTGCATGAACATTTAGAATTGTTGTCTTGCGAACTGACTCCATTACTATGCGACATTTCTTTTCATTTCTATTCTTTCTGTTTTGAAGTCCAGTGTGCCCATAATTCATATATCTAATCCATTTTTCTTTTGATTGGTGTTAATATAGTATATATTTCTCTTTTTTTTAACTTTTGAAGCCTGTTTCTTATAAGCAATACACAGCTGAGTCTTTTTATATTATTAAACTAATTTCTGTCTTTACTGGTTTCAGTGTGAAAACATTGAAAGTAGATATTATTATAGTTTTGCCATCTTTGTATTTGTTTGGAGCTCATTGTGTTGCTCATCCATTCTTTTTTCCTTTTCCTTCCTTCCTTCCTTTCTCTCTCTTGGTCTCTTTTCTGTCTTCTCTATTTTTAAACAATTTTTTTTTAATATCTCCTCTCTTGGCACATATTATAAATACATAAAGTTTCTACTTTTTAAAGATTTTAAAGATTGTTACAGAGTCTTATGTTAGTGCTTTTGTCTGTTATGTTTGTACTTATGGTTTGTAATAATTTTATAATTTGATTTGTGTTTATATTTTTCCAAAATATTGTTTAGCAAACGTTTTTTATGTGGAATAGTATTTTACACTTTGTTGTAAATTTTAGTGTTTTTCTAAGAAGAGAGTAAAAGTATTTAATAAATTTCTATTTTTGAATTTACTGATTCTTTTTAATATGTCAGCAGTTAACCCCAGACCAACCCAGTCTTCTGCTTGTTTTGTATGACTTGGGAACTAAAAATGACTTGTGCATTTTTAAATTATTGGAGAAACTAAAAGAATAGTGTTTTATGATGTGTGAAAAGTACACAAAATTCATATTTCAGTGTGGCTAAGTGAAAGGGCTTTGGAATGTGAATGTATTCATTCTGTTTTATCCATGGCTTCTTTAGTGTGATAGCAGTAGAGTTACTACATTAAGTCTTCTTATTCCTAAAATATTTACTATCTACTCCTTTGTAGGAATGTTCTGCTGACTCTTGTAATATAGAATTAATTTTGTGGGAATATTAGGATTATTTAAGAAGAATTTGTATACAATCGTGTTGTTCATGTCTTGTATTGCTTTTGTCCACTGTATCTACTTTACTCCAAGGATGGCGTGGGGCAGTCTATTGGTTCTCTATTCATATCTATTCCTCCCTGCATCTCCTGCAGTTTTGCTCTGCATTAGTGGTTGTTGTGTTACTTGGTGCATAAATATTCATAATATTAAAATATCATGGTGATGGCTTAGACCATTAAAAATTACTTTTTTTGGAGATTCAATACTTTTGTATTCCACTTCAAGTAAGATTAAATAAGATTTTTTTTTTTACCAGGAATAGAACTCGGGCCCTTAAGCTTGCGATGCAGGTGGAGGAACCACTGAGCTAACCTCCGGCCCTTCATATACTGTTTTTTTTTTTTAATTAAAGATTGCAAACATACATGACAACAAGAAATGAAGATACTAAATAAAAATTTCAAATATACATATATATGACAGCAAAAAAGGATATGAAATAAATAAAAATTTATGCAACATAGACTGATAATCCAAATACATTATTAGTTAGATATGATCTTCAAACATTATATGTTCTTTCTCATTTTCTTTTCATATAATATTTTTGAAATATTGTATTAACAAATAAAACAAAGTTACATATTATAGTTGAGAAACTGTCCTCAAAATTTTGTGATTTATAAACTCCTTGGTTTTATTAATTTGATAAATATCATATGCTTGTTGATTGTATCACTTACATTTTCTAACAAAGCTTCCCATAGAAAAGAAATATACTTACATTTGAAATCCAAAAACAAGTAAAAGAGTTCACATTTTTAAGATCAGATTTTTCTGTTTCTTTTTTATTATATCCCATACTTATTTTTATTATATTTTTATAAGCACAATGATAGAATTTAACACCAATACATATGTAATATTCTTCCCAAACAAATGACTATGAATTAAATCAAGCATCTAATTTAGAGAAATCATAAGGTTGGCAGAGAAACTATCGATATGACAAATGTGCAAAATCCTACCACATTCATGACCATGTTTCTCATTTAATAGTGCACACATATGTGTAAAAACATCCCCCACACACATATACACAATACACATTTTCTACAATACAATATATACTTTGCTATAATAAAACTGCAGTGATATGTGGAATGTTTGTGATTTGTGTGATTTGAGAGAAACAAATATCATCTTTGAGGCAGTTGGAGAATTTGTAATATGTACCAGATATTGAATGATATTAATGATTTATTATCCATTTATTTAAGTATAGTAATGATAAAATTTACTTAAAAATTAATATTTGTTATCAGTAGAATAGGTACAAAGATATATTGAGAACATAACAAAATTTGTCTTAACAAATTTCCAACCAAACAAGCTGTATTGTGTTGTGTGTTGATAAATTTTAAAAATATGAAATGTAAAGCCTGAGATTTAGCTCAGTAGTGCTGCACCTACCTAGCCAGAACAATGTGCCGAGTTTAATCCCCAGCACCAGGGGAAGAAAAAGAAAAAGGAAAAGAGAAAAGGAGCATATGTCTAACATACTCAATAGATTGAAAATGAACTATGTGTTATCTCTTCCTCTTGAATCGATCCCTTCACAAGGATGTATGAAATGTAAAGCCTGAGATTTAGCTCAGTAGTGCTGCACCTACCTAGCCAGAACAATGTGCCGAGTTTAATCCCCAGCACCAGGGGAAGAAAAAGAAAAAGGAAAAGAGAAAAGGAGCATATGTCTAACATACTCAATAGATTGAAAATGAACTATGTGTTATCTCTTCCTCTTGAATCGATCCCTTCACAAGGATGTAGTGGCCTTCTTTGTTTCTTTTAATCAGTTTAGGTTTGAAATTTACTTTGTCTGTGAATAAGATTGCTACCCCTGCTTTTTTCTGGGCTCCTGTTGCATGAAGTTTTCTGTCCTTTCACTTTCAGTCTATGGGCTTCTTTTTGTAGTAGGTGTGTCTTGTATACAACATATTATTGGATTTTGCTTCTTAATCCATTCTGCCAGTGTATTTCTCTTGATTGGTGAATTGAGGCTATTGATATTGATAGTTATAACTGATATGTACTAACTTATGATTGTCGTGTTCTTTTCTCCTTCTCCTTTTAGTTTCTTACCTTGCCTGTTTGATTTGCTCTGTTGGGCCTCATTTTGTTGTTACCTTCATTGTCTTTTTCTAGGATATTGTTTAGAATTCCTTGTAGTGCTGGTTTGGTATTCATGAAGTTTCTCAGGTGCTCTTTGTCATGGAAGTATTTTATTTCCCCATCCATTTTGAAAGAAAGTTTTGCAGGATACATCAGTCTAGGTTGGAGGTTGTTTTCTTTTAGTACTTGAAATGTCTCATTCCAGGCTCTCCTTAACCTAAGGGTTAATATTGAAAAGTCTGCTGTGATTCTGATGGGCTTTCCTTTGCATGAGATTTGTTTCTTATCTCTTACTGCTTGTAGTATTTTGTTCTTCTGTTGGGTTTCTGGGATCTTGATTATTATGTCTAGGTATAGATTTTTTTTGATTGTAGCTAGTTGGGGCCCTATATGCCTCACTTATCTGTATATCAGATTCTTTCCCTCTGTTTGGGAAGTTTTCTACAATTAATTCTGTGAACAGCTTTTTAAAATCATTTGCATTTTCTCCTGCTACTTCTTGAATTCTTATCAGTCTTATGCTATTCTTCTTTGCATTGTCTAAGAGTTGTTGGATCAATTTCTCATGATCCCTTACTGTATTTAAGAGACCTCTCTTTTCATGGTCCCTGACTGCAATTTTGTCTTCTATGTCTGAGATTCTATCTTTGAATTCTTTTATTCTGTTGCTGACACTCTCAATGGAGTTTTTAATCTCCTGGATATCTTCTCGAATCTGCCCTATGGATTCCATTTCTTTCTTATATTGGGCATTTATTGTTTCCAATTCTTTCTTATGCTGGGCATTCATGGCTTCTATCATGGTCCTGAGCTCATCTATCTTCCTCTCAGTTTCTGTTCTAGAGTCACGAATTATAACTTTCATTTTGATTGTCATCTCTATGATTATCTGGGAAATTACTTCTGTTTTAAATTTCTCTAGAGCCTGATTAATCAGTTTTGTTACTTCCTGTGCTTTAAGTTCAGGATGTCCTGATGGTTCACTGTCAGACTTTTCATCCTCATTTGCCCCACTGTTTGCCATTGGTGAACTGGAACTCTGTCCCTGTATCTCGCTTAAGTGTTTTCTCACTTTTACTATTGTTGTTGGGTTGTCCTTAGTTTTACCTTTAGGTTATTACTTAAATCTTCCTGATATAGTTGGGTTTCAGCCCATGGGTCTCTAATGACTCATAGACAATCTCATTTTCATAATACCAAAGAGAACAGCTCGTTGAATCAATCACAATCCTTTATCCTAATTGATACAATCAGCACCACAATAGGATCAAGCACAACTTGAAAATTGACCACTTATGGTAGTCATTAATCTATCACCTTCAAACCATGTGAATTAAATTAAAATCAAGAAGCAGCCCAAAATATATTTGCAATGAATAAACTTTTCAATAAGGATATTTACCATTTAGGATGGGGGCTAAAGACAGAGTTAGGACAAGAATTACAGAAGGTTTCACATGAAGCCAGAAGACATAGAATGGCCACACAATCGTCAGGAAACTGTTAAATTCAAAAGGGACAAACAGAATAGAAGTATAATAACCCTTGACTGAGGTAGAATGACATAAGAAGAGAACATAAAGAAAAGAGAAAAAATAATAATAAAAGAAGAAATCCGAGTTAGGACAGGAGCAGAAACAAAAAGGGAGATGAGGGATAACATGGTGGAGCAAGAGACGGAGCTCGGGAAAGAGGACAGAAAAAAGAAAAGAATTTGCAGAGTGGAATGAAAAAAAGAAAGAAAAAAATGAGTTTGAAGGGCCTCTTCCAGACTATATCATAGTCATAATATACAACATTGCTACCGTGTGCAGAGCCGAGTCCCCTGATCTCAGCTAGCTGGTGGCAGAACCCCATGGCGCAGACTGAGCTCAGGCTGCCAGGCCCAGATTGAGTTCCCCGACCTCCTGAAGGGTTGAACTGCACTCAGTTCTACTACAGGTTTCCCCCGCCCCTTCTTTAAAGATGCTCGAAGTTGGGAAGGCTGGAAAATACCCTTTACGACCACCTCTGCCTCTACAGAGCGGGTCTAGAGGCTGGCACAGTCAGGAGGTCTGAAGGCGTGAGGGGGGACTGGGGGGCTCGGGGCGCCTGCGCAGCTACTGTCCTGGCCTGAAGATGTGGCAGTGGTGCGGGAGGGGAGGGCACGCATTTACTGTTGTATACATATAATTTCATACATATGTAAAAGGAACAGGGATAGTGCCCAGAAAGTCTGCTGGGCCTTCATGCTTATTTTTCTACATTTGCACTGTCTAAACACTGCAGCGCTTTCTCTCAATTCCTGCCAAATGTAAGGATTATGTGGTGTTCCTTGTTTTCCTTATCATTTAATTATTTTTTGGAGAGCTTCAGCAGTAGATAACCAATAGGAGCTTGGTTTCTAATTATATCCATTTAAAAAATTTAAAAGTTCATAAAACTTCAAGTACATCAAAGTGGAATAATGGACAATATATTTGTTATAATTCTACTTTTTAAACAACTTTTTAGTTTGCTATACTCACAGTATATAACAAATCTATTTAAGTTTTAGGTATTTGGTTCTACTCAGGCCTTAAATTCCACCAAATCCTATCTGGTAATTATTCCTAGGATGAATTAAAAATAGAATGTTAATTTTCCCCCCTCTAATTTCACAAAGAAAGCAAATATAAAATCACATACTACAACATCTATGTCATCTTATTTTGGATTCAGATATAATGACGATAAAAACTAGCTACCCAAAACAGTTAATTCTTTTTATTTTGTTTTGTTTTTTTGCTTTTTCTGGTATTGGGGATTGAACTCAGGACGTTGTACTTGGAAGGTAGGTACAGTGCCACTGAGCTAAATTCCTGCTCCCCAAAACAGTTAATTCTTAATGATCCAGCTTTATAATGATGTTTTAAAATTACCTTTAAAAGGCATTTTCTTATAGGTTTAAATCTGTGAAACATGTCAAAATATTTACTTTTTCCATAGTTGAAGATTAATTGGTCTTGAAATGTGCCCAAGGTAATAATCCATAAAAGATCGTCCCTTCCAGAAAATATATCACTCTAATATATGCTCTGAATTACCCTCTACTGTGTATCAAAACGATTGTGAGATTAGGGCAGAGTGGAGTACAGTAAATGACAGTATCACAGGTCCCCAGTGTAGTGACCCAGGAGCTGACAGACAGCTTCTTCCTACAGTATAAAGACAAACTGTTAAACTGTGACAATTCAAGTATACGAGACTAAAATATTTACTTCTATATCTTAAAAGCTTTGGCTTTGTCCTTCATATTCTTAACACTTGAAATTGAGGACAGGTGAGAAATCAAAATGTAGCTCACCGCTAGGTAGTCCCCCCTGCAGATGTGGCTGTCATTTAGTGTGGTTCTAGCGTGGACAGGAGGACCGATCTGCCTGGTCAGACAGGGCCGTCAGTCCAGGAGGGAGCTGTGGCCAGGGAGGCCGGTGCTGGCTGCGCTGCGGGTCAGGTCACGACTGAGATGCATCACCGGCCTGTGAACTTGACTGCCCTGATCTGCTTACTGGAAGATCTGAGTGAAAAATCTATGGTTTTGTTTCACCTAAAATTCTGTCTTTCTCTATTGAACCAAGTTTGCCCTTTGAAAGAATTGTCACAAAAATTCCTATCATTATGTTTATCTCTATGGCAAAATTAAGATGAGCTGCTGAATAATTAAGAACTGGTTGTGCATTTACAGCTATCTTTTCTTGTCTGTTTTGTGTATCAGCAGAATACTTGCAATGAAAATATTCACTTATTCATAGGCAAGGGCAAATAAAAAATAGTTAGACATTAGTTTTTATTCATCAAAATGCAAAGAGTAGAGATCATGGGCATAATATAACACTAGCAATGTGAACAAAAAATTGTAATATGTATACATTTATGTAAAATATCAAGATATTGGTGTCTAAAATGTTACTAAACTAGTTCAAAAAAGTTAGGTGTTAACTGAAACAGTGTAATAATTCATAGCATGAACCAACAATATTCAACACTCATGGGTTACTTATAATTAACAATACATTAGAATACAATATAGGCACTAAATGATGATTGGACATTTACAATAATTAGCCAGCTCCAAAATGATATTGTCAACATATTATTTAGTTTAACATAAAAAGATAAAACACACAGTCAGATATTAATGTGACATTTATCTCATGCTTGTGAACACACAAATGCCTGATCAAAGATAGACCACATCTCTTTGGATTCTGTAATTTTGTGTGATTTCAAATTTCTTTTATTTCTCTGAATTGTTCTAAGTATTATTACATTAAAATATTTGAAAATAAATGCATAACTAGGTTTTTGCTTCCAGGTTTTAATCCTGTTTCTTTATAAGGGGCCGTGCTGTTCATGATGGAGTGGAGGCCGTGCTCCCAGGCCCCTCATGCTGTGATGTCTTGGTTTTTCTTTTTTTTCTTTTTTAAATTTTTTTCCTCATTGAGCTAATTGGTACATTTTAGGTAGACAGTACAGTTACATTCATCACTGGGATCTTGTACCTCTGCATGACAGGTCTTGGTTCTCATTTTTTCCCCTTGTCCCCCCTCCCTTCTAAATTTTTTTCCTCATTGAGCTAATTGGTACATTTTAGGTAGACAGTACAGTTACATTCATCACTGGGATCTTGTACCTCTGCATGACAGGTCTTGGTTCTCATTTTTTCCCCTTGTCCCTGCCCTCCCTTCCCCGGATGTCTTGGTTTTTCACAGTGATGGAAGCAAACGTAACTTTCTTAGGATTCTACTATGGGCTCAATGCATTTTTTTTTCCTTTATAATGAAAAGTAACACCCAAGGTCTTAAGGTATTTTCTTTTCGGTATCAGGAATCAAACTTGGGTCCTTGTGCTTGCAAGGCAGGTGGCAAAAGCACTGAGCTAAATCCCCAGCCTTAAGGTATTTTCTTTAAACATAGCACTTTAATGGAAGTTTAGAATTAAATTAATATACTTTCTCTATTTGATGATTTTATCTTCTATTTCAGCACTCCTCTTGGTCCTAAAGGTGTTAAAATTTTCTTGAAATAACTAAGAAGTGATAATGGCCACTCCTTTTAGAAATCTCTAAAAGCATTTCCAGAAGGTCATTTGTATGCTAATTTGTAATTCACAGAACGGAAGGCGGGGATAGAGAATTACATGGATATATTATTTTGAGAAATGTCTTAAACAACTAAAAAGCAGCCAGAGATATAGAGCATTTTTACATGTTTAATCCTCAAAAGTGGCATAAATCTAAGAAGGAACACATGGGGGTCTCCAAACTTGGCTGAAAACTAGTGTTACATAAAAATGATTTGAGAAATTTTGCTATGTGAGATGTGTCATGTACCTGAGGGCAGCGGGCATGCACAGGCTCTGAAGATGAATGTATGTCAGCGTGCTTTAGTCTTGACCCAGTGCCACTTGGCCTGAGGTATTTCTTTGTGACGGGAGCTGTGGAATGCCGTGTCAGGTGTTTGGTGGCCTCCCTGGCTCCTGGATCCGCAGCACCAGTAGCATGCTTCCACCTTGACCCCCGAAAGGGTCTCCAGACAGCCGAGAAGGAAATTGATTTGGTTTGATCCATATGCACTGTAGATGGAGGTTAGTGTAGTGGAGTCCTCTGAGCTACTGGGAGCAGGAAAAACATCCAGTCCAGACTCATCTGTGGGAGACCTTCAAATGTGGGTCATGGGGATCCTGTGATCTAAGACTGAACGGTGGGGGTGGTAACAGGACCTCAGCTGACTGAGCTATAAGCCAGGACAAGGTTACAGTATTTGGGAGACCCTTGCAAACCATAAAGTCAGACCTAAGAGACAGAAAAACCATCGAGTCATCCTAAAATAATGCACTGGTTTAAATTCTAAGGAAATTAATATTGAAGCCCAAGAATGATCTTTCCTGAATCAAGGTTCTCTTCTCTGTGCTAGCAAGTGAAGGATGATTTGGGCTTAATTTAATAAATACAAGCTCGAATTCTGAATGGAACAGGAATCTTTAAGGATGATCATTTTCATGGGTCGAGAAGAGGCACATCCTCCAGATAGCCCCAAGGACATGTAAGTATTTCCAGGAATATGTGTGTAATTTGACATTCACTTTCCGTATTACAGTAAGATGTATTTGTGTTCAGAATTAGGTAAAATGATCTAATGCTTTTCTGACATAAATTAAAACTGCAAAGACCCTTTGCTGGTCAGCAAAAACCTTCAGTGGGGATGGGGAAGGGAGAGAAAATAATTCCACTAGAAGAGTTTTCACTGGAAACTATAGAAATATAAGATTTTTAATGTTGGCTTTAGGGAACCCAAATTCTTAAAAAGTATTGTAAACTCCACTTCCAAGAAAATTCAGTAGGTGTCCTTTCTCCCGTTTTGCTAAATGTAACATATGCATGAAGACTCTTAACAGTGAAGAGAAGAGGCCAGGTCAGTTAGGAAAATGACAGAACAAGAAGCTGGTGAATTCATGCTTTTCTTTTTGTTTTATAACCTAGCCTGGATCCTGGATAAAACAGCAACTCTGAAATCCCAAAGAACATAGAGCAAAGCAAACAAAACCAAACCACAAAAGAGCCTGCTGCTTCTAGCCAGAGGCCCAGGAGGAGAGCAGTTTAGCAACACAGAGGTGTTTAGACAATACGTGTCCTGTTCCAGCCAAACATGACAAACACAGCATGGCCCTCTTTCCCAACCCAGTGGCAAATGCCTTGTGGGCAGCCTTAGACTTCTACCTTCAGGGGGGCATAACAAGGTACCCCGACACCACCGAGGTGGTGCTACACAAGAAGATCACATCAGGGGCAAGTGCGGATGGTTTGACAGCTGACACTGAACTCGCCACCTCCCAAAACACACCGTGTTGGTGGAGAGGGTATGGGAGCCCTGGCCTCACCCCCTTTAGCAGTGTAAGGGATCCCGTGGCGTGCCCTTTCCGTAGGAATAGATACTGGTTCACAGTCTTCTACTTCCTCCGTACTTCACTTTGTGTAGTTGTACTGTTCAGTTTTCATGTTCCCCGATTCTTTCCTGCCTTCACTGCTTTGCTGCTGAATTCACTCACTTAAGCTTCTCATTTTGGTTGTTATGTTTTCAGTTCTAAATTTCCATTTGGTTCTTTGTTATATTTTCTGTTTCTTGGCTGAGACTTTCTGTGTTTTCAGCATGTTTGGAATTACTCATCAAACCATTTTTATGATCCTGTGTTTTCCTTTGTCAAATTCTTCTCGCATCTCTTCTCAGTCAGGGTGGGTACTGAGGAATGTGGACCTCCAGCTTGAGATTTTCTGGTTCTTCATGTGAATGAGGGATTTGTGATGGAAACCTGGGCATCTGTATGATGCTGCAAGATTATGGAGCTCCATTCTGCATTCTGTCATTCAGTGCCTCTGGGTGGGCACTGGGAATTTTTAATTATGTTTTAAAGGTCTTTCTGCAGGCTAGAATGCTCAACCAGATTTGGAACCATGATGTCCACACTCTTTGGGCCTTTACAGAGCTCAGTAAATGAGAATGGGCACACGTTACTTTCTGATAGGAGTGGCCAGTAACCATTTTACTTATGAGGAGTGATCAACAAATGAATTGACAAATAAATTTTTAAATTAAAACAAACTATTACAGCAAAAGACACATTGCCATTAGCCTCCCCCCACATACTCGCACTTGGTTTAAACATACTTATCCTACAGTTCTTGCCACCTTCGGAAGCAGTTTTTGTGAGTATCCTTAGTTGCACTGTGGTGGCTGCCTCGATGTCCTGAATTGATTCAAAATATTTACCTTTCCATGGTCATTTTAACTTGTGGGTGGGTCCAGAGTTGCAAGGGGAAGTAGCAAGTTGCGAGGCACCAGATTCTGTGAATCAGGTGGAAGAGGACGCGCTGTCAGCCTTTCTGTTGGACAGCGGTCAGCGGCAGCAGCCCAGTAGGTTTGACCACACCTCATAAAGACACTCGTGCAGGAGGACTCGACAAGTGGTAAGAACGGTGGGATGAGCGTGCTCAGCAAGGAGGAGGACCTGAGGGGCACTAATGGCACCGTGTCTTTCACTAGGACGCTGTACAAAAAATGCAAACATTCACCGTATACATCAAGCACACCTTGTATAAGTCCAGCTGTCTAGGTCAGAATCAAGTCTGACAGGTACGTACATCCCTAGGAGCTGCCCCTTATAGCAAGTGCTCCAGGACGGCTGTGGCCCAGGATTGAGTCATTTCTGAGTGGCTCAGGCTGCAAGCGAGGAGGGAGTGGGTCCGGTGAGTCTCCCTGTCCTTCCTTGGCTGCTGTGCTGATATCTCCATTGGGGCCCCTGGCTGTGCTGTGTGGGATGAATGCGGGTGGATGACAGCACACTCACACTCACACACTCACACTCACACTCACTCACACTCACACACACTCACACTCACACACTCACACTCACACTCACTCACACTCACACAACACACTCACACACACTCACACTCACACACACGCTCACACACACTCACACTCACACACACACACACTCTCACAGTACATGTGAGTATATGTGTTTGGAAAAACTGCTGCAAGAAGGAAAAAGGTCTCTGGGGTCTTCTTTTGTTTCCACGCTGACCCTCAGAGAATAAGGCCTGGTCTCAGGCTGCCGCACGTCCCCACACCTCTGGCTTCTGTGTCCCAGCTCTGAGCCATAAACTCCAGCTGTCACTTAGGAAACGTCAGTCACCGCCTGCTTCTGTGTTGCACATTAAGAACAGGTATAATGAGAGGCTGGGGATTTAGCTCAGCGGTTCGGTGGCCTGCCTTGCAAGTGCAAGGACCCGAGTTCGATCCGCG
>NW_022900919.1:2315243-2344145 GCF_012274545.1 Fukomys damarensis
CAAAAAAAAAAAAAAAAAAAAAAAAAAAAAAGAACAGGTATAATGAAATGCCTTTTGAGGTTAATTGCGTGACTCCTCATAACTGAACATACGATAGGGGTGGTAGCTGCTGCGTGCGTGTTCCCACTTACTGTGTTCACCTCAGGTTTCTATCCCGTTTGTTCACTCAGCCCAAAGCCACAGAGGTCTTTCTCTGAGGACAAATAAACCTGCTTCTCAGGAGACTCTGAAAGGCACTGTGGCATTAATGAACACCATTATCATGCAAAGGTTTCTTATGAACCTAAGATGCTCTTTAAAATGCAGATTCTGATAAACACTCAGAATTCAAAATGGAAACAGAAGCTCAGTATTGAAATTTTAACATAATGTCTCACCTGCACACTTTGCAATTGCATTTTCAGAGTTTAGTTGGTTTTTAGGGACATTTATTCTTCCACATATTTCTACTGTAAGTGTTTTCATTTTCTCAAGGAATGTAACCGAAATTCTGTTAAAATTCTGTTATATTTATAGAGTAATTTAAGAAGAAATAGCATCCTTATCATGTGGAGTTAAAGCTCGGACTTACATTGTTCTTGTTCCTGATAGAGCAGTCCACCTCTGAATGTGCAGATTCGCATCAGAGAAATAAAGTTCAATTTTTCCAGTAAATACACTGATAGCCAGGCATCTTGGCACATACTTGTAACCTCAGCAATCAGGAGGCCGAGACAGGAGGATCACAAGTTCACACCCAGACTGGGCAAGTTGGTGATGTATTTGTAGGTAAATGCTATTCCATATAAGGGACTTACGTACGTGTTGCCAGCCTTTATAGCCACAGGGGGTCTTGGACTCACTTCCACTGAGGGTTGACTCTGTTTGCATGACTCTTCCCCTCTCCAGGAACCTCAGCTGTGTGCACACTGCTATCCTAGAGAGATGGATGTCGGAGGGCAGATGAGGGCCATGTTCTGTGCAGCAGCTTACTCTGGAGCTCAGGGGCCTTGTTATAAGAGCACAGGTACTTGAAAAAGATGAAATTTCCCTTCCTTCCCAAATCACTGAATGGCATGACCACCGCCATCATCCCGGGCAGCATGGGTGGCAGTCATTACCACGCAAGAGCAGCTGACATTCCCCGGGGGCATCAGGTCCCAGGCTGGGTGTATTCCTTTCTCCATCCCAAGAGACTTGGGGGTTGAACACCATTCTATTCTCCAAGAGAAAACAGAACTGGAGAACGGTGCCAAGGTCACTGGTGACCACGTGAGGGAACGGAGGACACAGCCTCGGAACCAAGGTAGTCTGGCCGTGAAGCCAGGTCTCACCACTTTCGCCAAGCTCGGACTTGGTTTGCGAGGTGGCACAACATAGTTGGGGACAGCCGAGCAGCCCAGTGCCACGGCAGTGCAGGCACCGAGGCTGGGGACTGAGAGGCCTAGGAAGACCTCAGCACTGTGGCTTTGTGGGAAGGCAGCAGCAGAAGGGGAACTTGGGCAGAGCCTTTATCATGGTTTTTGTGAGAAACAGTGGGAAAGGCCGGTCAAACAGCTTAGGATTGAGGAGTCTGGGAGACTTAGTTGGCATGGAGGGCCAGAGATGTCTCTGGTCCTGTGATACTGGACCTGGCTTGATCAGGGCAAGGGGTTAATGGCTGTGACCAAGTGCTGAGCAGGACAAGAGGAGGAGGTGGCTGGTGTGGCTCTGGGTTTGGTTTGCACGTGAAAGGTAAGCTTGCCAGTGAGAGGTTTACCCTCAGCCCTGCAAGGGGAGGCCCCTCCTGCAGCCAGGCCAGAAGTCAACGCATCTGAAAGGGAAGTGAAAGGCCAGGCTAAGGAGGGAAGTGCTGCACAGGGCTGTGCTGAGAGGCTGGCAGAGGGCCCGACGGGAGTCAGGCAGGGGACACTCGCCTGGACACCGGAGGGTGGGCGGGCTGGCCTTTCCCGGGACATGAACCCTTCGTGGGCTACCGCCTGCCCTGGCGCAGCTCCCGAGCACCCGGTACACACCGCTGCCACCTCTGCGAATCCCTGTGGAGCGGCCACGTTAGCTTTTTAGAGGCTTTCTATTACCCTTAGGCGAACTCTTTGAAAACTTTCTATTTCAGGAGTGTAGCCCTACAGTAGGAAAATATGGTGTGATTTTTTTTTTTTATAAATGATAAATCTTGTGTCAAAGCCACTCTTAGAATACACTTTAAAAGAAAAAATGAATCACATTGAACACATGGTCTCAACTCAAATGCCTTTCCAGAAACAGCCCAGTGGGCCTGGGGCTGCCAGAGCGGAGGGCTGGTGTTCAGCCTCCCTCTGTATGGAGGGGACTGAGGCCAGTGGCAGATCCCAGAGCCCCTCCCGGCCCCAGCACCTCGGTTTCCGCCTCTCTGGCCCCGGCACCTGGATGAGTCACATCTGCCTGCACACAGTAGGTGGTGCTGAGGATCCCAGTGGCGGGGAGGAGGATGTCCGGTCCAGAAGTCGGGTCGGAGCCGCGCGCGGTGCCCTTGTTCTCTGCCTGACTCACCGGGTCAGCACTTGACCCCAGCATGCAGCTGTGCGCAGCCCCTGTGCTCCTGCTGAGAGCTCCCTCCCCTGCCCTTGGCCGTGCTTACCCTGCACGTCTGCAGGCACCCAGTTAAGGCCCCCAGTGCCGGCTCTCCCGCCCACTCCGAGGCCTCCTGGCTCCTCGGAGTCCTGCTGCTCCAGGGTGGCTTCTTCCTCTGTTTCCGGCCCCTCAGTGCGGGTGGTGGACCCCCCTTCCCTCACTACAGCCCATTTCCCTGGCGCAGTACCCACTGGCACCCACACCTCCTCCTCGGAGAAGACTCACCCAGGTGCTGCCATGGAGCCCCTTACAACACACCCCAGACACACGGTCTGTTGTCCTCGGCACTCTCCGAAGCAGCTCTGGAAGTCTTCTTGTCTACAAGGAAAGGCAGGCTGAAAAGAACAGTACAGTGTATCCTCAGCCTTATTCAATGGGCCTTCAACCATGCGACTTCTGCAAAGTCAAAATGACCATGACAGGCAAGCGTTTTGAATCAAGTCAGGACACTGAAGTAGCTGTGTTACTGCAGCTGAAGACATTCGTGGGAGAGAACGTGCAAAATGCTTAAGGAAGTGGCGGGAACAAGTGGGGAGCGTGTGTGAGGTGAGGTGAGGTGGGGTAATCCGAAGGAGAGCAATAGCAACGTGTCTTTTGCTGCAATGATACTTTAAAAATGCAAGCATTCACAGCATTTTTTGATCACTTCCCACAGGTGCATCTTTCAGGTGCAGGAACACGGATGCCACCACCCAACTCGGTCCCAAGGGAAAGTGTCTGTCTGGCTCGCTTTAGGAAGTCGCCCTTGGACTGGGGTGTAGCTCTGTGTAGAGCACTTGCTTGGCACATGTGAGGTGCTGCGTTCCATCCCTCGCTTTGCAGAAAAACAGAAAGTAACGATGAACCCTCAGTTCTTGGTGCAAAGAATGCTTGTTCTGTTCTGTCTGGCCCTGCTCTGTTGAGATGCGAAGAAAAGCATCCTGAGCCTCCAGTCTCCACGAGAGGGGGAGGTGGAGTAGAGCAGGCTGTGTCATGGTCTGTGCCTGCTGCTTGGGACTAGGTGCTTGCCCCTCTGGCCCTCTGCTTGCCCAGGCTTGAGTGATGAGATGCTCTGAATGCTTGGTTGATGGCTGTTCCATTGGTCCCCAGTGCTTCCGCACTGCAGAGAGCTAAAGCCAAGCTACCTTTGTGTTGCCAACAAAATGCTGGTGAAATGTGGACATTTTGCAAGGATATTGGTTTTATGCATCGTAACAATGACTTGAAAGATATTAGTTTTTCCCTAGATTCTAGAGTACTTCAAATAGAATTTCATCAAACCAGTTTCAATGCTGTGTTACTGCAGCTTGTATACACAGCTGACTTTATAATTAAACCTGGGAGGCTTATGTGTGGGATAAGTCCTAAAACCAGTATTATACATTGCCTTGGCTTCTGGTAAACTGGAGAGGAGCTCAAAGCCTGTCAGGCACAGTCCTGTCATCCCGAGTTGTGACCTTTATTGCTGTCCACCCACAGGTTCTTTCAGACAAGCTGAGCCTATTTGCCTGTAGAGCCACAGTCCGCTCACCCACTTCCCACCACATGAGCCCTGGTGTTCGCTCTGTCCCCAATGGTAACCCCCGTGTCCTGCCTGGGCCAGTGCCCCACTCCCCAGGCATACGTGGCTGATGATCTGAGCTGTGTTCCGCCTCCCTGTGGTGCATGGGTGGGAGTCCTGTCCACACCACAAGGAGGGGGGCGGTGGCCCACACAACTGACCAAATGGACAGGCAGGCCTGCCACTCCGCCGCTGGTCAGCTTCTCGACCGACCTGTGCTGTCTCACTGGACGTGCGACATGGTGAGGTCTGCCGGAGGTGAGTCCCTGCCTGCTGCCGGACTTGTGCGTGGCATGGGCACTGTGCTGCAGCCTGTCAGGTGCTCAGAGGTTGTTAGTGACTCTCCTCAGTGTGGTGTGCAGGCAGGCCGTCCAAGGTGGGCCACAGTCGGAGGTGACCACCCATGGCAGCAGTAGCATCTGCGGCGGACTGCACATTTGCCTCTCTCTCAATTTTTATCCTGAAACCCACCCCAAAGTGAGGGATTATGCACAGGGGCCCCTGGGAGGGGGACTGGGCCCCAAGCAGGGTCAGGGCCTGAGAGAATTTCTAGAAAGCTCCCAAACGCTTCCACCTGTGAGGACAGGGAGGAGGGCTGTCCCGTGAACCGGAAGCCAGCCCCTTCCTCACGGTCTTGGAAACCCACTCCCCACCCAGCCCCAGCTCACCTGATACACAGCACTTGTCACAGTAGCCCAGGAGACCAAGACAGCACCCTTGCTGGCTCTTGAGCCCTGCTCACCAAGTACTGGCTAAAGGTCAAGCCTGGCGACTTGGCTTAGGCAACATATGGATTCCCTCAGGGGAGCCCTCGTGGCCTTTGGGAAGTGTGCAGAAAGGTGGCGACCAGGGCCCCGGGTCGTAGTTGCTCAGGTGGGAGTGTGGGCCCTGTCTCATGCTGCTGCCTCCCTTGTGGCCACTCTGGTCCTCCTGACCTCCATGGGGATGGCCAGGCATGTTCACAGGCACTGGAGATGAACAGGGTGCATGTAAACAAGTGGACTGACACTAAGTTCCACAGTGTAACCCACCCAGAAAGCCAAAATACATTACAAGAATTTATGCAACAAAGGTGATAGAAAGTGACTGGTTGGCTTTTGCAACTCTTCAACAGATCCAAGTTGGCATTAAGACCTGCTAACATACTCCAACTGACCATCTATGTTTACTTTTTAAACAAAAAGCCAGGCTTTTCCAGTGTGACTGCCGTGTTATATTTCCTTCTCCAAATACAAGTGATCCTGTCCCTCCACTTCACCGTGAGCACCTGAAGCTCATTTTTGCCATTCTAAAAGCTGTGTGCCATGGGGTTCTTACTTGTATCCTGCAGGAAGGGTTCCCAGCAGGCCTGGTTGGGTCACATGACCACCCTGGACACAATTCAGTTTCCGTGTTGGTTACACATGAGCCCTTCTCTTCCCAGAGGAACATGGGACTTTGATTCCCAGAGTCACACTCCGGGACCCAGTCAATGGATCCATGAATTTAACAAACAAGACAAAACAAATACAAAACACTTGTTTTTAACCATACCTAGTTGATAGCATTCTGCATAGAGTGTGTTTTAGGGGCTTCACTCTGATGGGATGAGCTGAGCAATACATAAGACAGGGTAGGTAGTGAGACCTAGGGTGCATGACAGTGAGAGGTACAGGGAGTTGTGGAGCTGTGAGGTGCCAAGGACTTCGTCCTTTTCTGCCATAGTCTACTCAGTGGGACAAAATAGAGAACAGAACAGAGTCTTGTCATTTAATAAGGGCACTGTCCACAGGGGACCTTCCTAATGATGGACTGAATATGTATATTGAGTCTCAAGATGTGGATCATTCATCCAGGCACATTTTCCAACAGATTCCTACATGTGTGAATTATACTGACCACCAGTATTCTCACCGGCTTAAAATGACCTTGTTCTTCTAAATCTTTTAGCTGCTTTGCAGCTGCAGCCAACAGTGACAAATTACTGTGGAATGACCAATAGTTGACCTGCTTTTATTGCTTTTTCTGTTTTGTTGTCCGGTTTTCCTCATCAGAAAATCGCATTACTGACTGTTAAAAATTTAAGCCTCAGATTCTGGACAGGAATGTTTATTGGGTGGTTCATTTGTTTTAGTTATAAGTCTACTTGTCTTTATGGAAACAACCCATAAGCGGCTCTCTGACTCAACTTAGATGGTCAACCAGCCTGCTTGTCAATTCCACATCAGCCACTGAAATCGTGTTAGCACATGTGATTCACAGGATTCACAGCGGTAGTTATTTTAGCTTCCTAAGTGAATCCAGCTAAAATTCCTTGAGCCTCAAGGGGAAGAATTTTTTTTTTTAAACTGTGAATCAAGGAAAGCGGTTCCAGTTTTCAACAATAATTCTCTAGAGAAAATATGTTGGTTACAATCTTGAATTAGATTCATCAAATTCAGTGAGTGCTGGGAGAAGGGTTTAGTTGCACCTCTTTGAGAGTTTCTAGAATGTTCTCTGGGATTTCAATCCATACCCTTCAACTGAGTTCTCCAAAAGGAGAGAAACAGTTCCACTCCCTGGACATGTCCTATAGAAGAAACCTAAGTGATTCATGGGTACAATTAACTAATCAAGAGTGCACATATTCAGTTCAGGGCAAGAAAAGCCAGGAACTTGCCATCAGTATGGATGCGGTAAGTGTGTTTTGCTCTACATTGGATGCGTGGCTTGGGTGTTCAGTGACAGAGCAGGCCAAGCTGTTAAAACCTCCAATTCCTGTCTTGGAGCACTCTAAATACCCTCTTCTTTACCACCAACCATCGATTTTTCTCTTTTACTACATACGTACATTGAATAATGACTTAGGATTTAAAATGCATATTAGGCCCTGTTCCATTTTCTGACATGGAACCCCTAAAACCCTGTAAATCTGGGTACTGGGAGAGACTTATGCCTTCAAATTTGGTTTTTTGCCCCAGTAAATACCACAGACCTCCGAAGTCCCCGGGAATTTCTGGGTGATGGGAGCATATTTTGCTCTACTGAGGCAGCCCAGTAAAAGGCCCTGCCAAGCCTGGAACTGTGGGGCTTTCATCCCCAAGCTCCGGGGAGAGGAGCTGGGGCCAAGTGAATAGCTGATGATGCTGTACACTGTGCACTCTGCAAGACTCACTGCACTGCAGTGTCTGGGCCGCTGCAAACATCCTGAGCCAGGAAGAGCACAGTCAGCTGCGTGCGGACAGAGACTCCCACTCTCCAGGGCCCTCCGAACCTCGTGGCTCCTTGCTGCCAGCTCATTTGCGTGCATTTAGCAGTGTCCTTCACAACAAGCCGCTAGTGCTAAGTGTGTTTTGCTGAGTTCAGTGAGTCAACGTGGCACGGTATTCTGTGAGTGGATGTGTGGGTGTGTGGGGCCTCTCACCTCAGCCACACGAGTCAAGCTAGGGCCCCGCTTCTGGTGGCATCTGCAAGCGGCAGTTCTGCAGGCCGAACTTGGAGTCTGAAGATGTCATGAGGCAGATGATCTCAGAGTCAAGTTAAACCACAGGACACCCAGCCCGTGCTCCGTGCCTGGCGTGGGGGGCACTGCCACGCCTGGGGTGAGGGAAGTACTGAGAGTGCCGAGAGCATAAGAGGGAATAGGGCCCCGAGGGACTCCCACACCCACCGGGCTGCCCCTGGGTGCCTGCGCCCCGCGTCTCCGCCTGCCGAGTGGCCCTCACTCCACGCACACCTGGAGACGTGCGCGCCACGCCCACCTTCCTGCCGGGTTGGGGTTGGGTGCTCCATCCTCACACTTGCCGCTGCCTGTGTTCATGGGCGCACTTCCTTGTTCAGCCCTTCGAAGTCTCCGCTCTTCTCTCCCTCTGCTTTCTGAATGCACGCCGGCTTCTCCCTGGATGTTGTGCTCCCTCTCTGCTCTGCTGACCCTCAGCCTCACCGCTCGGAGTCCTGCCTTGCACAGCACCTACAAGTCTATTGACGTCTGACCTTTGCTCGACAGGGACACAACGGCATCTCTCTGCCCGCGGAAGCCGCCACGGAGAGAGGTCTGGAAACACATTCGCCCTCTGGTCTCCTCTATGCTGTGCCTCCCCCCACACGGCTTAAACACGGCAGCACCCTGGGCACCATGACCCCACATGTCCACGTGGCACACGGAGAGTTTACAGAAGTGTCCTCTCCTCTCCTCTGGTGAAGACAAGGAGTTGCCCATCAGTTGGACTGGGACTGTGCACCTTTCCCAGCTTTCAGGGCCTTCGGAGCTCACTTGTACAGCACCAGTCAGCCCTGAACCTCAAGATGCTCCTGTTGGTCAGGTTTCCTTGCTGCAGTCAGCACTGTGCCAGTGTTGCAGTTCCCTTTGTGAGGGTGGGTGGTGCCTGTGGTTCTGCTCGACATCAAAAGCTGGCATGGAGCCACTTCCACGGTGATGTGCGGCTGACATTCTAACTCCGACATCAGATTCCACAGGAGGGGTTCCTCTTGATTTCATCGGAGAGCAGCAGGGCGGGGTTGGCCCGAGCAGGGACTGCCCAAAGCGGGGCTGGGAGCTGTCCAAGGTGCCGACCCCAAGAGTTCTTGCTGCTTTGCAGGAACCGAGCTGAGCAGTGGATGTCAGGACCCGAGGTCTCTTCCTTGCTCTCAGCACTGACAGCAGCCTCCTTACAGGACTCACGAGGGGATGGTTCTGCGTTTCTGGTCATCCACACTCATCCTTCCCTCTGAAGTCAAGCGTTCCCACTGGACATGCATTTGACTTTGTGTAGGGGATGTAGTTTCTCGCTGCTCAGGAGGCTTGATTGCCTCCGCTGTGATTTTGTCAGAAGAGCCTTCCATGAGTGTAAGCCCAGCACTCCGTGAGACTGAGGCAGGAGGGTCACAGTCCAAGGCCAGTCTGGGCAGCTCACTGATTTAGCAAAAAAGCAAAACAAAACAACCTGTCTCAAAATTAAAAATAATTTTTAAAGGGCCTGGGGATACAGCTCAGTGCAAGGGCCCTGGGTTCAACCCTCATATGAACAAATAAAATAAACAAATAAAGAAGATATAACTTCATGCAGCAAAATTGTACTGCTAAGAGAATTATAAAGAGTCAGGTAAGACTTGGGCTCAAAACCCACTGTTTACAGTGGGCAGTTCACTGTTCACTTTTGCTATTTCTATCTTCATGACACGTATTTGTGGATGCAAGCACATGCTTGCACACACCCACACATTACACTAGCGACCATGAGCCTGGGCTGCTGCCCCTGCCACAGCCAGGCCTCCCCCGGGTCCCCTGTGGCACACTGTGCATCACCAGTGCCACCTTTTCTCCAGCAAAGGTAGCTGTGTTTGTGCATCCCAGGTGGAGGTGAGGACAGCCCCATTCTTAGGTCCCAGTTGAGTGTCTGCTTGTGGGGCTCCTCGTGGCTCCAAACTACTGCAGAAACCAGGATGTGGGCAAGACACAGGCAGCACTCACCAAGTATCTGGCTGAGTGGAGGGGCAGTTCCTAGGAGAGCAGAAGAATCCAGGCACCGACAAGGGTGAGGGTGCTGGGCTGGGAGGGCACCAAAAGACAGCACCAGCTGAACACAGACCGTGTTGGCTGGAGGTGACAAGAGGGGGAGCGACGAAGCCTGGAGGCCCAGGACCCTGCAAAGAGCTGTCCGGCAGAGGGCTGTGGCTGTTGGATCAGATCACTGTCATCCTGCCTGCTGACCCTCAGGGTCCCCACTGGCTGAAGCCAACTTGAAGCCAGAGCAGGAAAAGCCCCCGATGCAGTTGGAATGTCACCCAGCCGGCACCATCAGCAGGGAATAATGGGGTGACCGATGGGTAAAGCAGACAGTGCCCCTGAATCAGCGAAAGGAGCGGATCGCAGCGACAGGTTTCATTGCTGTTCAAATAACTGATGCGCATCCCTTTGTCTTGCGACCCGACTGTCAGAGCTCTGCCACACCTGTCCTCTGGGGAAGCTGTGCCGGGCCGAGCGCTGGAGACTCGCGTGACCAGTGGGCAGAGTCTGCACAGTGAATCTCCTTCTCTGGAGCTTGAGTGGTGGGAGGAAGCTGGCGCTGTCCTGGGGTAGTCCTTGTGCTCACCGCACGTCACAAGGCGGCCAAGAGGCAGCAGGGAACTTCTTATTCCTTCTTAGCATGCATCTGTCACCAAACAGGGCCAAAGGACTATGGGTTCGGGACACAAACCCAGCCAGGAGTCCCTCAGGCCAGCGAGGATGCAATAATTTTCACTCCCCTGAGTGCAAATGGGCCTGGTGCACCTTTTACCTGTCAATGGGGCCTTTTCACCTGTAATTGGTCCACCCCTTCTGACTTATAAAATGGACTACAGCCTATCCCCGTGAAGACTGTCACCTACCAAGGGGGACCAGCTTCCCTGCAGGAGACCTGCTGCCTTTCATCTGTGAACGGGATCCTCTCCTTCCCTAGATTTAGAAGTTTCCCAGATCTCCACTCCCAAGGGCGCCATAAGTACACCCAGCTTGACTATAGCATTTCCCTCTCTCTCCCTTTCAGAGGTCTGCATTCTAATTTTTTGAGAGTGCACTTTTAAGATTCTGCCTCTTAAATCCCTTTATGCCTCTTGCTGGCATGTCCTAAACATTCTTTGATTGTGACGGAAGCCTGTGAACTTGCAAGGGTGGTGTGAGTTGTCTCTGTTTGGGGGCCTCCTCAGACCCTGCCCACTGATGCCAGGGCAGTACACATCACTACGACTTGTAAATAAAATTTCCTCATAGTATCATATTCCAATTTGGTTACCTTATTACAGTAAATGCCTCTTGGGGGAATTTTAGCTACTTATTTCTAGTTTTAAATAAATAATATTTTAACAGCTATTAAAACATTTAGATTTTTTTAAGAGGATAGAGCTTCAGAAGTAAGGTTATGGGTTTCCAAATATTAAAATAACCATTATATTTACCTCATATTATGGTAGTTTATATGCAGTAAATAGACCACAGCATTTCCTCAGTACGGTTCCAACAAATACGCGCACATTGCCTTTGTCACCGTGGGGTTTCTTCCTAAGTTCTGGGTGTCCTGAGCAGGGAACAAGACGCACAGAAGAGATAGCAAGGATGTAGAGAAGGGCACATTCTACAGGACAGAGAAGGCCAGAGAGAGGGCTCACCACAGCCCCAAGGTACAGAAAGTGTCCCCCCTTTTTTTAACCAAGAACTCCGAGGCTGGCTTCCTTCTCATGCAGGTAGGCATGGGGACATCTGTCCTAGCAAAAGCCCACACGGTGCCCTGCGATGTATAAACCGCCCTGTGGGAAAACTCACTTGGCTTCCTACCAGATGTAAAGGAAGGACCAGGAGCAGTGTCTTTTGATACTGGCTGTTTAAATGTGCAAAGCAATAATGGACAAGAACATCTCCTGATTGTGAAGGGTTGACAGTGTTGCCTTCTGACTGGTCCGGAGCTCAGCACCGTGGCGCCATTTTGCTTCCTGCATTCTGTGAGCGTCCTCACCTTTCAGGAAACGCCTCCTTCACCTTGTCAGCCAGGGCCCTTGACACGCTCTGCCCAGCTAGTCGCCTGGTTTGCCCCAGGCCCAATCCTCTTCCTCACTGTGTCAGAGACTGAATGGGCTGAGACACAAGTGTGAGCAGTGACTCAGTGGTGTCTTCAGGACAGCAGAGCATCCCGGGGCTGGATCTGTGAAACAGAGTGAACTGCGGTGGAGGTGATCGGCTTCTCCAGGGAGAGTTTCAGGGCTGCGCAGTGGTTTCCGAGGAGCCCTCATGGTGTCCCGGGCCGATGTGCGAGGCACAAAGAAGGGTACAGAACCAAGGCACACTCTATTTGCAGAATAAAGTACAGAGTAAGTGCTTTTTCTAGCCCTATACTAATCTCTATGATAATGTCAGATAATGTAAATTTCAGAGCAAGGAAAATTACCAGGGATAAAAGTGCTCTTTGTATAATAATAAATTGGTAAATTTACAAGGAAAATATAACAATTCTAAGCAACAGAAGAGAAAAAATGAAGCAAGAATTGAAAGGATAATAGATAAGCCCAGAATTATAATTGTAGACTTCAATATCCTCGCTTAGTACTCAAAAGAGGAACTTGAAAAATCAATAAGCTTACAGAAAAACTGAATGGTGCCATCAGGAACATTTATAGAAAACACTACTTGGAAACAGCAGAGTACACGCTCCTTTCCTAAGCTCATAGAGCTCTCTTCAAGGTATTACAAATCCTGGGTCGCTAAAAACCCTCAAATATTTTTTTTTAAATTTTGAGAATAATTTTAATAATTTCCAGGGCCAAGAATGAAGATAGGATTTAAAACCTAAGGAATAGTGGCCTGGGGATTTAGCTCAGTGGTTCTGGTGCCTGTCTCACAAGCACAAGGGCCAGAGTTTGATCCCTGGTACCAATCAATCAATCAATCAACAAGATCCACGGAAGATTTCCTTTTTGTTTCTAGAGGCTGTGTCACTATTCATAAAAAGACTTAAGTTAGTCACTATTGCCTTTTCAACTCACAAAGCCATGACTTTGATATATGTAAATTTTTTGTTTTCTTTTTGAAAGTTAACAGTCTTTTTATTCTTTTACTTACTTAATATTACTACTACTTGGCACATTAGAGAAAGATATTTTTCACTGATGGATGAAACCAAAACTTTGTTGAAGCAGTGAATAGTTTTTAGTTCAGCAGGAGATGCTCAGATACCCAAGGATTCTTCTCATTTGTATTAAGAAGTCTGACATTCAAAATGGTCACAAAAATCCATACATTAAAAATTCTGAGCTAGTAAAATTTATGTACTTGGGAAACGCTAGTTTTTATTTGATAAAGCACATGAATGGGAAATAGTTTTGATACAAATGAGTTATAAGTGTAACTTAAAAGCAGACACTGTATGGTTAGTGGAGAATGCTTAAAATACTCAGCATACATCTTCTCGCTATACATTCTTGCATTAGAAAGCACACAAGTTCCTAGTCTTCTCTTTGACAACTGATTGCAGTTTGGACTCCCTCCCCAGCCAAACCAAATCCTTTTTTTCTCAATGACTACAGAAGTGTCCCTTCTCTTAAGGTATGTCTTGAAATACTTCCTTTTCAAATTTATAAATATGTATTCTAATATTTATTTCTAGTAATATAAAGAATACTTTTGTTGTTCAATGCATTTTAAAAAGTTTTGCACTAATGTTAGTATCAAAGCATATAGAGGAAGTCCTATGCATGTTCGTCTTAAAGTTCATTAAGTTCCATTGTTGTTTTTAAGAATAAACTGTATCTGATCATTCTAGGCAGCACACTTCTCAGCATCTCTAAAGTCAGGATGTGTCTACAGATGATCTCACCAGCTCTCCATCCAGGTGGCCTGTGGCTCACACAGCCAGCTACTCACTGCTCTCCTCCCAGCCCGCATAGTCCCTCTGGCCTGCATCCTCTCACCAGTGCCCTGGACTCCAAACTGAAGGCTTTTCAACCCAGCCAGAGTGCCACAGGCCAGGGTGGACAACTGCAGCATGGTTCGGCCCTGTGTCCGGTTACGGGCTCTCATCTGGACAGAGGACAGTAACAGACTGAGAACATACTGGGTCAGAGCAAACAGCGCCTCAGGACTTCAAAAGAGTGTCTTATAAATAGACAGCATCTTAAATTTGATGAAATACAATGAAAAGTTACAGCCCAAATCTATAGTTGTGCCCCAGGGTTAAGAATTACCTACAGGGAGGAGCTACACAGTGTACTTACAGTGCAAATCAACGTCTTCACCTTCCGTTAGTAAAAGAAAAACTCAAGACAAACACAAGAGTAATGATAGGCAGAAACCAATGAGTTTGAAATAGAAAAACAATATAAAATCATTATAAGCAGGCTCCTTAAAAAAGTAAATAAAACTAATACGCCTAAAGAAGAGAGAATGAGAAAAGCCACCTTATCAGCAGCATTGCTGCTGTCTCTTCACTGACAGTAAGGGGTAAACGAGGGCTCAGAAGTCACCCAGACACTAAGGGTGACAAACAAACACCAAAACTACGCTAGCACATAAGTTTGATAATTTTTGTGGAAATGACCAATTTTTTAAAAATCACAACCTACCAAAAAGAATTCATTTAAAAAAGTCAATAATCTGTCTAGGTTTATATGGTATGTGATCAGTTAACTGAATTAATAACTTAAGACCTTCTAAAGGGCAAAATCGCAGGTCTATGCAGCCTGATTGATAAAGTCTACCAAACACTTGATGAAAAATGGAACACATCTCAATTCACTTTGATATCAGAATAAGGAAAATACAATAAAGAACCCCTAGGCCGGGGTCTGGCTCGGTGGGAGAGCGCTTATTAGCATTGCTATTACTATTATTAGGTGTGAACTCCAGCACCACAGAAAAACAAAAATATTAATGACATTAAAAAATAAAACTACAGTCTTTGTATTAAGCATGAAAATGCATGACAAAAAAGACATCAAGTCCAGCAAGATGTAAAAAGTCTTAATACAGCATGAGTCAGGGTTGTGAATGTCAGGACTGCAAATTGATTCAGACTTTGAAAGTCAGCCAGGGAAAAATCCATGACATTAACAGAGCAGAAAGAAAGGCAACACTGTTGTGTTAATCGATGTATAACGGGTGTTTGATAATTTTTCCACCCATGCATGGTAAAAACTGTCAGCAAACTGATGAATGCATCTGCAAAACAAATAGAAATGTAAAACAAAGTGAAAGGAGCAAGCCGACCTCAGGTCTCAGCGCTGAGCCTGTACTTCGTGGTGCAGAGATGAGTGTCTGCTCCCCTCAGCCGATGATGTAGGCAACTTTGTCCGTCCCCACATCTCCTTACCAGTGCTCTTGCTTGGGTGGCACAGTGAGGAGAAGGAAGGAAGACAGGCAGGGCAGAAGAAAGAGCAACTTGCAGGTGACAGAACTGTGCACGTAGCAGACAACAGAGAGCTGGCCAAAAGCTCTTCGAACAAAAAAGGGAATTCACCAAATAATTGGAAACTGAAAAATTTAAATGTTATATGTAAGAGCTCAGTGTGAAAGTTACAGATGCAAACAAAGGAACTGAAAGGACTAAATAAGTTAGGAGATGGACACGGATGTCTCAGATGGAGAACAAAGCTATGGAATAAAGAGTCCAGACAGACAGCCACACAAATAGGCCGACTGATATTTGTTTATAAAGATTGAAAAGCAAATCAAAGGAGAAGGAATAGTTTATTCAGCAAACATTGAAACAACTATACATCCATATCCAAGAGCAGAGGAAGAAAAACCCCAGTGAACCTCAGCTTATGTCTCATGTTCCATATGACAGTGAGGTGAAAATGGAGCACATACTCCTGCGAAACGTGAAGGCGTAATTCCAGGGAGTAACTGCTTCGTCTTGGGTTGGAGAAGGTTATCAGGCATGATAAAGCACAATTTGTGAAAGTAGTATTGATGAGTGAGGCTTCAGAAAAATATTTGTTCAAACGAGAGTCAAAGGAACAAAAAGGTCAGTTATGACTTGGAAGGAAACACTGGCAAAGCACACATGTGAGCCATTAGAACGGATGAAAGTAGAAACTCTGATAATGCCAAGTGTTGTCGAGGATTTGTGGGAAATAAAACTCTCACATTCCCTATGGGTAGAAAGGTAAAATAGTTTAATTATTTAGGGAGATGGCCATTGCTTCAAAATGTAAACATCCAAGGGGCTAGGGATTCAGCTCAGTGGTGCTGCCACCTGCCTCACAAGCACAAGGTCCTGAGTTCAACCCCCAGTACAAAAAAGAAAAACAAAATCACAAAATGTAAATATTCACCTGCCATAGTATCTGTTTCACTCCTAGGCATTTATTTCTTTCTAATTTTTTTATTCATTAAATTTATTGGTAAATTTTAGGTATACAATATCTCAACATCCATCATTGGGAATTTGTACCTTTACATGATATATCTTGGTTCTCATTTTTTTCCCCATAACCCTGCCCTCCCCTCAGCCCCTCCACCCTTCCCTATTTACAAAGACTTTGTTTCTGTTTTTTCCTTTTCTCATATTTATTTATTCCTTTCCCTTCTTTCATTCCCTCAACCTCTCCCCTTCCCCTTCCCCTTCCCCTCTGGAACTTTTCTTCCTATTTCCCATTATCTGTTATATATTTTGATCCTCATTTACACTGAGTTTCTCACAGCAGAGAAACTATTCGCTATTTACCACATGCCCTATTTATTTCGCTTAAGAGTATGGCCTCAGTGTGCATCCATTTAGCTGTAAATGTCTCTAGTTTCTTATTCTTTATGGCTGAGTAGTGCTCCATTGTATAGAAAGACCACATCTTCTTTATTCAGTCAACAGTTGATGGACATCTGGGCTGTTTCCAAGTTTTAGCTATGATGGACTGTCCTGCTATAAACATAGGTGCACATATATCACTGTGGTATGATTCTTTTAATTCTTTTGGAAAGACACCCAGCAGGGGAATAGCAGGCTCAAATGGGACCTTGAGTCCTAGTTTTTTGAGGAATCTCCATACTGATTTCCACAGTGGTTGCACCAGTCTGCATTCGTACGTGTGTGATCCGCAGTGGTGGGAAGCTGTGTGTATGTGGATCTCGATCCTCCTTACCGCCCCTCCCCCATCTAACCCCCTACAGACCCGTGCCCTCTCCATCTGTCTCCTGTTTCCTGTCATCCGTCACTGACCTTGCTCTCCAGATTATTTCCACTTTGCGTTTACCTTCTGAGTCTGATCCATTCCACTTGGCGTTATGGTCCCCAGGTGCACCCAGTGTCATGTGGCTGACTCAAATTGACTCTTCTTTGTGGCTGTGTAGAAGCCCACGTGCACCACCTTTTCCCGTATCTATTCGTCTAGCCATTGTGAGTCACGCTGCTACAAACACGCGGGCACGTGACACTGTGCTGTCAGCTAGGTCTTTATTTACATGGAGGACAAGAACGTTATGTCTAGCCAAGACTTGAGCACAGAGTTTCACAGCAGGCAAATTTGTAGTAGCCTAACTTTGGAAACTACCTCAATGCCCACCGGGTGAGTGCGTGGGCAAACTGGAGGATGTGCCCATATTAAAAGAGAAGGAACCATTGATAAAGCAACAAGAATGACTGTTTTTTTGAGTGAGAGAAGAGTAAAGTGGTATAGCAGCACAGTTTGTAATAGCTAAAACTTGGAAACAGCCCATTTGCCCATCAGCTGGAAACTGGATAAAGAAGATGTGGTTTTTTTATAAAATGGAATACTACTCAGCCATAAAGAATGAGAAATTAGATTCATTCGTAGGAAAATGGATACATATTGAGGATATACTCCTAAGTGAAATAAATACGTCACACATGTGTAAATACCATATCATTTCTCTGGTGTGAAATAGTATAATAGTACACAAGAATCTAATGAGATAATTAACAATGTGAAATAGGAAGAAAAGGGCTAAAGGTGTGTGGAAAGTGGGAAGGGTAGGGGAAAGGGAATAAGGGAAAAGAAAAAAATATGAGAAAATGAAAAAATGGAAATAAAGTATTTGTAAATGGGGAGGGGAGGAGGGGGTGAAGGGAGGGCAGGGACAAGGGGGAAAAATGAGAACCAAGACCTGTCATGTAAAGGTACAAGATCCCAATAATGAATGTAACTGTACTGTATACCTAAAATGTACCAATAAACTCAATAAAAAGAAAAAAAAGAGTAAAGTGGGGAAAGTAGATCATCAGTTACTGTTAATGAGTGTCTGGGGACAAGCAGGGGGAGACTTCTGAGAACCATGGACCCTCCTCTCCTGGACAGCGCTGATGCCTGGCTTGCACATGTGGGGACATTAGCACACGTTTGCACTGAATGCTGGCTACTGGGTGCCGCTGTAATGTGTGACAGCTGTTAAAGACATCCTGGTTTTTTAAGGGGGCAGCATCCTGCCATTTCTGGGATCTACGTTGCCCTCTTCAAAGAGTGGAAAAAGAACTCCATCAAAGCATGGTTGTGAAAAATGCCTGACAAGGATGGAGTGGGTGGCACACATCTGTAATTCCAGTACTCTGGGATGCTGAGGTAGGAGGATCAAAAGTTCGAGTCCCATTAGGACAACTTAGCCAGTCGCTACCTCAAACAAAAAATGAAAAGGGCCTGGAGCACACTCCAGTGCACTCAGTGCAAAGCCCAGGTTCAATCGCCACCACTGAAAGAAACACTGGAGAAATCTCTGATGGTTCATCTCTTCAGTGTTTAGTTGATACAAGCAAAGTATTAGGCAGACAGAGCAACTGACTCTGGAAAGACCAGTTTCAACAGAGCCGGGCTGCGGGGCTTACGGGTGTCCTCTGAACTCGTTCCCACCCGTCTTGCTCTCCTTCCTCAGCCCAGGTGACTCATACCTGTGCTCCTCCACACACCCCCGTCACAGAGTGGGGACCATCAGAACTGTTCCTCCTTGGCAGCCATGTGTGGCAGGGGATGCTTGCCCAGCAAATAGTGACCTAACACCTCCTCATCTAGAACCAGGCATTAGTGACCACAGACACATGTGGCTACCATCTCAGAGTGCTGTGCTGGTTGAAGGACTTGTCTCTGCATCTCTCTGTACCCAGCAGAGGACACTGTAGGCACCTTCCCAGCATCACAGCAACACACACACACACACACACACACACACACACACACACACACACACACAGTGTTCTGGGGCCAGATCGAAACACTGTTCATGCCCTGAGAGGCAGTGTAGAGTAGAAGCCTTTTCCTCAGCTCTGTTCATAACTCCACTCATCCTGTCTCAGGGCACCAAAGAAGCAACTTAGAGAAAAAGGATTGGTGCCCAGGCTTGATGCAGACAGAGGAGATTAGGGCAATGCCCATACCTTTGTACTGCATGAGGAGCTGAGCTTTCCCAGGCACAGGCCCATTCCATCCTTAAAATCTCTCTGCATCTATCTATTTTAGCATGAGGAAACTGACCCCAGAGGATTAAGCAAGAGTCCAAGATTATCTGCTTGCAAACACTCCTGGGGACTGAGTCCAGGATCCTTTTCCAATTCCTGTCTGTGCATAGGAACAGTGGCAGCCTCTTCCCATGCACAGGGTTGAGTCCCAGGCTGAGAAGCCCTTCAGCACACATTCCTGGCTGTGCTCAGAATGAGTCAAGTTCGGTCATTTTTTAGACACCAGTAAAATGGGTTTTGTAAGTGAGAAATTTACTGCAGGAATTCTCAATTTTATCTGTAACTCTGGACTGCCAGTCTGGTCTTCCCATGAGAAATTAATAAAAAATAAGAAGACTGTGCCAGAAATCAAAAGATATCTCTACAAATAATGTGGAAGCTGAGGCACAAAATGAGCCTTTATTATGATTCTCAGACACAGTCTCCTTGGGTGCTCTTCTTTTCATTTTTCTCTCCCCTGCTCTCAGCACTTTAATGAAAGGCAAGGAGGGACAGGAAGGAGAGAGAATGAACCACACAGTGCTTTGAAGCTCAGGAGTTCCTGGCTGCCAAAATGAACCAAAGAATAAGACGCTTCCTGCCTGCGCAGCGCAGTTAGAGCCGTACATACCCTCAATCACAAGCTCAGACTGCAAGGCTCTGGAAACTGGGCTTAGCAGTAGATCATGCGCCTGAGCCATGGGAAAACACACAAAGTTTTGGGAGGAAGAGAAAACACATTACATGAGGTACTACAAACACAGTAAGCAGCAAGCACTGTGTTTTGCATGCTTTGAGGACTTGGCTTTCTGGCATACCATAGCAGGGATTCATAGTCTAAATATCTCCTCATATTGGGTATAGATGGAGGTCCATTTGAAATGTTTATTCAGCATGGTACCGGGCCAGGTGCTGTGAATAGACAAAGAAGGATCAAGCACAGGCTCCTGGTTCCTGGAATGCCCAGCCCTGCACATGTCAGCTGATGAGTCCCATGGGACTCATTTCTTCAACTCCCAAAGCTCCCCACCTACAGAAGCCGGATTCTGGCAGAGCTCAAGGCTCTAGTCCGATCAGTAAGGAGGAAAGGAAGTGCAGGAAGTGACTTTCACAAAGCGACAGGTGTGCTCAAGTGGAGGAGCCATTTGCTTGGCCTAGGAAAGAAAGAGGAGACTGAGTTCCAGAACAGGAGCCGCTCTAGATAACCCTAACCTGGGATTGGGACTCTCTGCTCAGCATATATCTCTGCCTTAGAAAACCAAACCAGGTACTGTCTTCTATGTATTTCCAAAATATCTGATTGGTAGCTGTAGTGATGCTGGTGATGAGCTTGAAGATGTCTGAGTTCTCCAGAGCACCGGAGTGGTTTTCCCTCCAAACTTTGGAGATACCTTAACAAAAGATGGTAGACAGTGATGGGGTGAGGCAGGAAGTGTGCATTCCAAAGGACAGGTATTGAGGAATTATTCACAGAGTTTGGCTTTTCCTGTAGGGACCATCCCACCTCAGTCCATATCAACAGATTCTAAAGTATGGGCAAGAGGTAAATAAGTGAGGAAATCCTTTCCAGGGTAGAGAAGCCATGTAAGTGGAGACATTCACATTCGAGATAAAAGTCTTTTTAAAAAGGGCAATGTTTTGTTTGATTGGAATGTAGGCCACATAAAAAGGGATTACCTAGAAATTAGAACTTTTGAAATTAGATGAATATCAGGCTATGGAAAACCTTAAGTGCCAAAATATCAAAATAAATGTATTTCTTTAGTCAAGGATGATTGATGAAGATGGGGCAGTGGCAATATCCAAGTTAATTTAAAGGACAGTAGACTTGAAGGGGCAATCTATAAATAACTGTTGAACTAATTCAACTATACATTAGCATAGTGTTTTTGGTAAAGCAAACAAACAAAAATCACCCATCAGTTCCTCCAAAGCAGATTTCGCCTTAGAGTGGACCATGATTCTAGCATGGATTCTGGGATGACCCTGGGAAGTTTGGAACCTTTGATGTTTCCATACCGTGCCATGCCATGTCAGACCCAGCTCTGCCCTCAGCACTAGATGATCCTGAATTACAACTTACTGCTATAAAAACTAATATCAAGTAATTCTTGGTTCTGGTCTTGCAATCCAGGCCTGATGAATGAAGCAAAGTAAGATAATAACATTCTAAGAAAGGAGTATTAATGTCTATTATGAGTATAAATGCAAAACATCCTCAATAAAATACTAACAAATCGAATCCAACTGTATATAAAAAGAAAACAAAATTGATTTATATATACCAGAGAGATGCTAATGAAGTCAGAGTTGAAGTCCTAGGACTCTGGAGAAAAGAGGAGCTTATTGAAGTGACATAGAATTGCACATATTCCTTCTCTCCTTGGAACGTGCACACAGGGAAAGAATCTGAAAAGAGGGTAGTGGAGAACTTCCACAAAGCAGAGACCCTCCAAACTTCTCACCAGTTGTGTTCGGCTATGGAGACAGAGCCTCATAGCTTGGGTTGGCCAAAGCAGCCAAAGCTTGAGTGGCTAAGTTCCCATACAGAAAGGCACTCTAGAGAAATAAGCACTGCATTTTTCTCTACGGTTTTCTTAAAGTCATTTGCTGATTCTCAATGGACAGAAAAGAGAGTTAGTACGCCCTGCACAGAAAGATTTGTGCCTTTAGACTTGCGAATAAAACGAATGTAGACCAAGAATTAGAAGTCTGGAACACGGCCTGGGCTATCAGGCCATACCTGTGGAGAGCAGCTCTGTTCTACACTAATTTCTGATGGAGGACAGAGTGAATTCTTTCATGGGAAGAATATTACCCAGAGCCTCTGCAGTCCCTCATTCAGATTTTTTGTCATTTAATCTGCCAGTTAGAGGGTATGACAAGGAGCAGGAGATGACCAAACAGACTATAGAACCAAGCCCCCAGATGATATAGATATCAGAGTTCTCAGACAGGATCCTTAAGGTAATTTTAATTAGTAATACTGTCAGTCCACTTTCTGCTATAGTAAGAGAATGCCAGACTGGGTAAATTCAAGACAGTAGATCTTCGTTTGGCTTATAGTTCTGGAGCCTGTGGAATCCAAGATGGGTGGTGAGGACTTATTCTGCATCATAATATGGTGGAAGAAGGCATCATGTGGTGAGAGCATGAAGGTGGGGGGAAGAAGAGAGAGACGTGGAGAGGGAGAGGGTGTGGGACAGAGAGAGAGAGAGAGAGAGAGAGAGAGAGAGGGAGGGGGAGAGCGAGAGAGCGAGAGAGCGAGAGAAGGAAACAGGAGCCGCAACTCCGTCCCCATTTCAACTGACTCATACCCAAGATAGTTGGCTTAATCCTTGCTTGGAATGGTGCTTTCATGGCCTAATCACCTCTCCTAGGCCCATCCTTCAACATTTGCTTTAAGGGTTCAGTTTCCAATAAGTGAATCTGGAAGACACACTCACACTGTAGAAAATACCAAAAAAGTAGACAACAAAATGGAAATTTTACCAAAGAAATGTCCTGTCAACAAGAATGAAACGGGATTTCTAGATGTGTAATTAAAATGTGTCTGCACAGATTAGAAACACTGGAAGAAACAGAGAAATGGAAGATCTGTCAAAAATAGTCAAATTGAAACACAAAGAAGATCATTTTACACTATGAAAGTAGGAGAAAGGGCATATGAAGACCAGCGAAGATGGCACAGAAATCTGAACTATGTGCTCAGTGTGTGCAGCAGCAAAGTTGAAGTCCCAGCACACAGTATCAAAAACTAGAGATACTAGTGAGGGCTGTACGAACTCAAGAATGACATCAAGCTACAGACTCAATTTCAGTGAAAGCAAATCAGTGTAAATGCAAAGAAACCATACCAGAAAACATTAAACTAATGAAAAGTGACACAGGTGAACAAAGTTTAAATAGCCCACAGCCTAAATAAAAATGCCAAAACCAATTTGCCTTGAAAGAAGCAACAACAAGATCATCATTTCAACAAAACAATAAAAACCCACAATACAGTGGAGTCCACAGATGGTATTTGAATGATTAGATAGCCTCATACAAAAAGAGGGGAACTGCAGCCTTACCTTGCACCATACATAAAGTTAACTAAAAATGGATAAAGATGAAAATGAGGAACCCTGAACTATAAGAATTCTATAAGATATGCAAACAATTCTTAAGACACAATACCACAAGCAGGATCCACAAAAGAAAATAAAATGATACAGTGGACCATAACTGGACTAGAAACTTGTGCTCTTTATAAAACATGTTAACAGTAGGAAAATATGAGCCATGCACTGGGGGAAAACATTCACATATCATATATCTTACAAAGGATTTGTATCCTAACTACATAAAGAACTCTCAATTCTCAACGATATAAAAATGAATAATCCAGTTTTTTAAAATTAGGCAAAGCACTTGAAAAGACATTTCACCAAAGTGGATATAATTATGGCAAATAAGCATATGAGCAGCTGTTAAATAGCATTAGCCATTATGGAAATGCAAACTAAAACCCTAATGAGAAGCTACTACACACCGTTCAGGGTAGACAGAATAAAAAAGATTGAAACAGATAGGACTGACTAGAATGTAACGTGTGGAACTTTCACAAATGACTGGTGGGAATGGAAACTGCCTCAAGCATTCTGGAAAAGGGTTTGTCAGTTTCTTATAAATTTAAACATAAACTTAACTTATAGTCAAACAATCCTACTCCAGGGTAGAGAACTGAAAATTTATGTTCACACGAAGTCTGCACATGAATATTCATTATAGCTTTATTTGTAATAGTTGAAAACTGGAAACTGTCTAAATGTCTATCAACGGATGGATAAATAGACTTGGATATACCTGTAAAAGGGGGACATTGTTATTTATATGACATTATTGAAAAGATAAAAATCTTTAGATGTGGAGAATGAATCACATACATCACCTACAGAGGACAAAGGAGATAATTTAAGAGATACGACAAGAAGACATTGCTGAAAGCAAAAACTGTCAACCCAGAATTATATGTGCTACAGAAATATTCCCCAAATGAAGAAGAAATAAAGACTGTGGGTCACACAAACAAAAATTGAGAATTCAGCTGGCCTCAGTGGCATGTGGCTATCATATCAGCTCCTGGGGAGGCTTGGTGAGGCCGGACAGCAGGTCTGAGGCCAGCCTAGGCAATTTAGGGAGACTTTGTCTCAAAATTAATATAAAAAGGGCCATAAGAGCCAGGAATACCACTCAGCGGTAGAGTGCCCATGGGTTATACTACTGCTCAGTGGTAGATCCCAAGTAGAAAGAGGGAGAGAGAAAGAGTGGGGAGGAGGGACAGAGGGAGCATGGGAGGGAGAAGGGGGGGTGACTCTGTAGCTCATGGACCTACTCCTGAACATTTCCAAATAGAAAGAACATGGCATCAGAATGAAAAGTAGATCTACACCATTACGTTGCTGGGCACAAAATAATTAAGTCTGGCTTTCTTTTCACTTTTAATTGACCTCAAAGATAACTATCTGGAGCACAAGTGGTAGCAATGTATTTTGTATTTATAGCATATGTTACAGCAGAGTATAGGACAAAAGGTCAAGAGAGTGGAATTTCCAGTACATTGCTGTAAAATTCCTTAGATCACATGAGAAGTAGTTCAAGATACTTAGGGTAAACACTAAAAGCAACATTTTAAAAATAAAAATTTAATATAACATTGCTATGGTTTGTATCTAGATGCACCCCCAGTCTCAGGTGGTCGTAGGTGGGGAGTTCTGAAGGTGGCTGGATTAGGGTGTGTGAATGTGGACTAAGGGTGTGATGCTGGAACTAAGGGTGTGGATAATGGAAGCCCCGTCCTGGGTGTGGGTGGCACCAACCAATAAGCTTACAGCCTGGATGGAATATAACGGGAGGAGGCAAGGTAGGCTTGCTGCTGCTGCTGCTTGCTGCCTCCTGCCTGCTCTTCCATGAGCTGTTTCTCCTCTGTGACTCCCCTCTGCCACACCACCCTGCCCTGGAGCCAGCCACTATAGACTGAAACCTCTACAAACTGTGAACTGAAATAAACTTTTCCTCTTTTAACTTGTGGGCAATGGGTATTTTGTCTTAGTAACAAGAAAAGTCACTAAGACACATATGACATGACATCATGAAAAAGTGCTCACTACTTTTAAGAAATGGCAAGCCGGGTGTGGTGGCGCACACCTGTAATCCCAGCACTCGGGAGGCCGAGGCGGGAGGATCACTGTGAGTTCGAGACCAGCCTGGGCTACATAGTGAGTTCCAGGTCAGTGTCAACTACATAGTGAGACCCTGTCTCAGAGAGAGAGAGAAAGAGAGAGAGGTGGAAAAGAAATGGCAAGTTAGCTAATGCAATACAAAAATTTTTAAGAAATTTTAAGAAATGACAACAGTTAGCTAATGCAATGCAAAAATGGTGAGAGAATGAAAGCTTCCACTCTAATATCTAGAACAGGGTAACTTTGTCCTTTTGCATCACATTTACACAAGCTCCTGATGGATTCTAATTAGTTCAATAAGGCAAGATAAAGCAATAAAAAGAATACAAATATGAAAGGAGGTAGTAAAACTGTTCAACTATTCATAGATGCAATATTTTTATATGGAAAATAACAAGTTATCCACAAATATCTCTTAGGATGAGTAAATGAAACTATTAGGGTTATTATCCAAGGAATTTGATATTTGAAATATCGTGATTTATAATATCACTAAAGTTAAAATATGTATAATTCTTTTCAAACAACAACAGGATAACCCCCAACAAAATCCTCTTCACAAAGTAGACTTCAGACCCAAATGGCTTCTGCAATGACATCTTAAAAGTATTTAAGAGGTAAATAATTTCAGTCACTGTTAAACTTCTGTATAGCCAAGAAAAAGCTCATTTTATAAAGTTCACATGATTTAGACCCCACTGTCTGAGGAAAACATCTTGAGAAAGGAAAGTGCAGGAGGGGAATAAGAAAAATAAAGTAGGGGAAGAAATAAAGTTGTCATTTTTATCAAAGACAAGGTTTCTGAAGAAATCCAAAAGAGTTGAAGCCAAATATTGGAATAATTAAATTGGCTTAGTCATGTCACTGGATTGAATATCAGTGAAAGTCAAGTGCATTTCCATGTACTGGCAACAAAGACATATAAAGCGAAATTCAGTACCATTTACAAGATACCAGAAATCTCCAGTAGCTAAGAACAAATGTAATGAAATATGCATAAGATGTCTTTGAAGAAAACTCTAAACTGTAGAGAGATATTAAACTTCTAAGGACAATAATAAAGCATTCTCACCGAGTATGAGATTCAGTACAGAAACAACATCAGTTCTCCTAGGATCTACGCAGTGAGCACAAACACCATAAAAATCCTAATGTTTTTCTTATGTGGGATTTGAGTCAATTTTATAAAAAACAAAAGCAAAGGTCCAAGAATATTCTGCACGGTTCTGAGTAACATTCACAAGCACTTCACTGCCCACAGCCACACTTTGTGTCTTCTGCCTGACACGCCTTGCAAGGGAAGACCCTGGGATGGTGTCACGTGCACCAGGATAGTTCATGGTGGATACGCTATGAGTAAAAGTAGTTTTTGTCCAGTGAAGCAAATGGCATAATTCTGTTGAAGGAATTGATCTCAAAAGCTAGAGACTAGTTGAAGCAGCAAGGATAGACTTTATTCAGTAAGAGCTACAGCATAGGGAAGAAAGCCCAATGGGATCTGAGCTCAGCCTCTTCAAAACCAAAGGCCGAAGTGCATTTAAAGGCTGCAGTGGGCTCAGGACCAGGCGCTGAGGAGCTGTGGGCCTTGGTCCTGTCCTGAGCCCTCTGGTTTTCCGCTGAGTGCTCACTGAAGAGATGCAGATGCCTCTGGGTTTAGACAGGAAGCCCTGGGCAGATCAGAGCAAGGGCCGCCAGCAGGGTGGAGCCCTCTCTCCTCACTGGGGATCGGGAGCTCAGCTGGATCCAGACCACCCCCACCCCAGGGCAAGGGGCTGTGTTTCAGAGACAGTGCTCTTGCTGGGGGGGGGGGGACAGGAGATTGGGGAAGCCCTATGTTCTGAAAAAGGCCGAGTAAGGACTAACACTTGCAAGCATTCAACAGCAACTGGTCCATCACTGTTCAGGAGTCACGGGTTTTGGCTGGAAAGAATATATAAGACCGCCTGGAACAGATAAATCTTGGTTGTGCTGTTGTTTCACACCCAGGAATCTTGCAGGGTGCTGTGGTTACGCCAGGGCATAGCCTTGCACCTCTGGAATCCATGCTAAGGTTGGCAGAGCCCTCAGTGCAGAGGTCCAGGGAACTGTGAGGCTTCATCGTGTTTGCCTTTTACCACTGATTTCTCAAGTTAAAAGCAAGAAAACCGGGGTTCTTCCTAAGCTGGAGGACAGGTGTGTGTATGTCTGCTTGTGAGTGCGAGTGCACAGCTGTCTTCTTTTATGGGACAACTCTGCAGAGTGCTTCAGTGAATCTCATATTTCCCCATTCTGTGTCTGGTATTTGTTGCCTAGGGTCTTAGTCATGGTGCCAAAGGCATTGGGCGTGTGTCCCCCACAACCACACTCCCGGGAAGCTTCTCCCCTCTGAAATACCGCTCCATTCCAAGGGTATCCAGGGCACTGCTATGTCTGTGCCCATTCACAAGAGTGCTAGATGCAGGGAAAGAGGGAGGCATGGAGAGGGAGGATGGGTGCTTGTGGTCAAATGAAACAATATTTTGCCATCTGAGCTTTCTTTTTGCTTTAACCTGTGGGTTGTCATCCTCAGTACTTAGCAGTCTGAGGAGACTACCAAAGGGTATTTTATTCACTGAGCCCCTTGATTCCCTAACCTGTCTTGACTGGGAGACACATTTCTCTTACCCTGAGGTATCTTGCCTTCTGTTACTTTTGATTTCACCCAAAATCATCTCAACCTTACCTGAGGTCAGAGGTCTCACCTGAGGCCCTCCTGGGTCAGGGACAGAATAACCCAACCACCAAAATAATACAGCGTTGCTTGGTTCCTGCAGGAAGCTGCCTCGTCATTGCAGCCCTCCTCACCTCCCTTTGGGCCCTTTGGTCAGGTTGGAACCTTTCCATTGTCTCATCCACACACAGTCACACAAGGTCTCTAACCCACTGCCCAGCACCCAGTACCCCGTGCCCAGCACCTTAAAGTTGAGGTTTTGTTCCTTGTGAAGCTACTCAGGCAACTCTGGGAGGTGATCAGGTACCCATCCCTTCTGCCTTTTGGAACAAGTCTACCAAACGAACCTGGGTTTTTGCCAGTCTGCTGGGCGCCAACCCTGAAGTGTTCCTGGGCCTCGTTGGATTTTGTTGTGCATCATAGTGCATTCTGCTGCCTCACTCTGGCATGTTGGGAAGGGCTTGCTTCCCTTCTGGATCAAATGGTCCATTGGTGCCAGGCAAAGCTGCTTCTCCCAGCACTCCGAGGTTCACACCCTACTGACAGAAGAGGTGGGAATGCACCTGTCTTGAAATCCTGGATGCATGTCCCCAAGAAATGCAGCAGGATTCTTGCACAGAGAGATGAGACACAGGTTTATCTATATTTGGAGCAACTTTATTTTTCTGGTACTGAGGAATGAACTTTGTGCTTGCCAGACAACTTTATTCAGGCCAGCACAGGCTCAGTGGGCTGATACCCAAGAGGCTGAGCCCAATCATGGGGTTTTGCCTTTTATACAATTTTAGTGTCTTTGCCCCCTTTAATGGTAGCACACTAACATACTGCAGCCTGATTGGGTAAACTATGTCACAGAGCTGAACTAGAACTACACATGTAGTGGGTGGGAATGATGGAGATTTACGTTTTATTCCATAGCTGAGGAGTGTGAGGGGGACAGAGCAGATTAAAGGTGAATTCCAGAAACCCCACAACATTCTTTTTTTTTTTTTTTTT